>NC_077230.1:53387541-53717541 GCF_027887165.1 Monodelphis domestica
GGTTGCATCAGCAAAGTAGATAGCAATACCTCTTCTTGAATATTATTTCCATTGATAAAATCTTATCAGTTTCTGATATTTAGCTATTTGACAGTGCCAAGGACATTGATAAAAGCCTGGAACCTTAAGTCATTTATTGCAAGGAAGCAAACCCTTTGAAAAGTACATCCCAGAAATTATTTCTGCAGCCCTATCTCTTCAAAACTGGATTTTAAATTAAAGTTTGTTAATATGGAACTATTGCTTTTTCTCACTGTACCAAGAAAAGCAATAATTTATTTAGTTCCTCTGCAAGGAATCAAAAAGGGGCAGAAAGCAACCTCTACCTTTTAGAAGTTTAGATCTACTAGAGCAATAAACATTTGAAGAGAGAAGCATTCATAATATATGTTGAAAAGGGAGGGGTCATTTCTTTAAGTTGCAATTGAAATATAACAACAATTCCTTTGTCTAGCTTAAGAAGAATGAATTTTTCCACAAAATTTGTCAAATAAATGTCAAAAAAAAATCTTTATCTATCAACAAGAAAGTCAGTCAACATATATTTTCAAATGCCTACTAAGTACCAGGTACTACATAACTCTTTAAGTACAAAAACACTTTGGTTCCATTTTAATATCTTAGATATTTTTTAGATACTTTTATAATCATATGAAACCCTCTGGAACCACACACCTATGTTAAATGGTCTTGAATTACTCTCCTTGTTTTTTAAGGACATGACTCCTTTGCATATTTTTCTGTCTTCTACCACATTCTCATCAGCTGCTTTGTGTCCACATACATGGGAGATTTAGCCATTTCAACCCTGAAACTTCCACTGTGAGGATTCTAGGGTCCAAACTGTTAAGTGCCTCAAATGTGGTTTATCAGGCTATCTCTTCTAGTCCTGCTTCACTTGATTCCCACCATATTCCAAGCAGCTGCTTTTCCTCCACTGTACTCTTTCCAGATTTACCTCCTTTTCTTTCCATTTTGGGAATCCTAATTATATCAATGCTATGATTTCAACTGGAAAAGTCCTGGTGATTTACTCTTTGGTGACTCCACTCGGAATTCCTAAATTCCCCTCTGACCTTATATTCTGAGTCTCTCTTATTTTTTCTGGGTATCCTCAGCACTTAACACAGTTTCTAACACATATGAGTTACTTATAACTATTTACTGACTGATTTTATTTGAATGGAAACCTATTGAGGACAGGAATAGTCCACTTTTTTAGGAACCACAATACTTAAAACAGTGCTTTGTACATGGTAAGTACTTAATAAGTAGTATATAATCCCCTCATTCATCCATTCCTTCTTTCTTTTGCTTGCTTAGAGGGAGTTTGTATTTGATTCCAGGTTCTCAAGTAAATTGCATTTAGAAAGCACTTATTAATACTATACTGCATATAAAGCACTGCACCACACTAAAAATACAGTGATTATACAGTTTCTGCCCTCAGGGATCTTATAAAATATTAAGGGGGTTGTGACATATGTACAAACAACTTCAATACAAGAAAGAAAGTAATAAATGAAAAGGAGAAATTCAGACAAAGTGCTATAAGAGAGTTCAAGGGAAGATCATTTTCAGTTAGGAGATCTTGGAAGACTTCATCTAGAAAATGGCACCTAAGCAGAACTTTCAAGGAAGATAATTATTAAAACAGGTAACAATTAAATGGAAACAGGCAAAATGTTTAAAATGTAAAATAAGAAATGTTTCAAGGATAAGAGATAGCCTAAGAAAATTCACAGAGGTAGAGACATGAGAAAACAAGACAGGATAAGTTTAAAGGGCAGCTAGTATTCTAGTTTTTCTGTAATGAAAAGTCCTTGACTAATGTGAAATAAGAATAGAAAGAGGGATCAATGTGAGATTTAAGAAAATCTTAAACATCAGGCTAAAAGGCTTGTATTTTATCCCTAAAACAATTGAGAGACACTGAAAATTTTTGAGTAAATGAAGGTCATGATCTGATTAGGACATTATTTTGCTGATAATGCATACAGGAAAAGTGGGGGGGGGGGAGAAGCATAGAAATCATTCTGGAGAAGCTAATACAAAGGTCTAGGAGAGAAGAAATGAGGACATGGTTTTGGGTTGGGAGCCATGTGAATGATGAGCATGAGACAAATGTAAGAAATATTGTCGAGCCCTGACTGACAAGTTGTTGCAATAGATTGACCCTAGAGGGTGAATGAGAGGCAGGATTACTCTGAAATTTTTGAGCCTAAGTGACTAGAAGTATAGTGGTGACATTGACAAAAACATGGACGTTGGGAGGAGAGATGTCATATGTTGACTTCAATTTTGCACATGTTGATTTTAAGGAGACAGAAGCAAATATCTAGCAAGCAGTTGGAAATGTGGTACTAGAGTTCAGGGGACATTTGGGGATTAGGCAAGTAGATTTGGAGTAAAAGTGATAATTAAAGCCTTGGGAACAGATAAGCACATACAGCAAGAGTACATAGAGAGAAAAGAGGGAAGAGAGTAGTGATTTGGGAGATAACAGCCTTTAAGACACTGAACGTCAAGTCAAGATGAAAAACGTTAGGATTTCCAGAAAATGCTGTTTCAATAGGCAAGGTTTCCAGTTCCCCAAGGGAGAGACTTGCTTTTTTGTCTTTTTCTTTCCAGCACCAAGCAAAATGCTTGGCACATAGTAGGTCTTAAATAAAATCTAGTTGATTTAGATACTATTTACCTGAGCAAAAGAGAAATCTTAAACCATCTCACCACAGAGCAAAGCCATTGCTGAGGCAGGAAGGATATGGCACCGCTTCAAGATGCTGAAATTTAGAGAATGTTACCAGTACTTGGAGTTATTTAGTTGAATAGAAAGACTGGTGTTATCCATGGATGCTTCCTTCACCCACAGATACAGCACAGAGAAGCTCCTTTCTTGAACTACCTTCCCCCATTTATATATATATATATATATGCATTTATATTGTCTGATAACAATACCACCACCCTGGTACAGGCACCAGTCATTCTATATCTGAACTATTGTGATAGACTGCTGATTAGTCTCACTGCCACCAGTCTCTCCCCACTCCAAATCTTCCTAAAGTTCAGATTTCATCATGTTACCCACCCATACCTCCCACCCAATAAATTCCAGTGGCTCTTTTTCATCTTTAGAATCAAATATGAAATCTTCTGACATTCAAATACCCTCATACCCTAACTTTTCTTCCCTCTCTTTCCAATCTTCTTACACCCCCTCTCTCTGCCTTCAGAATATCTTTAATCCAGTGACATTGGCCACTGCTGCTTCTCAAACAAGACACTCCATCTCCTGACTCCAAAAATTGTCATTGGCTGACTCCCATGCCTGAAAAGCTCTTTCCTCATCTCTGCCTCCTGGCTAACTTCAAGTCCCAGCTAAAATCCTACCTTTTACAGAAAGCCTCTCCTAATCCTCTTTAATTCTAGTATATTCTCTCTGCTGTTTATTTATAGCTTGTCTGTACATAGTTATTTGCAGGCTGTCTCCTTCTACAAGATCATTGACAGCACAGATTGTCTTTTACTTTTCTTTGTACCACTGTACTTAACACAATTCCTGGCATATAGGTGCTTAGTAAATATTTATTGAGTGATTGGTGGGTAGATATGGCTTTGCCACAATGTCTTAAAAATCATTCTGAATTGTACACAGTAACAGTAATATTGTAGAATGATCAACTGAGATAGACTTAGCTACTCTCAACAATACAAAGATCCAAAACAATTCTGAGATAATTATGGCAGAGAATGCTATCCACCTGCAGAGAAAGAACTGTTGGAGTCAGATGCAGATCAAAGCTAATAATTTTTCACTTTATTTGATTTTAGAGTTTTGATTTTATATAATTATTCTTACAAAAATGAACAATATGGAAATGTGTTTTGCGTGATAATACATATATAAACCAGATTTAATTGCTTGCCAGCTCCAGCAGTGGGAAGGGAAAGGAGGGAGGCAGACATTTATGCTATATAACTTTGGAAAACTTATGTGGAAATTTGTTATTATATGTAATTGGTTACATTTGTAAAATATCTTTATAAAATATTTTTTAAAAAATCATTCTTAATATCTTATGAATTATACAAGGTATTTTATGTAGCCACAAAGGCAAATGGCATGTAAAAATGGATCACTTGAAACTATTGGAGTATAGATTATAAAATCATAAATTTAAAGATGTAAGGGACTTTGACTCTCATTTAATCTAATCCCTTTATTTACAGCTATAATAGTAATAACTGGCCCACACTGACAGAAGTTCAAATCTCTTACATTTTGCCACTTCCCCCAAGGTTTTCCTTTTGGTTGGGTTGGGCTGGACTTGGGAAGGGTGTTCCATTTATGCTATTGGCTTAAGCCTTCACAATTGAAGTTCTCCCTTCCCCCTTCCCCCAGAATCCCAGTCCATTCTGCTATTTGACTGACTCTCTTCTTTTAATGGGTAGAGCTAGGATGTTCTGGAAAGCAGCCTAGATGAGAAAACTAATTAATCACAAGAATTCAAACTATAAAATTAAATCAAATCAATGATAATGGTACACTTCTTTCAGGTGAGCAATCTACTTTCCTCTAAAATACTGCCAAATATGGAAGTTCACACATAATAGTTTCTTATTTCCATCACGCCTTTTCATCTAATTTTCTCTTTGAACTATAATCTTTCCTCTTCAAAATCTGAATTTAAAAAATTTTTAAAGTAAACTAGAATCAAATGAAACAAAAGTTTCATAGCTAGAATTATTTAGATAAAAATATCACAGCAGCCTTCCTTTACAGTCTGTATCAATTTAAAATGCAGAAAGTATTTTTAACAACTTAAATATTATGGGAAATTTGGTCAAGAAATTGACCTCAAATATGACTGTTGATTATTTTCTTAAAAACAAGACTGCCTTAAAAATTAAAAAAAAGTGTTCATCTGAGGCTATTAATTTCTATTTTACTATTTGTTTTCAGGAATTTATACATTCAGAGACTGGTTTTGAGATGATTACAGTAGGTCTGAGGCTCTAACCTTTTAATACTTAAAAAGATTTATCATAGAAGGTAATATTGTCACTGAGCACAGGCTTCATTTTCATGAACTTAACTTGAAGTCCCTGACATTTAGAAATGACAGTGTGTCAGTGTGAGGTTCTTTGCAGTAATCCTCCTCAGTTTTATCTGCTTTTAAAAATCTTACTAAGTGCCAATACTCAGTTTATTAAATGTTTAACTCTTGGAGGTGTGAGGCTATTCAGAAAGGGTAGATGATTCAAACAATGTTTATTTATCAAAGAACGGTTGCTTCTTGTTCCATAGCAGCCGTTTTACAAGAGGAAGAAACGATTGCATTAGGTTTTAAGAAAACATCTAAATCTTTGTATTTTATTGCTTTCGTGGTTTTGAATCAACCAATATTTTAGAGTTTTGAAATGTGATTTTATTTTTGAGCAGTGCTGTCTAGAAACAGATGGGAGAATCCTGGAAAGTTCATTCAATAATGGAGTTTCTGTGGTTCACATGTTATATTTAAAGTTCTTGGCTGTAGTCACTTTGTAAAATATACAATACTGAACAAATATTTGCTAGATACATATATGTCTGTGAAATTATCTATTATTCACTATTGCATCCAATGATGACAAAAGGTTGCTTGTGGAAAGATGGAAATTGATTTAAGTTATTCACATTTATTCTGGACTTATCTTTGGACAGCTTCAAATGCATTTTCTCTTGTGCATTGTCTCTATGTGCCCTTTTGACAAAATGAAGAACTCTAAAATTACTGATTATAACTTACTCAAACAATTCTTCCTTTTATCTTTTGAATAGTATGCTTTTTAATAAGGAATTATATTAAAGAATATTTTAGGCATGAAGAATATTTTGAACTGCTGAACAATTTATATAAAGCTGACAAGGTGATTTTCCAACTTTTGACAGATTTATTCTTAACATTACTTAATCTTTTTGAACTGAGGGGGGCAGATTAATTAGAGATAGGTAAATAAAAAAAAGTGATTCTCCCTCTAAGAATATAATGACACATTTTCATGATGAATTTTCTAACCTCATTTTCAAATTGTACATTGCTTCTTTTAAGTTCAATTATCTTTGTCATAAAAATCTGTTTTTCAATACACAACTCTTACCCATTTTTATAGCTTAATTGAACCATAAAGATGTTAAAACATTTTAAAGCTAATGAATTGCCTTTTGCCTGTTTGAATATTTTTATATTTAATGTTTTTAAAAAAACATAAAACTGTAATGATTAGAAGATTCCAAAAATCCAAAATTCAAATTATAACATGAAAAATATTGCAAGAGTTTGGAAAATGCTGATGAATATTTTCATAGTCTTCAACTCATCATAGCTGTGAGTAATGAGTAGATCTTTGAATGATGCTGGCTGGATTTGTCCTTTTTGAAGGTCATTGGTATGTAAATAGTATTAATGTATGGGGTCTTTCCCCCCTAAAGATACAAGATCCTAAGTATTAGCACTTTAATAGTATTTTTGCCATCTGAGATTATTATTAATATCAATCATAAAGTTGAAATAATAAACAATATTCAAATTACTTTGTTTAGAACTGATTTGATCAGCTATACTGTTGTTACTTTGCAGGTAATCAAAATAACGTGATTTTCCAACATGACAGTTTGTACAGCATACTTTCTTTTTCTCTAATTTCTATTAAGAGAGAAAAATATCATTTAAAATTTCATCATACTAGAAAAAAGTTTTTAAAAATAAAACTTTAATTTAAAGGCAAGTATATTGAAAGTATTTTTAAAATCTCATGTCAAATGACTGAAAGTATTTAAATGCCATACTTCTTTGATATATTGGACAGATATGCTTCCTATCATCAAATAAAATGCATTATTCATTTGGATTCAATAATTTATCTGTAAATTCATGTTGTCATTAAGTGCTATGCAATCTTTTAAATGCTATATAAAGACAGTAGTTATTATTAAAAGAAGATCATTCATCAATTTTTGATGGCTTTCAAATAGAAACAGTTCTAGAAAAAAACTACACTTTAGCCACTTCTGTGTTTTTTTAACTGAATGTTCTGTGAATTCTTGCAGACGTTAAAATATTTCCTTTGTGTAATTAAATAAAGATTTTAGGACATAAGCTTATTTTTGTGGGCTCACTGAAAGCATCAACAGGACCATTCTAGCAGACTGCCTGAAGTAGATAATATATATCTCATCAAGTTCCCACATAGTTTGGATTTCCTCCATTAGACCTCTCTATATTTTGAAAGCTGTTCATTCTGTTTTGTTTGGAGATTATGAGGGCCATATGGTGGTATCTAATAAAAACATTCTTAAATTTTTATGCAACAGTATTATATCCTGGCAATTATGGCCATCATTTCTGTCTGTAATAATGGTATAGTTCCAGTACAATTTATTTGTTGACTGTTCAAGAATATTTTGGGTTATTTGTTTAGTACAGGAATTTGTGATCTGTTGGTTAATAAAGGATAGTTAGCTTCTGGTGTGTAATTCTGACAATTGGATTTTGTCTATCTAGATATTTGGCCAATCTTTTGAAAACTATTGTAATATGTTGCATTTTCTACTATTACTTTGCACAATCTGCAGAGATCAGAATGTCTGGACTCCTTCAGGATTGTTTTTCTATAATTTTTAGTGGAAATGACTTGGTTTAGAATATTTTTCCAAATACAGTCCCATTTCTGTAAACAAATGCACCCCAAATGCCATTTAGTACATATTTTATCTCAACCCATCTATTCCAGGATTTCAGAGAATATAGAACCTCTGTCAGACCTTCCTTGATTTAATGATTTTGTTTTTCATTATATTAACCATAAATAAGCTTTCTGTTTCATGCTTAATTTCTATCTGCAGTCTCTTGAATTGAACACTTGTGATCAGAAATGTTTCATATCATATTTTTCTGTTTTTTTTCTTCTAATTTCTTTGATTTAAAAAGCTCATGCTTTAGCTTTTGATCAATATCAGGCTATTCATATTACTCTTAATGGTGATCTTTGTATCACCTAACCTTCTGGCTTACACTTTAAATTGTTGATTAAGATTACTAAGAATTTCTAATAACTTTCACTATGAAAGTACAGTTCACAAGTTTATTTTTGTTGTCTTTAATCAAATAATATGGTATTCAAGTTTTTTTTTTATTGCTAATCCTGATTAAATAGATATATTATTTCATTGTCTTTATGATTAATATAAACTTTTTAAAGCCATTTTGTCCCTGATGGTATTTGATGTCTCTCAGGAATATTTTTGGAAACACCTCACTTTCATCATGTTACATGAAGCAACAGTGTATACTGTAGGGTTTAGGACTTTTTTTTTTTTTGCTATCTCTTCAAAATATTAGGTAACATGGTAGCATAATGAATAGAGAGCTGGATTTCATATATAGAAGTCATGGGTTCAAATACTACCTCATTCACTTAAAAATGTGACCATAAAAATGTTATTTAATCACTCAGCCTCAGTTACCTTATATGCAAGATGGATATAATAGCACTAATTCCACAGGATTGTTCAGAGGAGCATATAAAAATATGTTAAGCACTTTTCTAAACTTAAAGCACTATATGAATGCAAGTTATTATGACTATATTCTGGAACAATTCAATTGATTGTGGTGATAATAGAAAACACCAGATTTTGCAATTATTGTTATTATTATTAATATCATCATGATCATTACCACCATCATTATTAATACTCTGTCTCCCAATCTCAACCAGGTTCAGGGTATAGTAGCCACCCACAGATTAAATCTCAATATTTATTAACTTAGAAGTTCTTTTAACCCTCACATTCTGTCTTAGAAGCAATAGCAAATATAATTGCAAGGCAGAAGAGTTGTAAGGGCTAAGCAATAGGGGTTATGTGATTTGTCACATAGCAAAGAAATGTCTGAGGCCAGATTTTACTCCAAATATAGAAATATTATTTTTCAGCATCACTTCTCTCTTGAGAGTTACCATATTGGTATGGTAAGAAGATCACACGCACGCCTGGTCAAATGGGCACTTTTTAAAAAATGATTTTGTTCTGTTATAGCTGGTGTTCAGTCTACATTCATGTCATCAAATTCAGAAAGAGCTTTTTACAAATTCCATTCTAAATATGATTATCTGCTCCTCAAAATCATCCAAGATATCAAAATTATTTTTGTCATCTGTTTCATCATTAAGTAGTTCTTTGTGTGAAGTATAGATTTTCCATGCCAGCTTTTTCCCCTTCTCATATTTATATAATTCCTCAATGTCTTATTTCATCTATTCTAGATTAAAAAAAACAAATTATTTCTTCTGACCGACTTGAATTGATCTATGATTTTTGTTTTGTCACTTGGGTTGAGGATATCATTTGATAAAAAGCAACATTTAGTCTTTACCTCTAATTGGCAGAATTTGATTTCATTATACTTACATATAATAACAGTATTGTTTCTTTCAGTCAATTTTATGCACCCTTGAGGTTTTGCCTATTTGGGAGATAATATCATCTGAAATACTTTTTTTCATATTAGTGATTTTTTTCAAATTACACATAAAACAATTTTAATTTTTTTTTAATTTTCAGTTCCAAATCATCTCCATCTTTCCCTCCCCACTGATCCCACATTGAGAAGGCTGGTATTTTCATATAGGTTATACATGTGGGGTCAAGGATGAAAATCCTATTTCCATATTAGACATTTTGTGAAAGAAAACACAAAGACCAAAAGAAAAGAAATCAAGAAAAATAAAGTTCAAAAAAGTATGCCTTGTTCTATATTCAGATTCCATTCATTTTTTTTTCACTATGAGTGAATAACAGTTCCTTCAGAACTGTCTTAGATGGTTATATTGCTGAAGATAGTTAAGCCATTCACACTGGATCATCACACCTTAATTTTACTATGTACATTATTCTCCCGGTTCTATTCATTTCACTTTGTATCAGTTCATGTAAGTTTTTCCAGGTTCTTCTGAAAGCATCCTGCTTTTAATTTCTTATAGCACAATAGTATTCCATCACAATCATATATCACAACTTGCTCAGATATTTCCTAATTAATGGGCATTCCTTTAGTTTCTAATTCTTTGCCACTACAGAAAGTGCTTTTAGATATGTTTTTTTGCACATATTGGTCTTTTTACTTTTTGTATTTCTTTGGGATGTTACCCAAAATATACTGTTGCTTTATTCAAAGAGTATGCACAGTTTTTATAGCCTTTTGGGTATAGTTCCAAATTGTTCTCCAGAATGGTTAGATTCATATACAACTCTACCAACAGAGAATTAGTGTCCTCATTTTTTTCCATATAATCTTCAACATAGATTTTTTTTTGTCATTTTCCTTTTCTGTCAGATTAGCTAATCTGACAGGTGGTACCTCAGAGTTGTTTTAATTTTCTCTTTTTCATTTGAATCTTGGCTATATTGGTTTTGTTTCGGCAAAATCATTTCAATTTTAAATCTTATTATGTTTTCTATCTCTTTCTTGGCCTCACATTCTTCAGTTATCTGTAGAACTGACAGGTAAACTATTCTATGCTACCCTAATTTCCTGATGGCATCTCCTTTAATGTCTAAGTTTCATTTTGACTTTATCTCAGTCAGCAGTAATAGAACTTCTAGTAGTATACTTCTGTTAGTACAGGTCACTATTGATCTTTACCTAGTTTCCACCAAGCTGCTTTCCATTTTTTCCCAGAAGTTTTTCTCAAACACTTACTTCTTGTCCCATAAGCCCAGGTCTCTTGGTTTCTCAAACACAAGATTACTATGGTCATTTACTACAGTGTTTGGTATTCCTAATATAAATCCACTGATCCACCATTCTGTATTTTAGCCAATATCAGAATGTTTTGATGATTACTGCTTTGTAATGCACTTTAAGATCTGGTACTTTTAAGCTACTTAAATTTTAAAAATTGATTTCCTTGATTTTTTGTTTTTCCAGATGAATTTCATACCTATATTTTCCAGTTCTATAAAATAATTCTTTGGTAGTTTAACTGATACAGCATTGCATAAGTAAGTTAATTTAGGTACATTTTATTATATTGGTGAGACCTTCTCAAGAGCAATTTATATTTTTTCAATGGTTTAGATCTGACTGTATTTGTGTGAAAGTGTTTTATAATTGTATTGATATAGTTACTGACTTTGTCTTGGAAGGTTGATTCCAAAGTACTTTATGTTGTCTAGAGTAATTTAAAATGGAACTTCTCTTTCTATCTCTTGCTGTAGAACTTTGTCTGTAATATATTAAAATGTTAAGTGGGTTTATTTTATATCCTGCAAATTTGCTCAAGTTATTATTTCTACTAGCTTTTTATTTGATTCTCTAAGATTCTCCAATCATGTAAATTATCATTTACAAAGAGTGGTAGTTTGATTTCCTCACTGCCAATTCTAATTCTTTCAATTTCTCTTTCTTCCCTTATTGATATAGCCAGCATTTCTAGTACAATATTGAATAATAATGGTAATAATGGGCATCTTTGTTTAACCCCTGATCTTATTAGGAAGACTTGCAGTCCAACTCCCTTAGAGACAGTGCTTGCTGAGGAATTTAAATAGATACTATTTACAATTGTAAGGAAAGCTCTATTTATTCTTATTCTTTCTGGTCTGTTTGTTTTTTAACTTTACCTTCTATCTTAGGATCATACTGTGTATTGATTCCAAGGCAGAAGAGCAATAAAGGGCTAGGAAATGGGGGTTAAGTGACTTGCTTCAGGGTCACACATCTAGGAAATGTCTGAAGTCAGATTTGAATCTAGAACTTTCTATCCATAAGCATGGCTCTTAATCCACTGGATCTCCTAGCTCCCCCCTTCTAGTACTTTTAATAGGAATAAATGTTGTATTTTGTCAAATATTTTTTCTGCATCCTCAGACATAATCAAACATATTCTTTTGTTTATTTCTTTTATTGATGTTATCAATTATGCTGAGAGTTTTCCAAATATTGAACAAGCTCTAAATTCCTGTTATAATTCCCACCTGGTCATGATGTGTGATCTTTGTGATATATTGCTGTAATCTTTTTGGTAGTATCTAATTTAAATTTTTACATCAATATTCATTAGGGAAATTGTTCTATAGTATTATTTCTCTGTTTTTTCTCTTCTTGGTATGAGTATTAACACTTCTGACTTCAAGCAAGATTCCAATAATTTAGGACCAAACTTAAGTCCAATTTCTTCTTAAAGTGTCATTTTAAAAACATTTGATAATATACTTTTGTAGACATGGAATCTAGAAAACCCAAACTTGTAGCCTAATAAGATCTGATGAACCCCAAGTTTTAAGACTAGCTTGTTAGTTGGAGACCCCAAAGCTTGTACTTATTCTCTGTTCCCTGTTCCTGTGAGAATCCACCCTGAAGGGAATCTCAGAAGAGCAGTTCATACTGAATAATGGACCCTAGGTAAAAGAAAATCCTTGTCAGGTGGGGCCAAGCCAAGTTGAGTGACTCTGGAGTGCAGTAGGCAATGCATCAGTTTAGTAAGCTAAAGGTTCTGAGTTCAGTCCTCAAAAGGAGGGTGTGATACAGTGGGAGAGGCTTCTAGAGACAAGAGTCACTTGGCTTGGGCTTGGACCCACCTGACAGGAATTGCCTTTTACCTTGCTAGCTTGAGATTCCAGGAACCAGGATAAATTTTGGGGTCTCCAACTTACAAGCTAATATTAAAACTTGGGGTTCACCAGATCTTACTAGGCTACAAGTTTGGGGTTTCTAGATTCCATGTCAACACTTTGAAGGAGTGATCTTCATGTATTGCCATATCATCCAATTCAATTTCCCCTCTAATTCATGATAGTTTCTTTGCCTTGATTTCTCTAGTAATCTAGGAGTTCTTTTTACTCTGATCACTCTGTCATACTTGGTATATGACTTGGAGCTAGTGACTAGGAACAATGAGATTCAAGAAAATAAAATATTCTTACTTAGAGATATGAAAACAAAGTGTTTATAAAATGATGGCATCATCCTCATTATCATCATAACATATTTCTTTATCATTTACAAAAGGCTTTCCTCTTAATGATCTGAATACATAAAAGATATAAATATTATTATTATCCTGATTTTACTCATAAGTAAGCATGTTTAAGAATGACTGGTGATGGGGCAGGTGAGGGAAAGAATATAATTCTAATAACCAAGAAATAATGTTCTAAATTGACTAATTACATAAAATTTTCAAAAAAAAAATACCTTTACTGTGTAGTGTTAAATTTTCCGCTTCATGAAGAGAGGATGAAAATGAGACCAGTTTTGGGTCATGCAATCAGTGGAATATACAAACAATCTGACCATCTACTGAGAAGGTCATTTTAGTAAGGAAAATATCATCATCAATAAATTTATTCATAATAAAAATAGCAAAAAAAAAAAAAGAATGACTGGTGACTTACTTATGGTCACATAGGTATTATATATAAGGACATAATTTGCTCCTGCCTCAAAATCCATCACGCTGTTGTCTCTTTCATCACTGTTCATTGGATTATGCAATATGATAGCAGGCAACCAATCAAATCAGTATTAATTAAGCACCTACTTTGTGCCTTCTACTTCATGCTAAATGAGATTTTAAAATATCAATAATGCAGTCTTCATGCTCAAAGAGCTTGCATTTTATAGGAAACTTATCTATGCTGGCAGACTGCTAAATATTTCTAACAAAACAATAAAGTGAATCCTCTGCCCTTTAAGCCAACTCCCACACCACTAACACAACTTGCAATGCATTAATATGCATTGCCACTTGTTAGAACCTTATGGATAAGTGAGAATATATAATAAGAATGATTTATGTTTGGAAATTAGTGTATTTGACCTCAGGGGCTCTTTATGAAAGAAGGAAAGTTCTTTCATTTTCCTCTTAACCAGTGAAAAGGATACATACTATTTAGAAAATATTATACTTGACTACATGAAACCAGATGAGAACATTTTAGCTAGAGGGCAATTTGTTTAGTACATATAATTTTAAAAAGTACTTTAAAATATATAATTATAAAAATGCTATTGTTCTTCTATAACAACAAGCTTCTCCAAACACATACTTAGTATTCATGTTTCATTCAATTAAATAGCTAACTAATTCCACAGAGACTAGTCCTGCAATCTATTGACATGTATAAGGTTCCCTAATGACATTTTCTAAAAACAAATTTGACATTTATTTTCCGGAATAGTTTCATGCTTTCAGCCTACAATTAACTTTATTATTAAGCAGTTATTATGCTGTATACCAGGTAGAACTTTTTAGCACTATCTAGCTTTTCAGGGGTTGGAAAGAAAGAAAGAAAGAAAGAAAGAAAAAAAGAAAGAAAGAAAGAAAGAAAGAAAGAAAGAAAGAAAGAAAGAAAGAAAGAAAGAAAGAAAGAAAGAAAGAAAGAAAGAAAGAAAGAAAGAAAGAAAGAAAGAAAGAAAGAAAGAAAGAAAGAATGAAAGAAAGAAAGAAAGAAAGAAAGGAAGGAAGGAAGGAAGGAAGGAAGGAAGGAAGGAAGGAAGGAAGGAAGGAAGGAAGGAAGGAGGGAAGAAATAGAGGAAGAGAGGTAGGAAGAACAAATTAGGAAGGAAGAAGGGAGAAAGGGAGGAAGGAATTCCCAAGTATGAGTTCCAATCTTGTCCTCTTTTTAAATTTTTGGTCCAATTTATCTTCCATACAGAATATGTCTGTCCAAGATTATTTGACTCTATAGCATAACTCAATGGAATCAGCGGGTAGCACAGTAGATAGTTTTCTTCCTGGACCTGAAATTAGGAAGACAAGTTCATATATCTGCACTCTAGCACTTTCTAGTTGTGTGAATTTGACCAAGTCATTTACCCTCTTTATGACTCAGTTTCCTCAGCTAAAAATCAGTAGTAAGAATGAGTTCTTTCTTCCAAGGGCTGTTGTGGGGATACAATGAACTATTATTTGTAAAATACTGTTCAGGGAATATTTTCAATGAACATATATATATATGTATGTATGTTACATGTGTGTGCATATGTATTTATATATTCATATATAGGAATATATTCACATATATTTATATGTATATAAATATATCCATATGCAATTATACTTCCATATTATTTAATTCAATTATTCATGAGGGGAAGGGATTGAGAAAATTGGAAATTTGAAAAATTCCATAAATATAAAAATGTTTCATTAGTTTCATATCAGCTAGACTATAACATGGTATAGTCCACCTCATATACCTATGGGCTCCCATAACTGTGGTCCCATGTGAAACTTTCCACCAGTCTACTTTGTGTTTTTACTTATCACAATGGTTATAGTGTCACAGTGTCTTTGTTTAAGAAAGTCCTTATTTACTATAATAATGCCCCCAAATTGCAAAAGTAGTGGTGTTAGTAGTACATGAGACTTCGTATTATCTAAATCTTTTAGTCAATTTTGTGATAGTAAAGATGAATTTACATTTACATACTTATATTTGCATTGCCTGTGTTGTCATTGGCACATGAATAATGCTTAAGAAATGCTTGCTGAGTGACTAAAGATGACTTCTATTCTGAAAATTTGCTTTAAAAATAATGTAGTTTTCCTCCTAGGTCTTTCATATCTTCCCCTTTATAAGTAAATTTTTTTATCTCCATCATATACTCAGACTTCTTTTCTTTTGGAATCTACCTCTACAAAAAGGAAGAAAGTAAAAAAGAAGGAACATAAGAAATGTTAATTATATGTTTCCTCATCACTTCCCCTCCTTTCTTCCCACTGAACATTAGATCACATGCTTTCTTTACTTTTAATCTGTGTTTCATGATTCATTCTTCCCTGGTGGTCTTTTTCTTATGACTATTATCATCCTGACTCTATTGTCTCTCTTCAACATTTCTCATGTTTCCCTCTTGATTTTAGTGAATTTCTTGTTGTTTAGTCATTTTCCAGTCATATCCAACTCTTGGTGACCACATTTATGGTTTTCTTGGCAAAGACGCAGGGGTAATACCACATTTCCTTCTCTAGTTTAACTTACAGATGAGAAAACTAAGGCAAATAGGGTTAAGTGGCTTGCCCACCATCACAGTACTAGTAAAAAATCTGAGGCCAGACTTGAACTCAGAAAGATGAGTCTTCCAGACTCCAGAGCCAGAACTCTACTGCGTCACATAGCTGCCCTTTATTGAATTTCTGTGCCCAATTAATACATCAGGCTTATGGAACTCCCAAAACTCATTTAATGGGTGTGATTACTTTTAGAAAAACTTTGACCTTCTTAATTATATTTTCTCATGGATTATTAAAATGGTGCATAAAGATGTTTTCAGAAGTCTCAAGAAGTTGATGAAACTCTAGATACTAGAAATTTAGAACTGAGTATTTAACATATGAAAATGATAGATATAATGACCTTCACATTCTTGGAGAATGCTGATACATATGCATGTGGTCTAAGAATAATGTGACTTACCTGGTATTTTTCATATTAGTAACTTGTCACTTCTTTCTGGCTTCTACAGAGGATGGATTATACAAAAGTAGGCTTCCTGGGGACATTAGTTAATTTCCACCAGATCATTTACCAAACACAACTTATTCATCACTAATTTCAAGTATGACTTTCTTACCTGGTATTTTGGTCTCAGGCTATTTCTGACCAAATAACAAGGGTAAAGGCAGGAGAGCAAATTAATTATTTTTGGAAGTGAAAAACTGTTTTCTGCAATAATGATAAATTAGTGCCTAGACTAGAGAAAGTTTTTTATACACAAGATATTGATACATCTAAACTAGACCAAACATAACTCTATGTCTGAATCATTTTATTCAGTATATTAAAAATTCCTATTGAATTATACTGAAAAGTGGACTTGTTTTGGGTAGAACTTCATTTTATACAGAGTGAAGAACAAGTTGACATTGATCTGAATTATTCTGTATGCTTCCCGAATATGCTATTTGGGCTTCCAGCAATGTTTGAGATTAAATTGTAAGCATCAGAGTAAGGAAAAGATATTTTGGTAACTTTCCAATTCAAAACATGTACTATAGCTATATGTCTAGATGAAAATGAAAAGAACTATATAATTGCCTGTACATTTTTTAGCATTCATATGCTTAGCATCTCAGGGACAAATTTCCAGGTATGTAATGAGGCCATTCTTTTTAAGATTGCAATAGATATTTGTAATCACATAAAGAAATAAAGTATATACCTTCAATAAAATGTGCCTAACTTTTGCCTTTAGAAAATTAGATTATAAAATGCAAGATATCCAGAGTCAAAAAAACTCACATTAAGGTAGAAAAGATAATCATTCTAATAGTTCACAATAATTAATATTAGAGAAACCTGGAGGGATGGACCAAGTATGCATCTTAGTGAAATAAACAGATGATTTCTGATAGTTATATATAAAAAAGAATTTAGAAGAACTTAGAAAGTACAGAGACATCCATTTTAATGGGTATCATTATGGGGAAGGTCCTCATCATTATTAAGAGATTTAAACCTTGAATTTGTCTCTGTTCTCTAAATATAGGTTTTTATTCTGATCATTCAAATACAAGCAAAATGATAGCCAACTTGTCAGGAATGTTACAAACAGGAATTCATACATGTGCATTTGGACTAGATGATCTTAAGGGATTATTTCATTTTTTTAAAAATCATCTTTTGGTTTCATATCACCTTCCTTTAAGAGCCCATTATTATAGATTCAAAGGAAATAAAAGTTTTTTTAAAGAAAGATAACATTTTCTTCAAATTTTAGCTTCCTATTTTCCTTTATCTACATGTCTTCAAATATTTTCACTTTTTAATTATTAGACTGAGTCAGGGAGAAGAGGCAAGTGGTTTGCCTGAGATTTACTACTTTGAACACTAGCTCTCTGAGTTGTAAGGATAAAATAAAATAATAATAATTATCAAATTTAAAGTACTATATAAATACCAGCTATCTTGATTACTTGAATTAAATTCCAAGCTTTGCCATTTGGAAAATGAGTTTTCATAGCTAATCTATGTACCATCTCTGAGTCTTATTTTCTTCTCTGGAAAATGGAAGATTTAAGTCATCCTACCTACTATGGCACATTGGATTTTTATGGAAAAAGAAATGTTTATGATGACAACTAAAGACTAGATCATCACCACCTGATGGTTATCCTTAAGACGTTGAGATCTAGTTAACAATTCAGATTGAAGGGTATGTTAGAAATTGTGTAATACATTACTTCAGGTAATGCAAAAAATAATTTAAATAACTGGCAAGACATAATATGATGGCTAGAATCATTCGTTGGAAGCTCCCTATAGTTCATGTATTGAAATGTTATCAATTTTATACCACTGACAATTCAATATATTTTTGAAAACTCAAACAAATCATCTGTATTTGTACTGAACAATTATCATAGGCCAAATGGTTGTTCACAATTACCAAAGAATGTTTTTATTTACTATCACTATGCCAAATACTCATAATCTGCCAGTTTAATATGATAACAAAATAGTTTTTAAAAGTGGGGGCCTGGCAGAATTTTTAAAAATCATTTGAGAGCAAGATGAGGTGAATATCATTTTTATTATGTAGTCTGCTATTGTACCTGTACTAAGGATACTTTCAGTGAGACTATACAAGATGAACTTATGTCCTAATACTTTTATTCAATTACCAAAAATAATAGGTATTTTTTCTACCTATGCAATTGTGTGCAAATCATTAAAAATACATGTTATTTAACAAAATTGTGACTTGAAGAAAAATAACATTGTATTTGACAATTTAGGCAAAAATCTGCCAGAATCAACATTATATAATTTATAATTCATCTAACATCTGCATTCTAGCCCAAGAAGAGAAATGACCAAATTGGCAAAGTCCTCCATGTCTTTGGACAGGACTTTTTACCCCAATACAATATAAGATGATATTTGCAGAAATACTGAACAAAGTAAAAACACAATTTGTTAAAATGTATTTTGGTGATAGCATTCTAAAATAGTAGTCACTACTCAGATCTTTGAACATTCTTACCATATAATCAAAGGGACCTCTTACTTGCCCTCAATTTCTTATTCTTTTGTCAATGTATATAGGTTAATTCTAGCTCCTGCCAATCACTTCAGGGGGTGGCAAGAGGAGATTGCTTTTAGATATATCAATAGTTTAATCACTTCAGAAGTTAGAAAGACAATTATCCTATCTAGACAAAAAGAATTCTGGTAAAAGGTTCATTTCCAACTTTAAACCATTTCCTTAAGGAAAACTTGTTATCTACCTAACCCACCTTCAAACAAGGAAGTCTGGAAAGAGTCTTTTATCATTTTAGGTCAGAGAAATGTTATGTCTTAATAGATTTAGAGAAACTGAAAAGGAGTTTTTAATATGTGCACAATTTCTATAAGGATGGTTAATAAAAATAACAATGAGATGTTATGGAAATGTGAGCTATCAGAAATTACAATATTTCACTACTAAGAATATTCTCTCCATTGATGCTAAATCAAGCACCCTCTAAAATTTAGTAGAGGGTTTATCTGAGTTGCTGTGGCAGAAAAAAATCATTCATAACCTTGGGCTTGCAATCAGTGCCCCTGAATTTAGGTAGCCTGTACTTCATCTCTTGCACATTTTATAATAAAAAATCATAATCATCATAATCATTGTCATCATCATGTATTTAGAGATTTAAATTTTACAGAATTTTTACATGTATTATCTCACCTGATTCTATAAGCTTTAGAATTTTGTATCACCTGCCAGGGCTTGTGCTCTATTGGTATGGGACCCAAGATGACCTTCATGTGATGGGACATGAGTGTAAGTGATTTTACAAATGATTTCATATTGAATGTATTTAGAAAAAAAACTGTCTTAATAAATCGTAGTCATGCCTATTTTTAATATTTTTACTCGCTATGAGGTAGACAGCTAAATTTGCAATGTCCCAGATACAAAACTTTTAACTTTAAAAAGAGCAGCTCAATTTTGTATTTCCTATATTTCTGTTTTTTCATGTTATTTCAACATTTTTTCTTCTTTTTGATAAAAGTGGAATGCATGATTCCCTGGAGAGTTGAAGCATAGATATCTTTTTTTCAAACTTGTTTATTAACATAAACAGAAGCAAATTGTTTTTAAATTGTTCATTCATCATCTTAGTTATAATTATCAGAATAATTAGACATTTAAAATATTCTTTATTAGCATCCCTATAACAACATACTACTTTATTCTTCTTCCTGGCTTCAACTCTCTTAATTTCACATACATTAAAATTTTGCCCTGAGAAATGAGTTACATTTCATGCTATTACCAGTAGAATGCAAAATTTCCAAAAGCAGGTAAAATCTTGGTTTTGTCCTTGTATCTCTAATACTTGACTCTACCATGTTGTCTAATGAAGATTTGCTGACTTGAGTGGGAGATTTTTATCATGTTTTAGTGTGTCTTCTCATGGAAAAGCAATATTATCATGTGAAATTTAAGAAAATTATGCTACAACCATTCAAACTATGCTAGAACTTCCTAATTACAGATAGAATTTTCTTTAAAAAATCTATATCTTTGTTTTTGGTCATGCTTGCTCATTGAGGTATTTTTTTTTTAATTTCTCATATAATCACAATGCTTCATATAAGAGAGTGTCACACAATTGTTGCAATACACTAGAAACTTGTTGTCTTGTACTTGGAAACTGGTAATGTCATTTATTATTTCTCTTTTTTTTAATTTTTCATCATACCTTATTAATATCTTATTGAAATGATTCGTGTGAGATTAAACATCTCTGTTGTTTAGAGAAATCTAATTCTTAAAAGTTTTTCATTTGAAAAGTATTCAATCAGAACCCTGACACTTTTCTTTTGTTTCTGTTTTCTGACTTTGCTACTTTTCAGTCCAATGTAAAGTATATTTTGAATCCCCTTGTGACAGAATTTGGTTTGGTACCTTTGAAAGTTTAAATAAATTATATCTTTTGCCTCCAGGTCTTGAAGTCCATTTAACATTTTGATCTATAGCCCTGTCCACTGACCACAAACTACCCACCTTGTCATTGAAAATAAGTTAAAGTTGGCAGTAAAAATAATTCGTATAGAAACCAGGTCTTCTGGATATCCCATTCTGCAGTAGAGCGGTAGGCACATTGAGGGCTCTCAAAGCACTAATGACGACTTGCCTGCCTTTCTGTCTGCCTGGTTTCCTTTTGAAATATTTATACTCTTCAAGATTTCTCTCCTGTCAAAAATTACTAGTTTTATTGTACTCTGTACCCCCACCCTTCTTCCAACAGTACATTCATCACATCTTCCAAGTATGGAATAAGCAGTAAATAAAGTAGGTGCCTATGTGATGCTGGTAGAAAAGAGGAGGGCAGACTCCATTTCACATGATTATACATTACAGTGATTTACCATCAAGAGCATATTTAAATATGGTTAGCTTAGTAAGCTAAGTGAATTCTCTTTAAGATTCTCACTGGCAAAAGCATACAATGAAGTACAGTATAAAGCTTTTGTTTTTTTTTTTTTGTTTTTAATTTGACATTTCCATTCTATTAGCCAAATTTTAAGCTTTGCTAAATCATTGCAGATCCTTTTAAAATGAAATTTCTGCTTATAGGTTGTATTTTTCATGGTATTTAAATCATTAACTAACACATCAGATTTTTCTCTCTCTCTCTCTTTCCTGTAATCATTGGGTTATAGTCATGGATTTTAGAACTTTTCATTGATCAATGTTAAATTATTCCATAAATATAATTTAGGCAGACTCATTTAGGCCAGTAAAATATTATTCATGGCCCAAATAAAGCAAACACCTAGTATTCCCTTAACTCTTCAGATAAAGAAATCTGAGCCACAGAGAGAAAAAGTATTTTCCTTTTCCAAATTCAGACAGGCAGATTTGAAACCAACTTCTCTGACTCCAAATTTCATGCCACTTCTGAAATGAAATCTTCTTTTTTGTGTGTGATTGAAGTAGATAAAAATATTTTGCCTGTCTTTAACCTAAATGAATCTATGTGACTTGGGATATCAAAGTTCATTCTCTGTTTTCCAGTAAAATATGTAGGTCATTTCAGCACTGATAAATAGCACAGTGAAGGGAGTACTTGAATATGACCTGAGTTCAAATTCTGATCACAACATTTATTAACTATGCGACCTTAGGCATGTTACTTAATTTCCATGAACCTCAATTTCTCCATCTAAAGCAGGGAATCTTAGACTTAGATAGTTTTAAAAAATACAACTTAATAACTATTTCAACCTGACTGGTTTCCTTTGTAACCCTTTTTATTTTCTTTTATTCATTTAAAAATATTTTCCTGAGGAGGAGTCCTTAGATTTTATAATGCTGGCAAAAGTGATTTTACTAAATAGGTTAAGAGTTTATGACCTAAAGGAATGGGGATAGCAGGATTTTCCTGCCTCACTTGGGAAATGTGAAGACCATTTAAATGAACATATTTAAAAGTATTTTTAAAATTATAAAGATCTAGAAATTTGCATTTATTCTTTAATAAATAAAAAATGCATTTGTTTGGTATGGATTTTCCCTCCTTTCTTCCAGTAGTTGCTATCATTCACCATTTATTTAAGGATCACATTTAAGAATTTAGGTCAATCTTCAGACAGGTGAAAAAAGCATTGCTGAACCCATACCTGTTATATGTAATGTTCAGCTTTCTATGCATGCTCAGAGCTTTTGTTCCTCTGGCATAGCCTTCAGAAACCATGAGTCACTTCCACATTACAACAAAGCATTGAAGTAGGACTTTCATGGCAGAAAACTACCTATAAATACTTATGATATTAACAACACCCTTGTATCTTCTATCTTGAAAGAGGCAACCTGAATTATAATTAGGGAGTCAATTAGACAATAAGAAAAAAGAGAGATGCCCAAAGTATATTTTCAAGAAAAAGAGATAAAATAGGATTGTTCTTCTCTCCTCCCCCACCATAACTGTGTTCAGTTGTAAAAGCTTTTACTATAAACCCAGAGGGAAGTTTATTTCCCTAAACTAATACCCTCTGAGTTGTTGTATTATGCATGAGAGCATTAATAAGCTGCTATTTCTTTCTGGTTACATTTAATGCATAATGAAGATTGAATTCATGGCAATACACAGTGATCGTGATTATTCATACATCTCTCTTAAGACCATCTAGCTAGTGGGCCATCTCTAACCTTTCTCCTTGGGAACAGCATAATTCACTACTTTGGGAGCACAAAAGCAGAAGTGAAAAAGATATTGAAATGCTGAGAAAATGAGTTTGTTTTACTTACATGAGGTTCTTTTCAAGGGCTAAGAAAATGGAAGACATCAACAGTATCAAATATTTTGCAGATAAAGTTGATGCAATGAGAATTTTCTCTAAGCATGCATGAATACATTCCCAGAGAGACAATATGATGTGCACCATACAGAAATATTGGATTACATATGCTGAAATAAGAATAAGGATCAATCTTCTTTATAAGTAAAAAGTGTGTGACAGTTTGTATTTGTATCCCTATCTACAATGCCTAGCAAAGCAGGTACTTAATGTTTATTGATTAATTAATTAGTAAATGTTCCCACACTTTCTTCCCTTCCATAACAGCGTATCAATTAAAATATAGAAACATTTTCTCTCTTGAATTCCCAGAAGCTCAACTGCCCTGACTCCCTCCCATATACACACTTTCATTTATCTCTACTTTGAATTTTTAAAAATCAATCATAACTACAAATCTGTGATTGCAGGAGATAAGTATTTTAAGAATAGCAGTCACTTGGGAACCAGAATGAATTAACACTAAAGTTGGGTTCAGTTCCCAGACAAAAAGAGATTGCTACCCAGATATAAGGCACAACTAATGAGATCCAGAACAAAAAAGGAGCCAAAACAATCAATTTTAATAAAGACATTATTATGAAAAACTCTACTCCATATTATGTACTAATTTTTCAGTGTCAAAGTAAATGTGCTATAATGAAAATCTCAGAACCTCAAGTAGACCATAGTACCAATTGTCATATCTCGTCATAAAGTATTTGTTTGGGGCTGGGGTGGTTGGGAGTGGAGGCTGTTTTCACACTTTCCTAAAGTAAACAACAAATGTCTTCTGATCTGGTCAGCATTAGCTTCTTCTTGTCCTACCATTGCCTGTCTTTCCTCTATTTTTTTCACTGTAGACTCCCTCCCTCTTCATCTTCCCACAAAGACTCTCTTTCATGACCCACTAGAAGAACTGTACTAAGGACTTTTGTAGCCAAGAAAATAGTACAAAGCATACCTGACAGAGTTTATAATCAGATGAAGGAATAAAAGCAAACACTGACCAATATGGAGAGAAACAGGGAGACTCTGGGTTACTGAAAGGTGTTGCAGATACCGGGTGTGTGGAAAACAGATAGTCATTTCAGTCTGACATTTAACAATTTCTCATTTTAATTAATTCTTACTAACTAGCCAAACTTTATTGTTTATATATTGCCAAAGGACTGCAAATGGGCCCCCAAACCTTTTTATTCTGCCCTTTGGGGCAAAGTCCTAGTTACTAAAAACATCATTTAGCTTTCTCCTTTGGTAATTTTTTATCAGTATTTTTAAGTTTTGCATTCACTATCTGAACACAATGTTCAGAAAGATTTAAATTCCAATAAATTTTGCTCCAGTCTGCTATGCAACTTTGAATAAGTCACTGAACCTTCATTAATAGAGATGAGAAGCTAAGGGTCATGCTAGACAAGATTCTAAATCTTATATCTTCTAAATCATATATAATCTTTGTCCTGAATTTTTAGTGTAAAAATAGCAGGAGCAGTAAGCATGTAGATATCACTAAAACCATTAATATTCCAATTAAATAAAAATTATGCATTTCCCTTTCAGCTTTTAATAATATGGTTTAATGGCAATTTCCTACATTTTGTATGCAAGTATACCCTGCATTATTTTGCCCCATTTTACAATAATGGCAGCAAAATATTACAACCAATCCATATTGAAACAGAAGAAAGCAGTTTTCCTTCAATACTCTCTTCAAATCTTTCATCTTCCATCACTTTCTTTCATATATTCCTTTCTCTTTTATCTTCTCTCTTTCTCCTAATCTCTTGTATCTTTCTCTCTTCCATTACTTCCTTCCTCCTTTTTTATCTCTCCTGCCATCTTCTTTATCCAACATTGTTTATATGGAATTGCCTCTTGTGAAATGTACTTATTTAATATTTTTACTATTTAATTTTTTATATGTATAAGACTAATTAGCAACATTAGAGTATGCTTCATTCTCATACCATTTTTCAGATCAATAAACTGAGACAATATAGTTGTCAACCTTAAGGAAATAGTCTCGTTAAAATACAGATTCTCGTGAACACCAAATTTTTAAAAAGAAATTATAAAAGAAATAATTGCTGCATTTAAATTGTGGCTGTTAGAAAGTTTTCTTTACAAGCAAAGTGACTTGTTTAGGTCTTGGATAAATGGGCCAATGTCAATATTTTTGACTAAGATGACTTTCTTTAAAGATTTATGAAGCTTATATTGGATTCAAGTCAATTTTCTAACTGCAGAATCAAATCTAACACATACATATAAAACTTTTCTTGGGAGAAATATGATATTCCCAACCAAAGTGTCTTTACTTAGATTCTTAAAGGTGACTTCAATAAGTGTGTGTGTGTGTTTGCGTATAAAACTCAGCTTATAACTTGTCTTTGGAAGAAAATAACCTCAACTAGAAATTTTTTTCTGGATTCTGGGATCCTCAAACCTTCCCAGATATGGCTTGTGGGTAATCTGCCACAGATACTGGAATCACTTTAAAAGAAAAACCCTTTATGTTCTTAGAATCAATACTGTATATTTGTTTGAAGGTAGAAGAATAATAAGGGCTAGGGAATGGGGGTTAAATGACTTGTCCAGGGTCACACAGCAAGGACGTGTCTGAAACCAGACTTGAACCCAGGATCTCTTGTGTATAGTCCTGGCTCTCAATCCACTAAGACATCTAGTTGCCCCCTGTAGTCATTTTTATGTTGTTTTCTTGGTTGCTGAATATAGTCAAATCTTTTCAAAGGTCACACTGCAATACATTCAGAGGAAGACTGCATACAAAGTGAAATGCATTCCTACCTCTAACTCATATCTGAGGACAAATTTCACACCTTAAGATTATTCCTTTTGTATAATATTTATATCCATGAATGTGACATTCTGTATAATGCCTTTCATTATAGATATGGTCATGCCATCATGATTTGGGAATTCTAACAGCTGTATGACTCTAGGCAGCATAACCAGAACAATTTGGGCACTATGACCAGTAAGCAAAATCATGATGGCATTTTGAAGCACTGATGCACTTGGAATTTTATACTGATTATGTGTATATACATATATATATATACACACACATATATGTTACAGTTTCTGATGCTAGCAGTAGTACATATTGCTGATCAAATTTACTATCAAGTTATGTGTAGAGGAAGAAGTACTCGAAGATTACAGAGTTTATTACTTTGTGTCCTGCTATTAATTTCACACTTGTTGCTAGTTGGTACCAGCTCAATCTGTGAGAATCAGAGATTACCCTAGAACAAACCATCTAGTTCAATGATCCTAAAGCAATGGACATATGCTTGACAAATTTCAACACATCAGGAGAGGATCTTAACTTGAGATACCCATTAGGTAGAATGGGATGTACTTTGCATTGAGGTAGAAGAGCATAAAGCATAGAGGGATGAAGAGAACCATAACTAAAGAGATAAATATATAAATGAATCTCTAGAGGGGAAGGATACATCCTTGGATTAGCCAATGAAGCTCTAGAGCATGTTGGAAGATATGATTTCAGGCAGATGTTTTAGTGAAGTGGGACCCTTTGACTCTTATTCCAGACTCTTGTCACTCCTCTTTGCTTGCTTTAGGTACATGCCAGTGTTCCATCTTATAGAAGAAATTCACTCCAGAATGTGGAAAAAACACCTTGTCTTTGACAAAGATGGTATCATTTGATTGGCATTTCACCTCTGAAATCACACATTTTTCATCCCTAAAATTTTCCCCAAGAAACCAGAATGGAAAGTGGGTTGGGATGTCCAGAGAAGTGGCAGGGTGGAGAATTTCTGGCAGGAGGAATGGAATTATTGAGTGCCTATCAAAAGAAAGTATAAATTCCCTTTTAATAAGTAGGGGAACAAACACTATATGTATTATACTTATCATGAATTGCAGTCTTTTCCACATGATCACAACATATTAAATCATCATAGTCCATTGCTTTCAAAAAGTTAGTGGAAATGAAATTAAGGGTCTTCATTTGGGCTTGATGCCTCTTCCAAAATGCTGTATGTCATTGTTTTTGTGCTTGCTTCTATTGATTTTTCTACTTTCTTTATATGTGAGAAAATTGTAAGCAAGTACTGTTGTAGAAATCAAAACACACAAAGCAGAGTTAGTATAAGAATTAAATTAATTTTCCTGTAAATTTCCCTTCTTCACGATATTCTCCAACTGAGAATCCAAGACAGCTATAAGCTTCTATGAAATCACATATACAAATGGGCTTCTCACATTTTCAATCTCTATGTAAGTCATCTTAGAATCATCTTGTATTCATTTTGTCTGAAAAGTAGTAAACTATTGTTAGAATTTTGAAAGGCAGCAAATATAACTATGTATTATATTATAAGAACAAACAATTATAAAAGAGTTTAAGATGAAGTACCTATTCAAAAGCTGTAATTGCAACTGGTAATTAAACTGAAGTGTTTCATTTTCCCAGTCAGCTCATCAGTGACACTAGAAAATAAACAATCTGAAAGTGAACTCTCTCAGGGGAAACAATAGTAATTAATTATATGTCTCAAGGGAAGATATATTTTCCAAACTCATTTTGGGGTGACCTCTTAAGTAATAAATACTGATTTCCTTGGAGTTAAAGGGGGAGATAAAAATAGAATAAGAAAAACTCTGGGTACAACAGAGTATTAGTTTCAATTTGAATAGTCATGAAATCTCCATCATAATTCATTTTTAAAAATTCATCCCTATTGTCAAATACATCATTTTCCCTACCTCAAAAAAAAATCTAAATTTAAAGTGTTAGTAATTCAGTATCCAGAATAAAACAACAATAAAAGAAACAATTTAGCACTGAGAAA
Source organism: Monodelphis domestica (assembly GCF_027887165.1). Taxonomy (NCBI): domain Eukaryota; kingdom Metazoa; phylum Chordata; class Mammalia; order Didelphimorphia; family Didelphidae; genus Monodelphis; species Monodelphis domestica. The sequence goes on from NC_077230.1 coordinate 53,415,718, forward strand.
ATAGAAAGGTAGGTCCCTCGTTGTTGTGCAAATAAGCAAAATATAACAATTGTTTATTCTATTTAATTTGAAAGATACTCAAGTATAAAGGCAGTTCTGCTACTTTTGTAGATTCCTCACAAATAATTTTAACATGCACACTTCCTCCCCTCAAATGTCTGATACCTAATCACTTTATGGAGTTGCCTCTAACATTTTGGAAAGTGATGCCATGAGAGCGCAAATGCCAACAGCTTTTATGAAGATGGAAAGGTTTTAATAAGAGAATGATGATGGATGACCAGCTGAGAACTAGATTAAATTTACAGAGATCCAGCACCAAAAAAGTCATAGATTGTGAGGGCTTTGTGCTTTTAATTGCCATAGTTCATGAAATTGTGAGTTGCATATGTAGAAATAGAGAAATAGTGAGTTGCATATGTATACTAATGATATCATTGAAATACATAATTATATAACTTTATATCTCATAAACACATCGGATTTGAACTAATTCTGGGAAAATCACTTAGTCCTCAATTTCCCTATCTGGAAAAGGAAATGGCAAACCACTCCAGTATCTTTGCCAAAAAAAAAAACAAAGAAAAAAAATGGGATGACAAATAATTGGACACAATTGAAATGACTGAATAACAATTCAAGAATCTTAATTCAACTATTATATGGGAGGGGCTGGGAAAGTGGGAATGTGAGCATAAAGTTTTTGCCTTTATGATAGAGGGCAAATGACTCAATTTTATGGTGTTGCTTATGCTGCATTATAGCTGCTTTAAGAAATGGTCATGATTTAGCTTAATTTCAGCCTAGTTTCTTCCCTATGGTCATCCTTAATGCTATGCAAATCATAGATTTAGAGCTAGAAGAGCATCAAAGACCATTTTCTTTCTCTTACCTTCTTTTCCATTGGCAATTATTTACCATGTCTTCTCAATTTTACTTCTGTATCATTTCTCAAGAATTGTCATTTCATAATGGATAGACATCCAGCCTTAGGGTCAGAAAGGCTTGCCTGGGTTCAAGTCCTATTTCTAATATCTTCTAATTGTGTGTCCCTAAACAATCAATTAACCTAATTGTAGCAATTTTCTCCAGGCAATTCTTGGGCTACATTTTTCCAGGACAGATGCTGATCAGTTTCCTTACTATAATTCCTTTATTCTCATGAATTTTCAGGTCCAGTTGCAAAAAAAAAAAAAAGTTCTGGAATCTCTCTGCATCTGATCACTTATATGACCATTGTTCAAATTCACATTCTTATTACTTCCTACCTGGATTACTGTAATCATCTCCTGTTTGGTTTACCTACTACCAGTATCTCCCTCACTATAATCCATCCTCTGCACAGCTCCCATATTGATATCCATAAAGCATAATTTTGATTATACAACTCCCCCATACAAGAAGTTCTAGCAACTCTAAATAGCTCTAGAAGAAAAAAAAAAAACTCTTTTGCCTTTAAAGTCCTTCATGATCTGGTTCCCACCTAACTTTCTAGGATTGCTACAGTCTTTTAAGTACCATACCACAAAGCAGATTTTCTTGTTATTCCCTCTGCACAGTATCATTTCATCTTCCATCTCTGTGCCTGAAGGGTAACTACATGGAAAAATGGATAGTGTTGGACCTGGAGTCAAGGAAGACTCATGTTTTGGAGTTCAAATCTGGCCTCAAACTCTAGCTGTGTGACCCTGGGCAAGTCTCTTAAGTCTCAGTTTCCTCATCTGTAAAATGAGCTGGAGAAAGAAATGGCAAACCATATCTTTGCTAAGAAAACCCCAAATGGGGTCTGAAAAATGAGTGAACAACCCTATGCCTGTTAGGTATTTACTCCCTGCCTAATTGAAAGCCTAACTTTCTCTTCCAAAGTAAAGAGGTATTTCAGTTGAAGTGTAAAGAATAAAGTGGAGAAGTACATGGTCATGTTTGCAGAATCACAAGTCATCTATTTTGGTTACCATTTGAAGTTTGTGAGGGAAACAGAGATAAGCTTAAAATGGTATATTAGATACAATCATGAAAAGCCTTAATTTCAAGACTAAATTTTTTAAAAATTTTTAATTGAAGTCTATATTTTGGGTTTGAAGCAGCTGGATAATTGTTTCCAAGTATTTATTTATTTTGGGTTTGCAGTCTCTGGCCAGAATATATATCATTTGTGTCATCTGAGAATTTAATATAGTTAAGGGTAAAATGTTGTTCAACCACTTTAGTCATCTCTGACTCTTCATGTACCCAATTGGGATTTACTTGGCAAAGACTGTAATTTTTTTCCCATTTCTTTCCCCATCTCATTTAATAGATGAGGAATTTGCTCAGGGTCACATAGCTGAGTTATGAGGCTAAATTTGAACTCAGGTCTTTCTGACTCTGGGTCTAGCACTCCCCCCACTGCATCACTCAGCAGCTCTGCAGGTAGAATATATTTTTTGTAGATGGGCAATTCAGAACTCCCTGTCTTTATCTCTGTCTTTCTGACACTCTCCACAGCTAGCTAGCTAGTCAGATAGACATAGAGAGATAGAATAGATGTAATATTTACTGCATTCACTCAGATTATAAAACACTTCTGTCATTTTCACAACAATTATATACATGTTTATGTATGCATTTATATTTATATGTATGCATAAAATGCACATATATTTGTCTATCAGAAGCCACATATACAATCAAGTAGCACTATCCCTATATTTGACTATGGAAGAATAGAAATTTAATCATATGAATATGGCCGGACAAAATCTTTGGGTTAATTACTCACTGTTGAGTTCAGTTCATGTGAAAATCAATCATTTGGAATGGAGGTTTGGAGAATAACCTGTCCGTATGTGGTTCACTCACTTTGTGAATTCCATGAGTCACTAGCCTAGACAAAATGGAATAGATTCATTTTATTCATAGATATATTGTGATACACACTTATTTAAACTAGACCTGAAAGTCCTGAGGTCTATTCTTGAAGTTTAGGAGGACCTTTGAGTTTTGTGGAAAGGTGTATTAAAAAAATCCAATCCAATTCAACAGCTTCCTATTTTTATTTATTTATTTTTTATTTAGTATATATTTATTTATTTATTTAATATATATTTAATAAAATAAAAATATTTTATTTATTTCGAGAATTCGAAAGAGAATGGAAGCACGGGGTTGACAGTATATGCTGTGTTTTGGGGAGGTATTTCAGTTTGCCTAGGACTTGGGATATGGGATCTGGGGTACACTTTACACCTAATCATCACTGGGCACTCCTATACACCCCAAATCACAAATTGTAAAATTCCCCTTTCTGATCACACTCTTCTATTCTTCTACAACAAACCCCTCCAAATCTCCCTGAAAGTGCTCTTCATACATTAGTGTCACAGTGGATCCCTCTATCTTTCCTTGCCTTCAAATTCATCATCTTTGTCCATAGTCTTCAACAGAACAGTTTTATCTATTCTTGAATCCCTGATTCACTTGATCTTTCGCTAGTCCTGGGTGCCAAAGACGGCACACAAAGTACTCTCTGTGGGCACTGAGTCACCCCAACCCCCAGAATTCATTACTAGAAAGGCAGAAGGACTTAGGCAGAGATGCTCCCCTCCCCCTCTCCACTGTGCATGATGATATTTTTTTCACATCCCCCATCCTTCCACCCAGCAGCCCAAAAGGAGCTCACATGGGGTAAGATGGGTGGCTCTGAGGTAGCAGAACTGGAGGGGAGCAGAATGCTCTAGCCACTCCCCTCCCCCTCTCTACATTTGCTGAGGACATTCCTCTCTTCATCTGTCCCTCTGTGCAGTAGTCCAATGGGAGTGCTTACTCCCTCCCCTGTGTGGGGTACGGGGGGCAGGGCATGTGGTCTCTGGGGGCAGGGGGTCACTCCATCTCCAAAAGGTTCACCATATATACTATATATCACTATACCTATATACAATATAACCTTTAAGAATCGACATTCACTGTTATATCATGATGAGATATTAAGTCAAGAATTTAGTGAAACAGCAGATCATAGTTCATTGGCTAATGCATAGGAGAAATCATCAAGTCAAATTCCTTGATTCTGTAGGTGAGGAAACTGAGGCCTAAGAAAGTTAAGGGAATTGTTCTAGGCTCCTAAAAAGTAAGAATAAGGTGTGCTATCTGAATCCAGGTCTACTGACTCCAAATCAGTTCTCTTTCTACTATTCTATACTAGATTATTATCCCTCTAGCACTTTCTGAATAAGAATGTCTTTCAAGACTCAGTCAAGCCCTTTTCTGTTATCTCTATATACTCTGTTCCTTGATGATCTCATCAGCACACAGGAATTTAATTATAATATAACCGGATATGACTAACAACTATAAAAATTAAAATTAAAGGGGACAGCTGGGTAGCTCAGTGGACTGAGAGCCAGGCCTAGAGATGGAAGGTCCTAAGTTCAAATCTGGTCTCAGACACTTCCTGGCTGTGTGACCCTGTGCAAGTCACTTAACCCCCATTGCCTAACCTTTACCACTCTTCTGCCTTGGAACCAATACACAGTACTGATTCCAAGACGGAAGATAAGGGTTTAAAAATTTAAAATTAAATCTCAAATAATAAAAATATTATATTTTAGGAGATTTATTAATGATCATTAGAAATAAAGGAATAAAAATATAGGAAAAGGAAAAGGAAAAAACATAGGAAAAGGAAAAATAAAGGAATAAAAATAAAGAAAAAAAAACAAAATTAAAAAAAAAACCATGTGCCCATGGCTAATCAGCCTTTTAAAAACCCCTGTGCTTACCATCCTTGCCTTCAGGAGAGTGGGACCCTCTATGTCCCCGCCTAATATCCCCTGTCAACAGGAAATATGTAATGACAGGAAGTCAGTGGGCTTCCAGGAAATGTAGTTCTTTTTTATGGTAACAGATTTTCAATTATACACAACTATATATCTAGCTTTAATTTCTCTTTCAAAGTTGAAAAGTACATTACCAACTTCCACCTGGTCAAACATCTTCATTTACAAAGGAGGCTATTGAGGTCCAAAAGACTGAAATGATCCAAGTTCTGATCATATTTTTTCTTTGCTCAGAATTTTCAGTTGCTTCCTACTTCCTCCAGGTTAAAATACAAGTTCCTCATGCTGGACTTTAAAGCCCTCTCTAATATGATTGTCATATAGTTTTCTAGGCATTTAAAATTATTGCTCTTCATTGCAATATTTCCTAAGCAAACTGACCTACTCACTAATCTCCAGATTTAGAATTTCATCTCTTATCTCCTATAATCTGGCTCTTATGATTATAATTCATTCTTTCCTGGCATCTGCTTTTAGAATGCTTTGCTTCTTTCAAAGCTCAAATAAGTGCAGCGTTCAGTTGAAAACCATCATCATCATCATTGTCATCATCTTGTTCTTCTTCCTCTTCCTCTCCTTTCTCTCTCTCTCCCTCCCTCCCTCTCTCTCATTCTGTCTCTCTCTCCCACTCTCTCTTTCCCTGTCTCTGTCTCTGTCTCTCTGTCTGTCTCTCTCTCTGTCTCTCTCTCTCATGAATAAGCATTTCTTATATTATATACAACCTAGGAAACTAGGAAATTGCAAGGACTGTGAAGATGGGAATTATTTTCTCTTCCTTTTGTTCTCAAATTTCAAACTCATAACTATAAACATATCCATTTTGCATAACAGGAAGTTCATAAATGTTTCTTGAATTTTGGATTTATTAAATGTATAAACCCCAAATTATTACAGTGTAAGACAAAAAAAGAGCTGTGAGGTGGTGCAGTGGATACAATGCCAGTCCTGGAGTCAGGAAGACTCATCTTTCTGACTTCAAATCTAGCCTTAGACACTTACTAGCTGTGTGATCCTAGACAGGTCACCTAAATCCTACTTGCCTCAGTTCCTCAAATGTAAAACGGGGTGGAAAAAAAATGACAAACTGCTGCAGTATTTTTGCCAAGAAAATCACAAATGGGGTCATGAAGAGTCAGATAGGGCTAAAATGACTTAACAACAAAAGGAGATCGAAAAGTAGATCTGGAAAGGTTCATCTCCATGTAATTTTTTTCCTATTACAAATAAAAAACAAAATCTACAAAACTAATGTACAATTTAATGATTATGACAGTTAACACTAAACTATTAATTAAGATTTTACTGGTCAATGTCTTAATTTATAAAAAAATATTATGTGATCTCATTTTGTAAGTTTCTCCTTAGATGATTCATTTCTTTTAACCTCAATTTACTTCTTAAATGCAATTTGAATATTTTACCTTCTATGATTGTAATTCAAAGTTAAATTAAAAAATGAAACTGAGTTGAATATATGCTACATATATATATATATATATATATATATTTGTGAGTGTATGTGTGTGTGTGTGTGTGTTCAACAAATCACTGGCTTAGGTCAAAATTATTATTCTTACACCTTTCAAGTTGCTTACAACATGGGAGAGGAGAACAGTGTAAGATCCTTATATTTTGGGAAGTATTTTAGTTTCTAGAAATAAAATATAAAACATAATTTCAATATTTATTATATACTTATATTTTCATTTATCTTATTTTTGCCTTTTTCTTGTGACACTTCAGCATATCAGAGTTTAATCATTTCATTGGTGTGGGTACGACTTTGGTCAAGTGCCTTTAAAAGTTCACCATCTAGTAACCAGATTTCTGCTGGTGATGAGCCTCTCCAAACAAACTGGTTCTTTGGTTAAAGTTACACACATATACATACAACCCCAAACACATACACCTACATATCTATATACAATGTAATATATACATGTATACAAATGTAGCATTCAAGAATATGCTATAATATGTATCTGTAATATGTATAGACATAATAGGCATAATATGTATATAATTTCTATAAAATATGACAAATATATTTATAAATATATGTATATTCATATATACATAAATATTAATACATGCCTTTGTGTTCATATATATAGCATGTACTCTCTATATAAATCTATGAATGTAGATATACCAATATTATATGTATATGCACAAATAAATATATATGTATGCATGCACATATGTATATATGTACCTATAGTTAGGTATATTTGTAAGTATAGCTAAAACTGGTAACAAATTAAAATGTATATAAATTTATTTGCATGTATGTAGGTAAGAATATGTGTGTATAAATACATGATATACATTTAGATGTGTATGTATGTACTAGGTATGCATGTGTGGATCCTATTGCTGAGTTCATACTCAAAGGCTTTTCCAATTCCGTAGGATCTCCTGAAGTCAATTTTCTTTAGCCTTCAGGAAATTAAGAACATCCCTATACTAACATGAAGCAAAAGAGTAGGACTTCATCTCACATACGTACTGAAATGTTCTAAATGACAAAGGAAAGTTTCAGCTGTATGGAATTAAAATGAAAAAAAGAAAAGATTTCTTTCTTAGCTTTTCATATCCCTAACTATTATTTAAAATAAGACACTTCATACCTTTTCCAAGTAGGCACCTGCTGAGTTAATTTGATTCTGAAGTAGAAAAGAAGCATTTGCAGTGAGGTACTTCAGGAAGATTAGAATAGTCTAGAAAAAATGGTTCATGAGTAGAGTAACTTTCTACCTTACTTGAAATCAGCAGGTTTCAAATGCATAAAACATTGCTTTTAGTTTAACTCTGAAGACTATATTCAATTCAGAAGATGATTATGTTGGCAGTGAAATAAGTCAGTTGAATTTATTTTTATCATGTATTTTACTGTGAATTGTCCTGAGTACACCACAGTTTGCAGGGAAGAAATATCTTACATTATCCAGTGAACTATTTCTCACTAAGAGAGTCACACAGATACCAGTCAAAGTTGAAAATTCTATCACCAAATAATTTTATGAAGTTTTCATTGTAAATATAATTATATTTATGTTTTATTTAAATTTGGTGACTAAATCTGCATTATATCTATGTCAGAAGTAGTTAATTGATCTAATTTTTCCCTAAAAACTCACCCCCAATTTCCAATTTTTTACCAAAAGCTTTCAATTTCACTACTGCAGCATCTTACAAATATGCCCTCTTTTCTCCTCTTACACTCTGGACTATAGAAATATCCTCCTGGTGAGTCAGTCTGTTTCAAATCTCTTCCCACTCCAATCCACCCACCATTCTGCCATCAAAGGGATTTTCCTAAACTACAGATGAGACCATGTCATCCATTCATCTCAATAAACTCCACTGACTCCGTATCATCCCCAGCATTGAATATGAAAGCATCTGTTTGGCATTCAAAACCCTGTATAACTTAGACTTCTGCCCACTTTTCCAATCTTTTTTACATTTTACACCACCCATAACACATACATAGAGGTTTGATCCAATGGCACTGATCTCCTTGTTATTTTTAGCAGATCTCTTGCCTATGGACATTTTCTCTACCTTTCTTCTATGCCTGGGGTGCTGTCACTCTGCATCTCTACCACCTTGATTTCTTGGCTTCCTTCCAGTCCCAAATAAAATTATCTTCTATAGAAAGTCTTTCCCAAACCATCTTCATTCTAGTATCTCTCTTTTTAATTATTTTCTACTTACCATATAATAGTTTGATTGAACTTACACATTTTTTGTTCCCTTCATTATATAATGAGTTACTTGAGGGCAAGGACTATATTAAGTATCCCAGCACATGCCTGGCACAGAGTGGATATTTAATAAATGCCTATTGATCGACTGATACTCTGTACTGTATTATCTAGTTACAACTTGCATGATAGCTTAAGGAAAGAAGAATATCATTATTTTAGATAAACCATGATATTTGATCTTCTGAATTTATTCCCAAGTTTTAGGAGTATATTCTGTTTGGAGCCTGTATCCTAACTAACTAGAGGCAACCTGATGTTTCAAGGGCTTTGAATCTCAAGCATCCTTTTTATCCTTGGCTGTCCTGCAATTAACTCTTTTAATTGACCCATTATGTTTTTCTTCACTTTATTAACTTGGGTGCAGGGTGAAGGAGCAACCACTGCATTTGATGACACTAGATCATTAAAAGGTACTTATTGGGGAAATAATCAAAATAGATGGATGTTAATGACAAGAAAAGAAGAAGAGCATTTTGCTTAAAACTTTTTTCAGTAGTAAGCAGTCTTAAATTCTTAGAAAACATTTCCAATTTGTTCCTGAAAACATGGATGATTTCATGAAAACATGAAAAATAAATATTAAAGGACTCTATAGGTAGAATTCTCTACTAAAATTCTACTTCAGTGTCTCGTCATGGTATTGAGTAGACACTGGATTTTCAAAGATAGTCAGAAAAACACAAGCTATTATATAACCTACTAAGTTAGAAAGATTTTGAAAGATTTTGAATACAGGGCCAGTGACAACCAAGCTAAGTCTGGAAAAGCTCATCACTAGATTCACCTACAGATGATGTAATTTTTGACTACAGAAAGCTTTTAAAAACCGTCTAATTATATCTAAATGGTTCATAATTGACATGAGTTAAGGAAGTATGGATCCTCAAAATTTAGGAGTACTTGGGGCCTCTCTGCAGCTTGTTCTAATTACAAACCATTCCCATTTTCTATGTTGTTTCAGTTGAGTAAAGTCTCTTTTTCATTTTATTTTCTGTGAAATTGACAGGCAAAGCAAAAATGAACTAAACACCATGAGTGACTCTAAAAGTAATGTTTTATTAATTAAAAATAGGAAAATTGTACATTTCTCAATTAAATATCTGTCCCATTGTTTGACTATATCTGAGTATGTATAAGTAAAGTAAAAAAATAGAATTATTTTATTTCTGCCCCATGTGATTTCCCTCTATCACATTTATTTAATTGAACTGAATTCTCTTCAAAATTTAGGCATAAGCACAAGATTTTTCTTTCCAAGTGATTCTCCCAAGACATTTACATTTTTTCCATCAACTCTTATCAAAGCCATTCTAATTAAGATCTTCCCGCCATATTATTAAATACCTTTATTAAGGCGATAAAATTAAAAATGGGAGATGTCAAAGTTATCCAGTCACATTATTAGTTGTATGAGTAGAACTTTTTATTGTTATTGTATTCCTACCAAGTTTTCTTAGTGTGAATCAGTGCATAAGTACTTATATAGACCTTTTCCAAGTCTAATCTCAAAGATCTTCTACTCTGTGGAAGCCTGTTGGAGCCTGTGCTTTGTTGGACTAGCCTGTAAGAACTTCAGGTCATCTCTGCTTTAAGATGAGGCAATATCTGGTAACATCAAATGTGTTACCAGAATCAGGTGAAATCAGTCATGGAGGGCTTTTTATAGCAAGTAAGAAAGACTGTGGGGCCAGCTAAGTAGAACAGTTGAAGGAGCTCCACTCCTGATGTCAGGACCAGGATTCAGACATGACCTCAGACACTTCCTAGCTGTGTGAACTTGGGCAAGGCACTTAACTCCATATGCTAAGAACTTACCTGTCTGCCTTACAGTTGTTACTAAGACATAAAGTAAGGATTAAGAAAGACAGGATCAAAGAAAGGAACAGAGAAAAATTGTGAAGGCATTGAGGATCATCTTGCTAAGCCTATATGAACAATGAACTATTGACTCTACCTTCCCCTGCTTCACCCCAAAACCATTGATCCAATTTCCTACTTTTGTTCATCTAAAGAAGAGAGGGAAAGAGTCTATCAGAATATTCTTTAGCTAGAGAGAGAGAGGAAAAGAGACAGACAGACAGACAGAGAGATTGAGACAGAGTCAGAGAGAAAACGAGAGAGAGACAGAGAGAGAAATCTCAGTGGTAAAGACTTGTCTTTCCCCATTTTGCATACTACAGGATTCTATAATGGTCAATTCTATAAAATTTACTTGTAAACTTGTAATTCAGAGCTCTAAAATGAGATATTTTTCAAAGGAAGAAAATATATATAGGCATACACTAAAAACTACCACAGATATAAGCTGCCCTAGGGTTTTATAAAAATATTATATGAGGTGAGAGAAATATTTCCTATAGTCAAATTAACATATCTATAAATTTATGTAAGTATAATTATGTATGTACATGTGTGTATAAATGTACATTTGTACAATTTTGCTCCTAGGATAATTTCCCAGATGCAATTCAGGCACTCTGGCTATTGTATTGGAAATTCCCTCTAAGTCCAATAAGGACATATGAAATAGAAGAAATGATTTGAAAGCTACGGCTGAAGATTGAAATCCTATCTTGGTAATAATCAGACTATTATGAAAGTAGAAAATGAACCTGAGGCCCTTTTCAGTGCTCACTTGAAATAATTTTGCCACTGAAATTGCATAACATGAGTTCACTGATAAGAAAAGCAATGAGGTTTCAGTGAAATAAGCATCTCTAAATATGGTCTTTCCTACTAGTATCAAATGTATTAAAGAAAGATTCCCCCAGAGGGATATAACATATGAAAAACATGGATGAATTGGGAAAGAATGCAAAACACGTAATGTAACAAAGTAAGCCAAATATAAAGAGCAGTCATTCTATCCAAAGCAAAAAAATAGTATTCTTCATCACTCTAAGACTGATATTTGTACATTTTTCCCCTGAAGGAGAATGAATTCACTGAGTGTGGAAAAAATATCTCTCTTGCTCCTGCTACATTTTCATAGAATCACAGAATATTACTGTTGTGGAAAGAACACTGAATTTAGAATTCTAGGACACAATTTGAGTCCCATACCTCTCGTTTTCTGTTATCCTAGACAAATCATTTTATTTCTTTAGTCTTCAGTTTCCTAAATAAAGAGGGTTGTTGGGCTAGATGACCTCTAAGCTCACACTGTAAATCTATGATCTTATTATCCTACATATTCACTTGAATCCTTTAAGACTGCTGCAACAGAAGCCTTCCGTACTGTGATCTCCCTAGAATCAGAAGAAATATAAGAAATACTGAGAGATTCAATTGGATAATCAAGGAATATGCTCACCATTTAGTTTTATGACTATCTTTTATAATGAATTAGATACCAAATAATATCCATTATTCAAATAATTATTCAATCAATAAGCATTTGTTAAGCCCTGTTGCACACAGTACACTGTGCTTAGTTTTGGGAATACAAAAGAAAAACAGAATATATTACTTAACTTCAAGGATCATACTATATAAGTTAATACATAAAAAATAAATACAGATAATGAAGAAAGACAGGATCAAAGAAAGGAACAGAGAAAGATTATGAAGGCATTGAGGAGCATCTTGCTAAGCCTATATGAACAATGAACTATTGACTCTATCTTCCCCTGCTTCACCCCAAAACCATCGATCCAATTTCCTGCTTTTGTTCACCTAAAGAAGAGACTTAATAATTAAATAAAATGATTTGTCTAGGATAACAGAAAATGAGAGGCATAGGACTCAAATTGGGTCCTAGAATTCTAAATTCAGTGTTCTTTCCACAACAGTAATATTCTGTGATTCTATGAAAATGTAGCAGGAGCAAGAGAGATATTTTTTCCACACTCAGTGAATTCATTCTCCTTCAGGGGAAAAATGTACAAATATCAGTCTTAGAGTGATGAAGAATACTATTTTTTGCTTTGGATAGAATGACTACTCTTTATATTTGGCTTACAGTAAATTTTATAGAATTGACCATTACAGAATCCTGTAGTATTCAAAATGGGGAAAGCTATGTCTTTGCCACTGAGACTTCTCTCTCTGTATGTATACCAACCATGCAAAGTGAAGATGAATCTCTATATCCATGAGGAATAGTTTCAGAAATCTCAGCAAAAGGAATGAGGCAGCCTGCTGGACAGTACTTACTGAATTCTGGCTCTAAAAAATTAGTTGTGGTATCCAAGCAAGTAATTAAATCTGGTTTATTTATAACTGAGTAGGAGGCCAAAAATCCTCATCCAGAAACGTGGGTTCCACTCATGAATAGTACTGTCATTTCATTGCTTTTTGATTCAATCGAATGGTTCATTTGCTATCCCAGACCACAGTATTTGCCTATCTCAGTTCTGCTGAGTCCAATTCCATTGTAAACTCTCAAATAATTAAAGTGACAAGAATATGAATCTTCTATGTCAAAGTCACCAAATTTGATATGTACTCTCTCCCCTGTCTTCACACGGATCTCCCACTCTCAAACTGTGCTGTTAAGATAGGAACGTGGGTAATTTATCCATGTAAAAGTTCCACTTTCAGGACCTAATACAGTATGTCCACATCCATCACCTTGTGGGGCTCTGGTGTCTTCAAGCAGCAGCAGAAGTACCAGGAGGATAAAGAGTGTGGTGGAAAAAGAAGAGTTTTTGTGCCCAAATGGGAAGCTTGGACTTTCGATATGGAGAGAGGGATAGAGAGGAGAACCCCTTTCTCAAAGTGGGGTTCAGGGGAGATAGCAGCTGTAACAGGTTGGCTCAGAAAGAGGAGAAGGGGTTTGAAGATTTCCCCCCTTCTGCCTTATCTCCTTAGCTAAAGCTGCTCTCCCCAATACACTCTTGTCCCTATTATCCCCCCTCCACCACTCTAGACCCAAAGGGTCTCTCCTTGATCTGTTCACTCATACTCAGCTTGGGGAAAAGATAATTTTTAATGTCAACTCAATCAGGTAATACAAAAGGAATAACAGGCAGGGAAAAAATGGGAAAGGAAAGTGGGGAAAAGGGGTCTCTGTCTCTATCTAAACCCTTTTCCTCCCTCCTCAAGTTTGGGGGGAACTAAGGCCTTGACAGCCTGAACCCCCTGAGAGAAAGTCAGGTTGACTCACCCCTGGGCAACAGGAGCTGAGTCTGCTCAGGTTTCCTCTTCAGAAAATCCCTTCAATTGGGAAGTGTTTGGGGGGAAAGATTTCCAGTCACCAGCAGGAAAATTGGGTAACCCTCAGGGGAAAGTCTTTATCCACCTCTCCCACCTGAGGGACTCACTGCTTTCCCAGCCAGAGTCTTCTCCCCTCAGGAATTTCACTTCTGGGGCCCCTCCCCCATTGAGATGATCAATTTCACATACTCTTCAGTCTGGCACTTTTTCTCTAGTGCCAGCCTCTATCACAATAAGTTACTACATAGAAAATAAATACAGAATGAACAGAAGGTAACCTTAGAGAAGATGGCACTAGCAAATTAGTAAAAGTAGGGAAGGCAAGATAAAAGTTCCCAGGAGCTCCAAGCCATTGAAAACTATGCTATTGCAGGTATGACTTGAGTTCACCCTAAGTTGTACTTTGCAATGTCTTCACTAAGTGTTTGCCAAAACAACAAGATTTTGACCAACATATTGACACTGCTTTGCTTAAATTCCTGAACCAGTATAGAACTGGTATGATTCGTAGTATCTGGGACAGGTTCCAGCCCATGGTCCCACATGTGCAAAAATGAGTTCCTTAACCCCACAAAGAAAAATTATTCAATGGACTTGTTCTTCTGGATGAGCTTTTCACCAACAGGAATCTACTGGTTGCTAAAAGAGAAATTATTGTCATTTTAGTGGAAAGTGATCATTCAATGTCAGAATAATAGAGGAGATAACTGTAAGACTTAGTCTAAAATCCAGGAGATCATATTTCAAAGAGATCACACTCCAAATTTATTAGTATTCCATGGATTAAAATTCCAAATGGTAATTCAACAAGCTAAAAGGCACTCTCAAAAATAAAATTGTGCAGACCCAAAGATTAATAATTCTTACAAAAAATAAAAGAAAAGATTGTCTAAATAGACCAAAATAGTTACACAAAGGAGTCACAAATTTTAATTTTCAAAAGACAGGTACAGTAGCAGAGACTGAATATGAAGTCATTCATATAAGAATACTGTTGAGTGTCAAAAGATAAGCCATCCAGAAAAGCCATATAATTTAAAAAGTAATAAAGAAGGTTTAGGACAGCTGGTTAGGGTTAATATAATCATAAAATTATTTTTCTAGACATAGAAGAAACCTCTTAGGTCATCTTAACTGCCTCACTTATGGAAGAGGAAATGAGGCACAGAGCCTTTATGTGACTTGCCCAAGGTAAGACAAGAAGGAAATAAGAGATATGATTTGAATCTAGGTTCTCTAACTCCTAAGTCACATCTCTTTCCAATGTACTAATGAGAAGACAGAATAGCTTCATTATTCACACTGCATTCAAAGCAATCATTGCCATTTAAAAAATTATTTCAAAGCCAGCATTAAATTCTAAAAGTAATAAAACAAATAAAATTCATTTGGTATTATTTTAATAATGGTGTGATTTATGTTTTTTGGTATTTTCATATGTATCATTAACATATGTAATTTGAAATTTTTAAAATTTGAAAAAAATGTTCACAGGTTCATGCAAAATTGTCAACAATTATGCTATTTTCAAGATAACATAATTAAGAGAAAAGAAAATTTCTAGTGATATAAAAATAATACAAATCTAATCATGTTTGGGAAAACTTGCCATTTATTAAAGGAGTACATTATAGTTCCACTATATTGCATTTGTAAACATAATTAACTCTAAAATAGGACAGCTTCATGTGTAGCTACATATTATTTGTTATTCTTCATGACAAATATTTACTGTTATGGCCCATGGATAATCTGTCATTATACACAGATCTGATTAGACTACTTTCTAACTCATGCCTAATCATCACTCTTCTCTATGACACTGAATCGAATCAGTTTGGTGTTAAAAGCCCCAATAGCTTCTTAGACTTGTTGGCAATGGCTTCTCCTTTGAAAATTCTCTGGTTGTCATGAGTTTCTGTGCTTGGTTAATTATTCCTCAACATTCTTATCCTCTTATTTTTCCATTTCCTCCCTTCTAAGCTATAATGAATATAAGATAATCAGAGAGGGAAGGTATAGTATCTAGATTTCTATATAGCAACTCTCTTCTCCCTTCAAAAATAAAATTGCTATGCATCTCTATGTTTGAACATTAAATCCCTAATTTTTTCCATATTCAGAATTTCTCCTCTTTTGAAGAAGATAAATATTTCTCTTTTTAATAAATATTATTAACTGCCTAGGTACTGCTAAAAATGTATGAACAATAGTCCAGTTACAACTCTAAAACTCTCCTATAGCTTTTACAAAATACCTTTCTGGTGAAAGTATTTATTTTAAGGAAAGAATATTGCAATTTGACTAAAATTAAAATACACAAAAATGTGCTTATCAAAGTTCTTACATAGGTAAAATGTGTTTTCATTACTGGGAGAATGAGTAGTGAATTTCAGGTGGGAAATAACAAAAATATAATAGGATTGTAAAATTTATACCTGAAGGGAACCTTGGGAACTGACATGCAGTGATTTGCCAAAATCATAGGTAATAAGCAGCAGTCAGGATTTTAACCCACCACTACAAACTATAAATTCAGCATTTCAGAAAACCTGGAGTGAGCTTGAGCAAGTCATTTAACTCTTCTAGTCCTTTATTACCTCAAATGAAAAATAAAGGGGTTGTGCTAGTTGATCGCTAAGATAATAAAGGTATTGACATAGCACTTAAGTTTCACAAAGCTCCTTATAAATAATATTTTGTTTTAACCTCATAACAATCTTGGGAGGTGTTATTATTATCCCCATTTAACAAGTGAAGTAATTGAGGCAGGCAGAGATCAAGTGACTTGCCTAGCATAGCCAGAAAGTATCTAAGGCTGGTCTGAAGTCAAATGTTTTTGATACCAAGTCCACTGCTCTACTCTGTTACCTTGCCGCCTTTCAGGTTTAAAATACTGATAAAAAAAATCAGGGTAAAAAGTTCTGTAACATTTTTCACTGTTAAATGAAATGAGAAGTGAGTAAGCTAAAGAACTGGAGTAGAAAAATGTGACTAAATTCAATGAATCTGGAATGTAATATTTCTTCCATCCTGAATCTAAATATTTTAGTCATCATTATCAACAGATACACATTGACATGTTTGGAAACACACTAACCTATGCATTTGGGAAGATACTAATATGGGAAATTAGATTTGGGGGTTTGTTTGTAAGTAGATAATTTCAAAAGCTCTCAGCTCTTGATATCAGTAAATATATTACATTTCCTCCTTTATAAAATCCATGTATCATTTATTACACACATAGCAATACTGGGTGCACAAGGGAAGCTCTCACCCATTCTCATTCTGAAAATGTGCCAGTTCTTTGGTGTATGAAATGGAAAGCTACAGTAGGTTATAAAAATATGATGGATGATTTAGGTGCCCATATTCAGCTGTAAGCAATAAACGCTGAGCTAGGCAGAAACTACTATAGGCAAAAACGCAAGTGATTTACTAGCAATTTAAAGCACATGAGATTTGTAATGCATGAGACCCTCAGGCCCATCACTTCTCTTCAGTAATGGGAAACAATATTTTGGTGAAAAATGACACATTTAATTTCAACCTTGTGTTGTAAAACATAAATGCAGCCTTGTTTTGGTTTTATTTTTTTTTTCTTCCAGAAAGTAACTGTGCATGGGGGGGGGGGGGGGGAGATCTTTAAGGAAGGGAAAACAAAACAATGTAATATTAGCAATTCTTGTGACAGACATTTGCCACCATCTAGATGGGTTAGATTATGCCAAAATGAGGGCTCCATAGGGTTGTGACAACCTCATCATGCTTACCTGACTGATAGTTTTGACAGGTTTTCCCAAGAGATCTTCCTAATAATGTGTGTTGCGATCCTTAGTTGGTGTTCCTGGGTTTTTTTTTCTTGTTTTATTTTGTTTTGGATTTTTTTTGGGGGGGGTAGGGGTTGTGTATAGTTTTGTCTATCATGACTCCTCAAGAGTATGTATACATGAAACATTCCTTACTCCCTCCAGACAAAAGAACTCTAGAAGAAAGAGAAATGATGGCGCCTACAGGTACGAGTGCAGCCATGTAGTCTCAAAAGACCATGAACTCAAGTCCCAGTTCCACAGATGACATATAGTCAGAATGTCACAGCCTTTCCCTATCTCATGTCATCTGTTTGTGAATACTGACCTACTTTGCAGTTGCAATGACAGAAATAAATAAAAACTCTTTAAAAGCATTTGAAAATATATTCTGTATTTCTAAGTGAATGCTAAATAATAATAATGATAGAACTAAAGGGAAAAATGATAACTTTTAAGGAGCAGACTTACCTTTCTAATTATGCACTGCCTTGCATTCATTCTAAGTGTAATTAGATGGAGTCCATGTTCCTTTAATTAGAAAGTTAATTAGTCAGTGACCTCTTTTTCTGTCTTATTGTCTTGGACTAGAAACTGAAAGTAATAATAAATCCCACTTCTTAAATGTAGATATTCTTTTAAAAAAGAAAGAGAGAGTGCTAACTAGTAAAATGTGAATAATATGTGATAATGAAGTGGCTCACTAGTCCTATAAATGGGTCTATTGAATGATTCACCTACTTTGTGATACAATTGCTTCTCCATCATCAAGAAACGGACCCCAAACAATTATTTTCAGTACCTGAGAACAAGAAGGCATGTGTCATAGACAACTAACCAGTAAGATGATTGTGGACCTAGAACATTTCTATTGTATTTTCAAGCCAAAATCCTCCTCAAAGTAAAATATCATATACTTTCCCTACAGAGGAAAACCCAATATAAACAGCAGGTGGGACACAACCTCAGCAAAAGGGCAGCAGTTTCCATGGGAAGCAATCTCTAGAGAAAGATATGCTTCTTACTTCCTTTGTACTATAAATTGATTTTTAGAAAAACTTGTACAATGGAACTGATGCAACCATTGCTCTATTTTTATGAATAACACTGAATTTCAAAAAACTTGATATGGTTTCATAGGAAAACATATTGTTGATATCAGATAATATCTATTGTGAACCAAATTTAAAAGCTCATACTTGGTACTAGGTTGTATTTGCAAGAAGATGCTCAGTGCTTGGATGTGGATTGATTGAATCAAGGGTTATATTTTTGAGGCTTCTTTTTTAGCACTTGCACTTTTTCAAAGAAGAATAGAGAAGGGAAGGAGGAAAGAAAGAAAGAAAGACCATATTCCTTT
Source organism: Monodelphis domestica (assembly GCF_027887165.1). Classification (NCBI taxonomy): domain Eukaryota; kingdom Metazoa; phylum Chordata; class Mammalia; order Didelphimorphia; family Didelphidae; genus Monodelphis; species Monodelphis domestica. Next base: position 53,434,637 of record NC_077230.1, read on the forward strand.
CAATAGAAAGAAATTAGTCAATGAGCTCCTTTTCTGTTTTAGTGTCTTAAACCAAAGATTGAAATAATTTAAAAATTCCACTCCCTAGATATAGGCTATCTTTTTTTTAAGGGTTGGGGGTAAGGAGAAAGAGAAACAGAGATCTGACTAGTAAACTAAGGATAATATTGTGGGTCACAGGTCTGATGAACAAGTCTATTCAATGAATTCACCTACTTCTAGGAAGGAAAGATGGGATAGAAAAAAAGAGGGAAGATAATAGAAATGGGGGAGGGGAGAACTGATGGTTTAAACGATTTATGACAAAATAATCCAACCATAAACTAATCTATTGAATGACTACTTGTAATCTAAATAAGTTAATAAGCATCAAACTTACATAATGGTATTTAAGTAAAAGTAATTCCTAACATAATCGCTGCCAATTTGAGGAATTGTTCCAACGTAGGGACAGTGCTGTAGCAAAGGTCATATATTTTTGCCTCAGGGTTTAGCATCTATTTAATGCCAGGCATCCCTTTTTCACTTCTGTACCTATGGATTAAGGTTTTAGGTTAGCCTACAAAATATATTTAACCAAAAATATGTTTCAAAAGACTACAAAATTGTAACAATAATAATTTCTACTACTGAATTCTTTGTCTTGACTTCGGTATACTTATATGCTTCGGTGTAAGTAAAAGATCTTATATTGGTTTATCTGAGAATCTACCTACTATGAGATATTTTTTTTTCAGGGGGATAGAAGGAGGAATTCCAAAATGACTTAAGAAAGAACTTTTGACTTAGTCTCTTTGTAAATTTAGAACTTCTTATACTTGGATATCTTTAGCTTTCTAGGTGCTAAACAAATAAATAATTTACCTCTGACTTTTGTAAAATAGCACAGCCTTCCCTTGCTTTCATATTTATCAATCATCTGTCCATACTTTAGTAAATCAAGATAAGGTTCCCATATAATGCCAATCACACAATTCTAAATCATTCCTTGGTCCCATTCAAGACTTGTGAAGGTTTTGTTATTTAGAGCCTATATGAAAACCAGAATACCCAGTTAAGATAGCTTATTAGATTTCTGAACTTTATTTAGTGAAATGACCTCTGGTGGCACTCATAATATAAATTGGTTTTGAATTATTATTCAGGATGCCTAGTAGTTGACCATGAATAGACAGATAGTTATGTAGCCGATTTATTATGAAGTAAATCCATTGTGACCTACTGTTTTCATAATAAGGTTGTTCAAAGCATAACCCTATCACTTTTAATTTGAATGAACTAGTCACTGTCTCCATAACCAAGCTAAAAACAATATTACATACATCTAAAATTTTACTTTGAAGAATATGTATTACATATGGGTAGAATAATTTTACATTTTGTACCTTAAAGATTTTGTTATTGTTCCCTATCCATTTAATATTACTAACAATAAACAGAATTTTTCTCTTATATTTATTTTTTTCTTTTACCTCTTTAAGGATCCATTTTTCCATTTTTTTTTTGTTATTTCCCTCAAGATGCCCAGCATCCTACTGGTGCCTTTTAGTTGCTCAGGGTCCCTAACTACTGACATCTCTCCTATCCGTATGTTATCTGGTTTTGACTTTATATTTTTAGTTCTTAGATTGTCCTTTGTATCAAAATGTTTATCTTTACTTGAATCTCAAGCACTTAAAGACTTGGTCAGAGAACAACTAGATCATCTGAAAGACTAATCCACTTTAACAGAGTAATCTGTGTGGTGGTTTAGTGTATTACTGTTTACAAGTTACTTATTAGAATGTAACTAATGTCATTATGGTGACCACTTTAAATCAATGGAGTGACTCTAATGGACTCATCCAGTTACCTATGATGAATTCAAATCAACAGATCCAGATGATCTCCATTGCACATTAATGAAAGACCTAGAAACATGAGTGCCAGATCACCTTGCAGCGTTCTTTGTAAAGAATAAGACTACATTTGTAAAGTCAGAGGTTTAAATTAGATTATGAGATTATATCTAAAGTTCATTCCTCTGTTCATCATTAATAGTCCTCTGAAATAAGTATATATTGGAGTTTTCATGGAGTTTTCATGACATTACTTCTCAAAGAGAGAATAAGAAGAGACATTTACTCATAAAAATATCAATAGCAGAATCATTTATTGCAATCCTAATATTGTAATAACTCAAAACTCAAAGAACATATTGCCCCAATGTTATGGTGAAGCAAATCATAGTTTATTAAATTATATTACTGTACTGTAGACAAAATATGAAAATTCTAAGAACTATGGCAAGGTTTATAGTGATTCTGAGTGAAGAAAACATAGCCAAAAAAACAATATTTACACAATTTGTAATGCAAATTAAGTTACCAAAGAGACACAACAAAACTCAACTCAAACACAATAGTCAATATTGTGTCAAAAGATACACCCTCTCTTTTTGTTAACTATAAATTAATCTTCAGGAAGATTGTGTTTAGAGAAAGGGAGTAACATTTAGATGCTTGTTGGTAAGTCTGTTATGTCACAACTATGTATATGAAGTATTTTATCTTAGGTATGTAGGTATGTATATAAAGAAATTGGATACTTCAGAAAACCAGAATTTTGCCAATACTTCAGATGAGATACTTTTTATTTCCTTAAGATTTGAAATAAATAATTAGAATTTTAAATAAGATGAGATAGTATTCTGATTGATGATTGAAAGTAGGAGGAATTGCTCACAAGGTTGAGGCATCATCACTTAAAAGTAAAGTGACTAGAATTTAGAATTTGTGACTTTCATTGACATTTTGAGAGTCAAAGGCTTGTCAAATGTCTTACCTAATTTTGCCAAAAATACCCTGACTTTGAGGTTGCTATCATGAAAATGACATTAAAGCACCAAGTAAATGTGAGTTAATAGGGTGGTAATTATGTACCCACATTATATGCATGTAAATTAGAGATTCTTTAGGGAAATGTGGGCACAAATCAGTGAGTCCATGAACTTGGGTGGGGAAAATAATTACATATTTATTTTCAATAATCTCTAATTGAAGTTCATTTCCCTCAGTTATTTTAAGACATTATATTAAGAATGGATCCATTGACATCAGCAGATTGAACAAATGGGTCCATGACATAAAAAAGTGATTTAGAAAATGCCCCAGATCAGAGGTGTCAAAGATTCAACCCACAAGCCACATGCAGTCCACAATATTCCCTGGTCTGGCCTGAATTGAATTAAAATATAATTGGAAGGGGGCAGCTGGGTAGCTCAGTGGACTGAGAGGCAGGCCTAGAGACGAAAAATCCTAGGTTCAAATCTGGCCTCAGACACTTCCTAGCTGTGTGACCCTGGGTAAGTCACTTAACCCCCATTGCCTAGCCCTTACCACTCTTCTGCCTTGGAGCCAATACACAGTATTTATTCCAAGATGAAAAGTAAGGGTTTAATATATATATATAAAATTGGAAAACATTTAACAAAATAATAGTGAAATAGGACATGTATTATATTAATATATGATTTTCTAAGTTATTATGCAACCTGCAGGAATCCTTATATACAAACTAGTGACCCTTGTTTCTGTTTGGATTTGACACCACTGCCCTAAAGGGAATTTTGTTTTAAGTTTCCGGGGAAAGAGCAGAGGTAAGCAGGAGAACTGGGGAACCAGAATAAAATTATATCAATCAAGCTTGGTGTTGATCCTCCTTCAATTGGTTTCCAAATTTGAAGTAAAGATTTAATATCATTAAAAGGATAAATTGACAATAAGACTACACACTAGTGTAGCCTATATAAGCCCCGGGGTCTTTCCATTGTCCTGATAATCCAGATGCAGAGGTGGCTGACCACAACTCTCCCTGTAGGATTCTAGCAGTGCCATGAGGTTACTGAGGGATTTGGCATGTCTTTATAAAACTTATGTCAAGCCCCCATTCCAATGTGTTTTCCTCAATATCAATTTCTAATTAGAGTTAGAATTTCCCTTAAATTAGGTTATTAACAATTCTATTGTCTGGAGGGCAGGTACTGTTTTGGCTGCTTTTTATATTCCCAGCTCTGTCCCTCTTAAGCTTTATCAACATGTTTCCTGGGAAAATGAGCTCAACCATAAAGCATTTGCTATAAAGTATCCATGAAAACAAATTCACATTCATCTGTGACATAGTAAATAGAAAATAGCTGCTGGGCTGATGCGCTATGGGCTTAGGTACCCCAAATTGCTCCCTAGGGCTATGCTGGCATCAACCTTTGGTACAAACTCCTATCCCTGGACCTTTCAGTTCGCACAAGGTCTAGTCCATTCTATCTCCAATACTCATTTTCTTGAGAACAGAAAAGAACATAAGGAGGGAAAGAAGTAACCCAAATGGGGAGATCAACAGGAGAAGATAGAGGGAGAGATAGAATTAGTATGGAGTCTTGCAGAAAGTCTCTTAAATACTACTTTTTGAATTGAATTACTACATTGATGAAACTAAAGTTATGGCAGAACAGAAAATGTGGGTAAATGTGACAATAAAGGTAAAATGTAGAAATGCATGTAGGATGTGTAATTTTTTTAATTTAATTTAATTTTTTTTATTATTAAACATTTTTTATTTGGTCATTTCCAAACATTGTTCATTGGAAACAAAGATCATTTTCTTTTCCTCTCCCCCCCCCCACCTCTCCCATAGCTGACACACGATTCCACTGGGTGTCAGATGTGTTCTTGATTCGAACCCATTTCCATGTTGTTGATATTTGCATTAGAGTAATTTTTAAATTTTAAATGAATGAAAGACAAACATATAATAGCAATGATTGATAAGATCAGAGTTGGAAATATAGACTTGAGAACTATTCCCGTACAGATGGCATTTAAAGACATGAAAAAATTTTAGACATGACAAAACCCCAAATTTTAATACCCAACAATGCCACTTCCCTGATACAAATACTTCTCTAAGGCAAGTACTGAAGGTAATATGCAGTAGTTAAACTGCAGTACTAAAATCTATGCCATTATGGATTTTATACTTGCAGTGACAACTGTTCCTTGCATCAAAGTGACAATTGCCTTGTCTGCTAATGCCAGCATATCCCAATTCACCTCATGAAAATATTAGAGTAAAATAATCTTTAATTGTAGCACAGAGACATTTCATTTTCTGTTCTTCCTAAATAGTGTCTTTCCAAGGCATGAGATTTTATAATAACTTGATGTCTCAACTCTTTTTTGAAGTTATTAAATTTGACAGATACCAGTATTCTTAGTATTCATTTTACTTCCCTTTGCCATCTTCCTAGATAGACGATCACTAGAGAGAAGCAAGTTATGGACTGTATACTTAGCAGACTATCAAAACCATTTTTAGATAAAAGGGGAAACTGTAGTTAATTTCATTTAAGTCCCACTAGGACTTACAAGGCATCTATTTCTCTTGATTATGCAGCATTCAATGCATGTCCTAAAGAAGACTTAGGAGGACTGTCTCACCATGTAGCTTTCCAGGTAGAAAAATATGAACAACACATAATTAAGCTTTGATGGTTTCAATGATGGTTGTTTTGCACATTTTTCAGGGGTTTTTAAGTCATTAGTTTTATCTTATTTGTGAAGTATTAAGGAACTCAATTTTCTGATTAGGCAAATCATCATCAAGTGTAGTAGGATGACCTCTAATTTCTCTTTTTTTTCTTGATCCAATTTTCTTTCTAGTCCCTTCTTATACCTCATTAATGTAAATGTCACCACTAAATTTGATTTAAAAAGAATAAGGTATCCCCAAATTAAAAAATCATGATAGCCATGCATCACTTTAACAGTCAAATTTTAGCTATATTGAGAGGACAAAGGGGAGTCTGAAGATTTAATTCACTGTATGACTCAATGCAATCCAGGTTACCTTTTCTGATCCCTAGCTTTTTCAAAAAGAAAATGAGATTTGACAAGATAAGCTCAAAAGTGTATAACCTAATTATAAGCAATTTATAACATAAGGTCTGTAAACTGTTTTTTTAAAAACATGTTTTGATAACTATTTCAATATAATTGTGTTTTGTTGCTGCTGTTGTTATTGTTTGGTAATCAGTTTATTTCACCAGATTACCAAGCTGGTCCAAGACATTAATAATCCCTTTTCTTTAGTCTATTCTATCTCTAGCATTCAGTGACTGTGACTTTCATGTTAGGGAAATATAATTGGTTAAAATTCAATTTGTAACATGCATGCTCCACCCTTTGCTATTTCAAACCCTTAAAGGGGTTGATTATATTCCTCTTTAGGAAGGGGTACCTTTATAGAAATCAGACTCACTATTCCCAAACTTGGATAGTAGTTAGAAACAGATCACTATTAAAGAAGAGATCTATGACTGAAATATCCTTAGAAGGGAAAGGAGAATCACAACTGTATAGGATGGAAGAAGAGAAATAGAGGCTACTGACTATTGACTATTTTCCCTTTTCTAGTCATTGAGAAAAGGAAAGTTTAGAATAGCAGAAGGGAGAATACAAGTTCAAAAAGAAATAGAGTACTGATTTCTGCTTTACCTGCTTCTTGAAACATACAGCAAACTATGGTATATGAATGCAGTTGAATATTATTATGCTATAGAAATGTATATCCTTGAATATATACACATACACACACACAAATGTGTGTGTGTGTGTATGTGTGTGTGTAAAAACATCAGAAAGCACAAATTGAAGCCAGGAGAATCAGGATAATTATATTATACACTATGAATGCAACAATGCAAATGAAAAGAAAATAACCATAAAACAATCAAAATTAAATGTCATAAAATCATTAAGCTTAAAGATGCTTCCCTCAATTCTTTTGCAATGTATGGACTGATGGATTAGGAACATTGAATATAACATAAAAAATTTTCAGCATGTTTACTGATTTTTCTGGGGGGAGTTGAGTTATTTAAAAAAATGTTTTAAGACATGATTGTGAATGTAATGGACTTCTCCATTAGTAGCAACACAGTGATCCAGAACAATTCAAAGGGATCTATGAGAAAGAACATTATCCGCATTCAGAGGAAGAACTGTGGGAGTAGAAACACAGAAGAAAAACAATTGCTTGGTTACATGGGTCGAGGAGATATAATTGGGGATATAAAACCTAAATGAACATCCTAGTGCAAATACCAACAACATGGAAATAAGTTCTGATTAAGGACACATGTAAAACCCAGTGGAATTGTGTGTTGGCTACGGGAAGGTGAAATGGGGGAAAGAATAAGATTCTTGTAACCAAGGAAAAATGTTCTAAATTGACTAAATAAAAATTTTAAAGAGAGAGACAATTGTGTGGAGAAGGTGAAGAATTAAGAGGGGAAAGAGGTGATATAAATCTATTTTGAAGAAAAGATCATTTCAAGATCATTGGATTATAGAAATGTAATTTTCTATTTGCTTAAGACACAGTCAAAGCAAAACATTTAAGTATGCTCTAATTATCTAACAAAGTGAGGAAACTATTTTCACTCTAATATAAGGCAAAGTTGTCACTGCATGAATAAAATACATAAGGTCACAGAATTAATTGTTGTATACAACTCTCATTTGTCTTAGGGAAATATTTGTGTCAGTGAAGTATGTCATTTTTTTTTCTTTTTGCATCTATTCACCCATTCTCATAGCATCAAAAACCTCAAGTATATGGACAGTTCTCAAATATATATTTCCAATGCTCAAGCTTTATCACTAGTCTCATATCTTGTCACTTATATATTATATATTGTGGAGGTAGAATTAAAAATATAAATAAAACCATGAATCTTGAGAGATAAGAAAGAGTCAAAGTTGAATCCAAGGTTGTAAAGAAGTTGATCAGAAGGATGATAATTTTCCAAAATTTTTGGATAGCTATGTAGATCATCATACATGATTAAGGATAATCCCAAAGGCTTAAACACATTTTTTAAAATCTTTTCATTTCTTGTTGAAAAAGGTCAGATATAGGGGCAGTTGGGTAGCTCAGTGGATTGAGAGTCAGGCCCAGAGATGGGAGGTCCTGGGTTCAAATCTAGCTTCAGACACTTCCTAGCTTTGTGACCTTGGGCAAGTCACTTGACCCCCATTGCCTAGCCCTTACCACTCTTCTGGCTTAGCACCAATAGAGTGTAGTGATTCTGAGACAGAAGGTAAGGGTTTAAAAAAAATGTCAAACACTTCTAACTGTGTGACACACGAAAAATCAGTTATCTCCTATTGCCTCAACCTTAATTGCTCTTCTCCTTGGAACTGATACTTAGTATTAATTCTAAGACATAAGGTAAGAGTTTTAAAAATATATTGTTTAATTTTTGGCAGACCTAGTTATGGAAATTATCAAAGCAAATAATTAAACATCTATCATTTTCAAAGCAAAAAGTACTAGATCTATGTAATTGCCACTGTGGGAGTTTTTCAGCAACTACAATACCAGATCTCCTCTCAAACAAGAACACAGAGGCTTCTTTACCTTTACCATCAATATCTTTGTTTTCTATGGATCCAAAGGGGCTGTTAATTGTTTTATCCCATTGACAGAAGTTTTAAAAGAAATAGGTTAGAAAATAAATTAAAACGATTACAGGAATATCAGTCACCAATTCACCAGTATGAAAGAAGAAATCTAAAACTGTCTAAATTGAAAATTAATCATTCATTTACTAAGTGCCTCCTTATAGTCAGATTGGCAAAATAATATTTAAACATAAATAAAAATTCCATTTCTGCCTTCTTTTCCAGGAATCCAAAAGAATTCCCCATTTGTAAATACAGCAATGTAATATTAGAACTTTAGTAAAAATTATCTTGAAAGCCATCTACTTCAAACTTTCTTTTTATTTTTAACATAGTAATTGGTTAATAAATACTTTAACAAATGTCTTATCTTTCAGAATGAGTAAACTGATCTGATGAAGATCATGTAATATGTTAGTGGTGTAGGAAACCCTTAATCATTTGGGGACTGCTCATTCCCTGGAAAACTCACTACTTTTTTATCAACAAATAAAAATCGGAAATGGCTACAACACAAGCCATTTTGTCAAAGAGCCAAATCGGAATTTATGGGGATAAAGCAAGTCTATGGGATTCAAGTACCATGGCAGAGAATCTTTTAAATTACTCTATTCTGAACAACATTCTATGGCAAATAGGACTTGGAAAGTTATGTATTAACCTTCTAAAGGACACAATCACTGCATGACAACCAAAAAAGTCACTAAATATTTTCCATATTTTAGTCCTAAAGTCTCAAATAGCCAAATTCCAAATAGCCACCAATGCTCTTTAATAAAGGAAGACTATCATATTTACTCTAAATCTCTGATGATTAACAATTGCTTAATGAAAAGCTAAAGGAGGTATGTTGGTCTCCTCTTGAAGGCATAATTTTCCTTAAAATAAAGTTGTTGGGTTTTTTTTTTAATCCTTTTATTCTGTCAGTTTCACTGACCTGGAAAATGAATGAGAAGTATTTTTTTTCAACAGAAGCAGCAGCAGCAGCAGCAATAAATGCCTGATGGTAGCATTTGACTATGATTTTCAAATCATTTAGACTGAACTTGGAAGAGTTCCATTAGCCTGTGGTTCTCATGGCAGAGGGGAAGAAATCTTTGCCTTTGGACCACTATTATATCCTAGGAAAATAACTGCTTCTCAGTATACAATCTGGCTCATAATGCTTCTTCAACACATTATAACCACTTTCCCTGATGAAACTAGTTGTTCAGGCATTTTTCTGTTTGTGTCCAATTCTTCATGACCTCATTTGATGTTTTCTTGGCAAAGCTATTGGAGTGGTTTGCCATTTCCTTCTCCAACTTTTTTTTTCACAAATTTCACAAATGAAGAAATTGAGGCAAACTAGGCAAATGACTTGCTCAGGGTGACATGGTCAGGAAGTGTCTGAGACAAAATTTGAACTCAGGAAGAGGAGTCTTCCTGGCTGTAGATCCAACAATCAATACCACCTAGCTGTCTTATGATGGAACTAGAATTATTGGTAAATAAGAATAATTTGCATGGAGTCCTTTTAATATCATAATAATTAATAATTAGTAATATCTCCAAATAATTAGTAATGACAGATAGATAAATGCAAAACTGGCTATTCTTGGATTGAAGAGTAAAAGCTCTATTCTGTGCAAACATATTTTAGACTTTGATGATATGACAAAAGAGTTCTTCTTTTTTGCCATTTTCATGGTGATTACTGTCAGTTCCCTGTTTTTCTCCCCTCAGTGATTCCCAAATCATTTTTTACCCTACCCATCTCAAACATGCATTACTAAGAATCTTCCATGTAATTTTTTTTTGTTCTTTGTTAAAGGCAGTTAATTGTTTCAATACTCTCCCACAGTTTGCGGTGTGTGTGTGTGTGTGTGTGTGTGTGTGTGTGTGTGTGTGTGTGTGTGTGTAAGAATCTTTAAAATGCTGTCTGTGTCTTCCCAAAAGCATCTTTCTTGCTGGCCAGTTTAAGATGAGGAATCATGAATTTTTACTCATTTAATATATGTGCTGTATATGGCTATACATCTTCTTTTCCCTCACCTCCTATCTTCAATTAAAAAATAAGTTCCTTTAAAGTAGGGGATTTTTTTTCATTTTTTGTACTTATATTCCCAGTCCCAACCACAGTGCCTGGCACATAATAGAGTCCCCTAGATAGCACAGGGCATAGAGGACTGAGCCTGAAGTGAGGAAGACAAATTCAAATTTAATCTCAGAAACTAGTTTTGTGACTCTGGGGAAGTCTCTTAGCCTCTGTTTGCCTCAGTTTCCTTATTTTTAAAATGGGAATAATAATATCTACAATGCAGATTTGTTGTGGGGATTAAATGAGATATTTATAAATTGCCTGGCACAGAGTAGGCATTATATAAATGCTTATTCCCTTCCTTTCACTCCAGTAGACACAATAAAAACTTGATGATGGATTAATTGGTTAACAATTCACAAAATCTACACGCAAGGGACTAGAGAAATGTATTCAGATTTACTACCCATTCTTTCAACATTTTCGTGGGTTTTTTGGCACTTGCTTATATCTGTTAATTTAGACAGTGCCTATATTTTTCTCTTATTCTATGGGGGGGGAGCATATCTAGGATTTCCTTGCTAATTTCTGTGGTTTCAATTTTTTTATTTTCATTTATTTATTTTATGGTTATATTTAAATACCCAATTAACTCTCCATCCCTCCATTCCCTCTCCCATAAGAGGAGGCATCATTTGGTAAATATATGTATACATGTTTATATATATATATGTGAATATATATAAACTATGTCTTACTTATTTCTATTAATCAGTTCATTGGTTCTTTCTTTGGAGGTGGACATGCACAAGTCATTCTTTGACAATATTTCTGTTACTGTATATCATTTTTCCTTGGTTTTACACATTTCATTCATAATTTTAAGTAGGTCTTTCCATGTTTTTTTTCCAAAATTAAACCTATTTATCATTTTTATGGCATAGTAGTATTCCAACACATTTATATGACACACACACACACACACACTCACACACACACACACACACAGCATTAGAATGATCAATAAGAGGTCCCTTTGTTTAATTGCCTTCTCTGGCATTTTTCCAAGGGTCTTGACTCAGTGTTGAACTAAATTGTGAGGCAAATGTATATTCTTATAGTGTGGTGAAAGGACCCTTTCTATACTTAACTCCCTGTTGTTTAAGATTAATGTGTCCTATTGGCAGCTAAGTCACCAAATGAATAGAATGTCAGTCTTGGAGTTAGAAAGACTTGAGTTCAAATCTAGAGAAGAAAATGGCAAACCACTCTAGTATCTTTGCCAAGAAAACTCCAAATGGTCTTAGGAGAGTAGGGCACAACTGAAAACAACTAATCAACAATAATATGACCTACATGGTAGCATTAATGACTGGGTTTTTTGTTCATCTAGAAATGCATAATAGTACTTATGCTTTTAAGCATCTTGTATTGCCAAACTAGGAAATTAAAATAAATACTGTCACAGATGTGTAATAAGATAAAAGTTATAATTTGATGCCTGAAAGCTTCTCTCTTTTCATATGACTAGTGCTGCATTTTCAGTTTCTTCATGTACTCTAAGCTCTTTTTTTCAAATAGTTTTTCTATGCTATTCAGTGATAGAAAAAGAAATTATTGATCTGCATAGAATTCACTCAGAAAATTAAGCAATATATTATCATCTATAGCTCTTTTCTTGACATTTTTATCTATATTTGTAACATATAGAAAAAATAGAAATGGAGTCTACCATCAAATTTCCTTTCCTCAAAGAACTTATCCTTACAGGTATCAAAGAATGATACATAAAAAAATGGCATTAGAAGAACCCTAACTCTGTGTTCTTGTGATAATCAAGCCATGAGATTTTAGAAGTAGAAGTGGAAAAGACTTTAAAAGCCATTCTTCTTGTTTAATTCTTCCATTTTAAAAATTAAGAACCTGAGGCCCAGGGATATAGTGTCATATCTAAGATTTCCTTGTCAAGAATCAGTAGAGGGGGCAGCTAGTGACTCGGTGGATTGAGAAATCATAGAGACAGGAGATCTTGGGTTCAAATGTGGCCTCAGACACTTTCTAGTTATATGAGCCTGGGTAAGTCTCTTAATCCCCATTGCCTAGCCCTTATTACTCTTTTGCCTTGGAACCAGTGCAGAGTATTGATTCTGAGATGGAAGGTAAAATTTTTTTAAATATCAGAAGTAGGATTCCAACCCCAGCCCTCTGATTCCAAGGTCAGTGCCTTTTCCATGACACCATGATACAACCAAGTATGCACAAGGATAAACTTATCTCGAGTTACATATCTCTGCTTCCAACAAGTCAGCAAGATGCCATTTTCCTTTAGAATTTTAGCAGCACATAGTAAATAATGCACTGGGCTTAGAATAAGGAACACATGAATTCAAATGCTACCTTTAGACCCTTATTGGGTCTGTCACTTTTCTTGAATGCTTTGAGCTCCCTGAACCTTAGTTTCTTCATTAGTAAAATGGGGATGGCAAAAGCAGTGATTGATAGTGTTGTTGTGAGGCTCAAGAGGCAAATTTTGCAAGGTTCCTTGAAAACTTGAAAGTGCCATGAAAAAGTAAAGCTACTTATATTCAGCCAATTATCATCATTTTATCCTTATCATTATTGTCGCAGCTTTAATAGTCTATGATCCTTTGAGAGGATGTTGGCTCCTGCATAGGTTCCAGAACCTTGGACAGCAGATGTGGGATGGGGGACTGTGGCTCCCTCTTGGCTTGCTCATTCTTCCTTACTCCATCTGCTGTCTTCTTGCCCCAGGGCCCAAGACCTGTGTTGCCTAGCTTTAGGGTTTTTCTTTTGTTGAAAGTTGTTTCCCTCTGTCTCCTTGTTGGTTCTTTCACTCATATATTTGTTTTGTGGCCATATTTTAATCTTGGTTGAGGAGGATTCTCACCATGGCTCAATGCTTCTGAGAACTACTCTGCCATTTTGGCTCCACCCCCAGCGATCCTTTGAGAGGAAACAGTATAGCTATTAGTAAGGGCAGCAAGGAGGTACAATAGATAGGGTGTTGGGCTTTAAGTCAGATATATTTATCTTCCTGGTCTCAGATAGTACCTGTGTGAATCTGTAACATTATGTTAATTAACCCTGTTTGCCTCAGTGTCTTCATCTATAAAATGAGCTGGAGAAGGAAATGGCAAACCATTATCTTTGCCAAGAAAATCTGAAATGGGCCACAAGGAGTGGAATACAACTGAAAGCAACTGAACAACAAAATTCACAAACATAGAATTGGAAGGACCTATGAGGTCATCTATTCTGATCCCCTCATTTTTAAAATATTACATATCTGCTATAAAGAATATGTTCTTTTTTCTTTTTTATTAAAGGAATAGAACAAAAGAGATTTTTTTCATTAAAAAAGCACTTTAAAATAGAGAAGTTGGGATGCAACAAATTTGGAATGAACTGCTTTGGGAGATAGGGTGAGTAGTAAATAGAAACCTGTGCCTGAAGTTAGGAAGATATGAGTTCAAATCTAACCTCAGACATTGTGACAATGAGCAAATCACTCAATCTCTGTTTGCTTCACCATCTTTAATTATAAAATAGGGATGATAACAGTACCTCCCTGTCAAGGTTGTTGTGAGTATCAACTGAAATTTATAAAAAGTGCCTGGTACATAGTAAGCACTATATATATGCACATTTTCTTCCTCCCCACTCTGCCACTTTACCTCCAATATTGTTAGTTTTGCTCAATTGTTTTATTTTGTTACAGGGGACCTCTCACAATATTGAAGTAATTGAGAAATGTTTATAATGTAAAAACAAAGCATGTCAATAAGCCTTTTTAAAAAAAGGAACCATGGCCCAGGAAGTTAAGTGATTAATCCTTCAAATGACATAGGGAGTAAATGTCAGAATCAGGGTCTGAAGCCAGGTACTCTAGCTGAAGTGTACTTTGTGCAAATCTATTCTTGCTCTATGAGCCAAGTACTTCCTTTTCTGTCCTACATAATGTCAAAAGTGTCTTTTTCTAATGCTTTATAAAAGTAGTACACCAACTACAACTTTTAACTGGTGAAACCCTGCTGTCTGTCTGCTTACATTCATCACACATTTTTCCCAGGGCTAACACTAGGAATTCTTGCACCTGTGACAAATTTAGTTGAGTGGAGGTGGGGCTTGAAGTATGATTTATTAAGTAAATGCCAGCAGGGCTTATTCTCTATCACAGAGTGTCATGATATGAATCCAAACATCATACCATTTAATTCGCCAAAGATTAGATGAAACCAGGATCTGTGGGGATGGTACTATTGATGCTATAAGACTACCTATAAAAGCCCTTCTGAACACTACCATGGTCAGTGCCTTTCCTTTTGGGGAAGTTGATTCCACTTTGGGATTATGAGAATTACATGGGCAATCCAAAAATAAGATTTTTGAAAGTTTTGAAAAATATTTTAAAATGCTTTAATCCCATGTTTATGAATAACATGTATATGAATAACAGTTCATTTGGGGAGGGGGAGTGATGACCATTTCTCTCTTTGAAAGTGATTCATAGTTCTTCTAGAGACCTTCGAGGACCATTTGAAGACATAAGCTTAACTAAATTTCAATTTTCTTCTTTACTTTGTAACATTTTAGCTAAATGTGCTTCAAGCATAGATGAAAAATTCAACGTTTTCATGAATGTGTCCCTTGTCATATTCCCTTCATTCTCCTTTTCTTTATGATATTCTCTACTCATTGAGGGTATCATTTCTGATAGACATATTTCTGAGTATTTGGGAAAATTTACATAAATAAATATATATATATACATATATATATACATACACACACATACACAAACTCACAATCCTTTTGTCTAATGTCCTTTGTTCTCTACAATGCTTGACTGAAATAATCATAAGAAAGGTTTGTTGTGATCCAGAGCCGTCCACAGGGAATTCAAACTGGGAATTTTCTGAAAAATACCAAAAGCAGTGTACCCTCTTGCCACTTCACAAAAATAAGACATTATGTATAGGAAGGGGTAGTAATGGTAGAAGACAGAACTTACTTGCCTGATGGGGGTGGAGGTGAAAATGATTCCATAAACTAGAGGCTACTTTCAGTGACTCACCACTGAAGATCCAGACCTAAGGAAAAAAAAAGAGTGGATATGTATTTATGATCCTAGTGATGGGGGCAAAAAATGTCCTAAAGGAATCCCTTAACCTAACCACAGGGACCAGATTTTTTTTCTGTTTAATTTCTTCTCTTAAATCATGTTCCTCAGAGACAAGCTAACATCCAAGAAATGGTTTCAATTGATCACCTTATTCCCAAAGTAGAATGAGATACCCTGACGCTACCTACATGCATCCCCATCCACTTGTGAGGTTAGAAGCTGCTTCTCCTCTTTCTCCGTTCAAGGTTCTGTCTTTGCCTTAGTACCCGAAGAGCTGATCATCCTTCCTCATATTATGTTCTTCTGAAATAGTTGGATTCAGTGTAATTCAGTCATTCCACAAAATAGGTAGTAAGTCCTTCTCTGTGCCAGGCTCTGTTCTCAGCACAGGGGCTGACCAAGACAAAAATGAGTCCATCTCCACCCTTTGGGAACTTATATACTAAAATAGTACCCATGCTATCTGTGTAGCGAAGTTTTACTGCATTGCTTCAGTCATTTCAGGTATTTTGAAGTAAAGATCCTGCTTTTTTTTTTTGGTAGTTATGCCAACTGCAGTAACTTTGAGCAATAGGGATTGGAGATGGGAGTGAAAAGGGAAATAAACTCATGTCAGCAAAATGTTCACAGTGCTCCAGTACTGTCTACATTCAACATTTTTAACAGTGTCGGAGACTAGCAATTTTTAGAAGGGGAAAAAAGGTGAGTGAGATAGAATTTTCAGTAGAGCTGCTTCACACAGTCATTCTCCAAAGTATTTATCTTTTGAGTTGTCATCATTTCTTCACTAAATACTTCTAAACATGTGTGCTTAGTAGAAGTGCCATGTGCTGAACCTGAAATGTAACATTCCTGTTCCTTGTCTCCCTGTCCTAATGAAGCTGATTATATTCACTGTTTTATAATGTTCATCCTATTAGGATGAGGAAATTCATTGGCTACCAAGCACAGCCTTATGTTCATGTTCTTATCATTAGCCCTGCTCCAGTATGGAACTGTCAGCATTTTCCCACTAAATGCTGCTTTCAGGGGTTTGCAATTCAGCCATAAAAATTAGCTGCAGGCTGAAACTTGACATATAAAGTCAAAGCCCAAAAGAAAATTTTATTACATTTTTTTAACAGAGAAAGAGAAGTAAATTTGATCATTATAAAGGCATAAAATCATTGTAGTGAACTTGCTCTGGTTCCTTTTCTGTTCTGGCATATTTCAAGATTGCATTTGCAATTCTTGCTTCTTTTGTCATATATATTACATGCATAATATATATATATATATATATATATGATTCAAAAGAATCATAAGGGATCCATGCATTTCCCCCAATCTGTACCATGTAAGGTTACACCCCCTTTGCTTACCCCAGTTTAGTCTGAGAGTCCTGGGAGTCTTGGCTCTTCCACAAGAAGAAGAAATGCTTATCAGTAGTATATAGTAATCACCTCTGAATTTAGAATGGGAATCTGGAGGTTTCTTTGTGCAGCAATGTGGTTTACTGCCCTAAGTTTCATGTGATTTTTAAGAGAAAGTTCTGAAATCTGATATGTTTATGAGTACTTTCTTTTCAAGACCAAATTGTGGAAATATAGTTAACATTGTACAATTAAGTACCTACTTAAAGATCTAGTCATGTTCTAGTCTTCAACACCTTTGAGAGGTCAGTCTTCATTCAGATAAATTTGATGAGATAAAGAAACATATGAATTAACATAATGGGAGGGAAAGTTGTTCTAGGATCCCTGAATGTTCCCTCCCCCCCAAACAGGGATCATAAATATGTATGGTCAATATGGAATATGAGTATACATCTGTATATATGAGTGGTATATCTATAACCTCTCTTAGACTCACTCATTCCATCAACATGTTTCATCAGCCTGGGAAGGAAGCTAGGAAGGAAAGGATGAAGAAACACTGGAGGGTGTAGAGAGTGTAAATTTTAGCTTTGGTGTGCCTAGAATTGCCATTCATGCTTGTTCCATTGCTTTCTCTCCAGAGGTGAGATGTTCTTGCTCTAATTCTTAAACTCAAATGCAAGTTACCCAATTCCCCTTCTCTTTCAACTTCCTCCCATCCTCTCTCTCACTAAAAACCCACCCCTGATCCTGTTACCTTAGTCACACCTCTACCAAAGCTAGGCCTATAAAATAAAAGTTGAATTGTCTCAAGGGAAATAGAGCCTATTTATTCTGAGAAACAGAATCTAAAGCAAGGACTGAATCAATTGCTATCCTGTCTTCTGGACCACAGTGCTTCAATTAGTTTCTAAATTCTTTGAGAATAGGGATTCTTTCTTTCTTCTTGTTCTTTCTTTTTGTATCTATATCCCCAGAGACTAGCATAATGCCAAATATAAAGTGGGCACTTGCTAAGTGCTCATTGACCAATTGATTGGTCTTATGTTTTGGTTCTGGGACAATGGGTTCCTTTCCCAACCAGTGTGCTCATTTAATCAGGCATTTTCATCTACCAACTTAATTTCAGAAACACAAATGTAATTACTAACAATTTTACTGCAGTAATATTAAATTAGAAGAAATCAAGGTACAATAGGAAAGTATTCTGTATTTGGAACAAGAGAACTTGGGTCTGTACTCTGACATCTCTACATACTGCCTATATGATCTTTCATAAGTTATAGGTAACATCACATGGAGTAACTTCTGGGTCCTGCTGGTCTTGAATAATTGCCTTCAAAAGGAGCACCTCACTATAATTTCATGTGTCCAAATAGGATTCAGAACTTTGGGAGCTGAGTTCCTAAAGAGAGGGTGCACTCTTTTTTTCTCCAATTTTCCATCTCTACAGATTTCTGGGAACAATAACTCCAAAACAGAGTAGAAATGTACTGAATATATCATATAGATAATGTATGGGGAAAGTCTTTCTTCCACTACAAAAGAAATGTTAAAAGTACAAAATACTCACTAGAGAGCATTGAAAAGATTTAAACATGTAACAATGATGTATAATTACTATCTGACTACCTCAACAGATTTACACTTAAAACATCAAAACATGAAATATTTTGTCAGAGGGATGAATTGTCATTTAAACTTACTCTCATCTCTGTTCCACTAAAGGACCCAGTAGCTCTAGAATTTCTCAATCCCACAAAGTTGCTTACAAGATTATAAAGATCCACTGGAGGATTACTATTCTGTCACCTATGCTTAGAAAAAAAAAAACATAAAGCCAAAAAGATAACCAGGATCTTAACATCTGAGTTCAGGTTTAGGTTCACCTGGATAATTCCAGGGACTACATGCAAGCAGTCAGGATTTCTGCCAGGGCCCTTCTACCCTCTCCCACAGCAGGAATCCCCCCCAAAAAAATCCATGCAACATATTATAAAAGGAGTAAAAAGAGAAAATTTGAGAAAGCAAAATCATTCCTATAAATATATTTTGAATGAAGAGCTCTTTCTGCCTCAGTGGCTCAACCTTTTGATATAATCCCTTTCTTCTAGCTATATTCTTCCTCATATAACTACTTCCATCAAGAAGGTAAAGAGACTGATACTTCATCCCAAAGTGCCAAGTATTTCATATGTAGACCATGTAGCCCAACAGAAATAGCCAGGGCAAATAGGTCTCTAAATGGGATCCAGCTGCAAATCAGCACATGTGGCACTAGAAGCTCCTTGAGATATAGTTGTCTAACCAAAGTCTATAGTGGCAGGGATTGGAGAAAATCATCAGATTTAGAGGCTAAGTTTCTCCAAGACTAAACTCAGTCTCCATTGACTAATGGTTTCACAAGTATGGTTCCATTGCTGAAGAAAAAAATTAGCCTAGCCTCCATGGTTCTAAAAACAGTTTTTATGTGCTATATAATATAATATCTCTGTACCTCAAGTTCTCATCTGTAAAATGAGGAGGGTAGACTAAATAACCTCTAAGTTAATTTCCACCACCAAAACTCATTATGAGGGGGGAAAAGTTCTACCCATTTTATAGAGGGGGAAATTAACTTTTGTTTTACCCATTAGAGATGAAAATTGGCATTAAATTTGTATTTCTTGTCATTCACTTTAGTAAATCTTTCTTATTGAGCTGGGTGATAAAAGGGAAGTCATTATCATACAAAATGCTGATTCATGTCTAACATTGTATTCATAATAGATATTCCCAAACTGTTTGAATGTAGAGCTTCATATTTTCTATCTTAGAAAAATCAATTATTATACAAATATTGCTTATTTTTAAATTTCCTTATTATACATTTTTAAGAGGTTCTTTCTTCTTGTGCCAAAAGATTGATGACAAAATTCTACATTAAGCAT
The DNA here is from genome assembly GCF_027887165.1 of Monodelphis domestica. Taxonomy (NCBI): domain Eukaryota; kingdom Metazoa; phylum Chordata; class Mammalia; order Didelphimorphia; family Didelphidae; genus Monodelphis; species Monodelphis domestica. The sequence goes on from NC_077230.1 coordinate 53,454,586, forward strand.
TTTGAGGCCATCATTACTTTATTGTGTAGAATGGAATTTGCATATTAAGAGGTCAATATAAAACAGATATCAAAACAATTACATACTTCTATCATGAAATAAAAGATAGGAAAAGAGATAGAAGTTTAACAGTAGATAAATTAAATCCTTTTCCAATTTCCATTACAAATTCAGAGAGGCATTTCCAGACTAGGAAAATGACTCTACATTGGCAACTAAAGGTATTATTAGCTAATAGAGCTAATAATTTCCATTAATTTTACACTGCCTTTAAAAAAATTAGAATCAGACATCATTAATTTTTATATGTTGGGAATATCTACTAGCAACAAAAAATTATCTTTAAGTTCTGATTTTTAGGTCAAATTTTCAGAAATTTTTTTTTTCCTGCCTAGTATGGAGAAGTTTCCTTTAGCAGTTGAATTAAGCTTGCTGTGTCTCAGTTTGCTCAGCTGTGGGGGCTTAGACAAGATGACTTTTAAGATCTGTTAACAGCTGTAAATCTATGAGCTTACATAATGTCCACTCCAGGAAGGTTCTGGGATAGATAATGTCAGAGCTAGGTTTTAAAGAAAGGAATAGATTCATCTGACTGTGGAAGTTGGGGGTGGGACATGACACAAGGAATGTCTAAATAATGCTTTCCAAATGTTTCATTTAGGTCACTTAAAAATAATGACTCTGATGCTACAAAAATAGTAAAACTCTACAAGTTAATTCTACAATTGTAATTCTATGGTAATCACAGAAATGCTTAAAATAGTTTAAAAATAAAATAAAGATACATTTAGTAAGAAAAACCTAAGAAATACTAGAACCCTACATGCATTTGTGGAAAACAGATGTTCTTTATGTAATTATATCATAGAAGTATGTTATTAATGAGTCCATTCTTAAGACTATAAAACCATAAATAAAAATAAAATTTGAGGTGCAAAAGTTCAGACTTTTAACATCTGTTGTAAGTACTCAATTCAGTTTTCATGCCATTAATGTAAATGTTATATCACAGAGCATAGTTAACCTTCTGTGAATTTATAGAGAAAAAAAAATTATCTTCATTGTCTGGATCTCCTCTCTTTGACCTTTTTGCCCTTCTAAGATAAGAAATACTCTTCCTTTTACTTCAGAGAGTCAGGACCCCTCCACTCCAACCAACCTTACTGCTATAAAAAAGATGTTATTATATATTTTTAAATTTGTCCTTGTTAGATTGTCCAATTTAATTTATTATTCATTAATTTGATTAATAATGATAATTTAACTAATCAACTAATTAAATGTATATAAATGTGGAACAAAAAACTTTCATTCTTCCAAAAAGAATGCCAAGCTTAAGTGAAAAAGTAAAGATTGACTTCAGAGTACTCTTAAAATAGCATGGTGATGACAATGGTGCCCCACTTTTAACTAATCTTTATTTCACAGAGCATTATAATTGATTTGATTAAAATATGAATGCTCCTAAATAGAATTGGTTATTTAGAAAACCTGTCCTAGAGATGAGGAGAAATGAAAGGAGTAGTGCCAGGCATTGGACTAAGCCCTGTTTTTAAAGTACTTTTTAAAAACAAATATTATCCCATTTAATCCTCAATACAATACTGCCAGGGCTATTATTCCCTCATTTTATAGTGGAAGAAACTGAGGCAAATAGTAGTTATATAACTTGCCCAGAATCACACACTGAATAAGTGCCAGAAGCCAGATTTGAATTCAAATCATCCTGACTCCATGCCCCAACTCTTGCCACTACATTACTAGCTACCCCACTCAACAGAAGGACAAGAAGCAGATTCACAGCCAAGGAAATATGGTTCTGAATCCCAGCTCTGCCACTTATTAGCTCTGCAACCTTAGGCAAGGCAATTCACTTCATGAGTCAATTTCCTCTTCATTAAAACAAAGGGGTTGGACTGTGTGATTGCTAATGTCCCTTCCAGCTTTAAAATACTATGATTCCTGTGGAAATTGATTATTTAATTAGAACCTGGGCTTTAATTAAGTTAAGAAATTATATGAACTCCATGTGAAATTCATTTTGAACAATGAAACAGACATCAACGGAGTTCTCAATTCTTGATGAAATCAGTAACTTCAAGAGAAAATTATTTAAGGAAATCGACTATTATATCAAATACAGTTATAATCTAAGCTTTGGGCTATCAAGGTATATATTGCCAATCATAGTTATCGATGGGTAATGATGTTAAGAAGAGGCCTGCTGTCCCCCACAGAAGGAGGGACAGTGAATTGCATAATACTGGTTTAAAATAAGCTCAGTTCATATTAAAAGCCTTTAGGTAAAAAATTAGCCATTCTTTCTGTGGGAAAGTCTTGTCCAGTCAATTATTCCTGCAGACTCCTTAGACTGGCTAAAAAAATGGAATGGTTAAAGGAGAAAAGAAAAGAAAAGAGCTGAGTACAAAGGAAGAGTGTACTATTGATGTCATTTATTATAAAGGACTCTTAACTGCACGCAAGGGTGAACTGAGAATTTTACATTAATTCTGAGTAGCTACTGATAACACCTCAGAGGGCTTGTGTGTAGTGAAATGCCATCATTAAATACTGTTTCACATTACCTCTTGCCTCTCCACATGGACATACAATTAAGTTGGGATATTGGGTGGCAGTCTGATAGACAGGTAAGATCATGAGTATTTATCAGTGATGTTGACAGTCGTTTGTAATGGGGCAAAGAATAAATGCTTTTTATTATGCCTAAGATGAAGCATTAGACTTTTTCCTGCCAAAATGCCAAAGTGAGTTTAATTGCTTAGATTTGGTTCATGGATTTTGGTTCCAAAAAACCTTCGTTTCAAGTATACCAATTCTTTGTCAGTGAGCTGTTAGCAATGTCACTGAAATTGTAAACTCAAATAGGATAGTGTTTCAAGATAGAGAATTAGAATATCAGTGAAGGCAGTATACCCTGTACAATGATCACTGCTATTTTTGGTTTGTGCTTTGGAATAGTCTAAAACATCGGACCCAGATTCATGCTTTCTTTTCTGTATTCTAGTAAAGTTAAAAAAAATATTTCTCTCCTATATAACTTTAATTCCCATTGCTTGGGAGCTCCCACACCACCAACGATTCTAACAGAGAGGATCGCTGCTCTTTGTTCCTTTCCTATATTTCGGAGTAGCTTTCCCATACAATACCCTTATCTCTTTCAATATCTTATTCACAAATAATGAAGAGGCAAACTAGTTATGATCAATCACTTATCTAGCTAGCAGTTAGTACTAATTCAACAGAACTGTTAAAACAATCCCAAGAATAAAATTTTGGATTTACTATCTGTTCTTTGATTTATTAAGGGGTTTTACAGGAGTTCAGGAATACAGGCATTAAGTGATTGCTAATAGTTCTCTCAGAGGAAAAAAAAATTCCTGAGGACCATAACAAGCTTCTCCTAGGCCTAAATATCAGAAAGCAGGAGCAGTAGAGGTAGCCTGGTTGCTGCCCAAACACCTCTGCCAGTCATCCTCAATCTCTCCTTTGCTAGAATCCAACTACCTAGCATTTCCTCTTATGCTAAAAGGAATCAATCCTCTTTCCTGACAAAAAAATTCTCCTCCAAAACAAAGGAAAGATAAATACCACACATACACCCTGAACGGCTCTACTAGACACAGGTTGCTATACCCTTTTCCAGAGCGATACTGAATTGAGACCCCTATTACAGAAGCCTGTCTTTTAAAAGACAGACTATGCCTTAGCCTGTGGATTTCCACAATGGCAAAGATTTATTACAGGTCAGAAGAACTTCATTCTCACTTTATATTTCTCTTTCATGGTGAGGGGTATAAATAGGATCATAGATTTAGAGCTCAAGGAGACCATGGAGGCCAGCTCTCATTTTTAAAGGTAAGTTAAATGAGGTTCAGGGAGATTAGAAGTCACACAAGGAGAGAGCAACACAGAATGGATGTGCACACAGATCTTCAAACTCCAAATGAATTCATCTTTCCACTATTAAAAGTTGCCTCTGAAATTTCCATAGAGTTGTATAAGGTAATAAAGAATCTTTAAAAATCTGTGAATAAGTGTTCCCTTTGATCCATTGGATCAGTTGATCATGTCTTCATTGACAGCCTTGCAGTTGAGTAGGTACCTAGAATTTTGTTGTTCTTTAGTCATTTTTGTCATGTGACCTCATTTAGGATTTTCTTGATAAATCCATTGGAGTAGTTTGCCATTTTCTTCTTTAGCTCACTTTATAGATGAGGAAATTGAAGTAAAGAAAATTAAGTTAACTGCTCACAGTCACACAGCTAATAAATAATTTGGACCAGATTTGAAATCAAGAAGATGTCTTCTTAACTCCAAGTCCTATACTCTATATACACTGCTTCTCCTAGCTGCCTCGATAGATAAATACATAATACATATGTATACACAGAGGTAGATAGATTCAGAGATAGATAGGAAAGAAACCAAGAAACCAAGAATGATCATCATTGAGTTAACCATTGGGAATATAAAAACAAGAGAATCCCTACTCTCAAGGAGTAACAGTAAGACAAGACATAAAGGGATCTTGAAGGGGTAGAAGAGAGAAGGAGAGTACTTGATAACTAGGATAAAGATGAGGCACACCGGTCTCCTGGTAGATCTGGCCAGAGAATGAGTTCAAATTGTTGAATCAGTCTTATGTCCAAGCCCTCAAATGATCTGAGAGTTTTATGAAAAGATTCACCAATCAGTCAGTGAAATCATGGAATAGACAAGAGAAAACACATTATGAAGGGGGAAATAATAATAGATTACAGCAAAGTAAACTTTGATACACAGACAGAAAACTCCAAGCATTCTGTGCTTATGGAGCAAAAAAGATAATTTTTCTACATGCAAGGATGAGAGAAGCTTAGGAATGAGTGTTTTAAAGTAAAACAGTAAGAGCTATTTTTTTACCATGTTTATGGGAATCCAGAAAGAACTATATTATTCCAGACTGTAAAGCTTTCATTTTGCTGAGTATCCTTGTTATAATCATATAAATATTTTTCCATTATTATTGACAAAATAATAAGAATTTGAGAACTAGAAAAGGAACTCAAATGAACTTTATATTTACATAATACTTTAAAGTTTGAAAAACAATGTGTACCTACCCATACACATACACACAAGTAATCTCAGCTGAGTGAATGAGTGAAAAAACATTTATTAGGAGATTATTGTGTGCTATTAAGGGGAGGAGGGAAGGGGTTATTTATAAAAGGTTGGATTGGATTATTTATAAATAGGGTCACCAGGAATTTTAATTAAATTCCAAAGAGATTTTATTTATAATTTATTTACAAAATATAGAAAGAGTGAAGTAAGAAAATCAGAGAGAGGATTGGGTAAGATATCTAGCCTAAGCACTAAGTATTTTGCTCCAGCCCCTGGCTCAATCCAGGCAGGGAGAGTTAATTCTTAGCCAGAGGGGCCTTGGCCCTTGTAGTGAAGGACCTGGGGATACAGGGAACCTCTCTTCTGAGGCTAGTCCCTTCGGAAAATCCAGGAAAGGAATAAGCTCTCACTCACCATGTGTCAGTCCAAAGAGAGATATTTAAGAACAGTCTCACCAAGTACAGGGTCTCAGGTCCAGTCAGCAGATTTGTCACCAGCCTCCAACTTAAACTCAGAACTGCAGAAGACACTCTCTGAATATCTCCCCACAGGAAGTTATAACTCCCTTTTAAAGACACTTTCTTTTGCATCACTTCCTGTGCCTTCCTTCATTTTTACATCAACCAATTATAGTTGAAACTTTGCTTAGGACTGCCCAGGGAGCAGTCAGTTTGATTATGATTCATCACACACATGGGTCACAGGACTCTCCCACTTAATAATTAAGTGGGATGTTTATACTTTTGGTGATTAAATCTATCTTCAACATCAGGGGAAAGTTAGTTAAATTCATTTTCACAATCAGGGGAGAGTCAATTTAATCTTTACAGTGCCTAACAATATGAAAAGTAATAGGGATACAGGAATCAAAAGTAAGGACAATATTTGCCCTCAAAGAGTTTCCTTTCTAATGGGAGAACTAACACACATAAGAAAATGGTGGTCAGGGAAGAGCACTTTAATCTAGGACATTACAGTGATAATGAATGGGCTCATAAGTGAATATGACTGCCAGATTCCATCCAGTAATGCTTTGATCATAGTCTATGCTTCCAATACAGAAAGGGGAGAAAGGTAGATCTTTGGTTAGGAAGGTGTTTAGAAGGTGAACTTGGAGAGGACATAAGGAAGCATGGCCAGGGCTTTCTTGAAATAGTCTTCCAGGAGATGCAGCTATCAATCAGTGATATTAAATAAATAATCTCAAGTAACAGAGTAACTAGTACAGGGGAGATTAAACCTAGGACCTCATTCCATATCTATCCACTCTTTCTGCTATTCTATTCTGAGAAAGAAAGAAAGAGGGGGAGGAAGGAAGGAAGGAAGGAAGGAAGGAAGGAAGGAAGGAAGGAAGGAAGGAAGGAAGGAAGGAAGGAAGGAAGGAAGGAAGGAAGGAAGGAAGGAAGGAAGGAAGGAAGGAAGGAAGGAAGGAAGGAAGGAAGGAAGGAAGGGAGAAAAAGAAGAGGAAATAACAGAATAACAGTCTTGAAGGAAACCTTTAGAAAGTAATTATTATATTAAAGAAAACATTGTATTGTATGCTTTCCAATGAAAAACTGAAATGCACAGAATTTCTGTCTTCAAAGAATGTATAGTCTGGTGGGAAGATAATATATGCTTATTTGTTTATATATCTGTATATGTGTATATATATATGCACACATACATATGCATATATACAAATATAAATGTGCAAAAGTCATTTTATAAATATAGAATTTTCATCAAATTTAACCCAGAGATAAGTTATTACAGTTGTATAAAACTTCTATATAAATCATATATTAAAAGACAATACCATACCATTATTTATAATTAAAAATGAAAATAGAAAAGGTTCATGTAGATAAGTCTCAATTATAACATTCTCAATACATCTAGCAGAAATGATTTTCCTCCCTGGATATTGACATTTTTTTCTAAATGTAGTTTCTTTCCATCTTGACATAATTTCCTGTTTTCCATGAATAGGCATGGCCAGAGGGATTCCCTTCTGTGTTTCTGGTACATATGCATCTGCCAACCAATTAATAGCTCATTAATCCATCATTCAAGGTGTTAATTGGTTGGCAGATGCATTTGAATTGGAAAATCAGAAGGGAGTCCCTCTGGCCCTACCTGTTATAGAAGGTAGGAAGACCCAAAGAAATACATTAGAGGAAAGTGCAACCTTGTCACCCCAAAATTACTAAATAAAAATATAGCATTCTTTTGTTCCTAGATCTTTTTATGAACGTTATTAGGATCACAATCTATTGTTAATTTTGAATAATATTATATCCTTTATTCTTCAGACATTTGTTGACACTACCATAAAATTGAATATGAAGTCAAGTAAAGTCAACAAGCATTTATGAAGAGTTAATCATGTACCAGACATTGTGCTAAGTCCTGGAAAAACACATACAAGCAGCAAGAAAGGCAGTTCCTTCCCTCAAGGACTTTCATTCTACTAGAGGATGATGACATGTGAAAGAGAACTGGAAAGGATGGAGGGAAGATGAAAATACCTGGCCCTGGGACATAGTAGAGAAAGTTCAGAATCAGGAGTAACCTGGTTAGGAAAGAAGATACAGGGGTTTCTGGAGAAAGTAGCCAATCAGAGGTCTAGAGGGGAAACTATGATAAAGCTAATGTTATCTTTACGATTAATGAAAGATGGGTAGGAGGGAGGGAGAAGTTTTAATGATTAATGAAAGTATGTAGTTTTAAAAACCTTAATAAAAGTATGTCATTTTAAAACATTAAATACTTTCAGTAAACATTTATTTCCTTCTGTTAAACATCACTTGATAGTAGGAACTAAAGTCAAATTTAACAAAATTATCATTGTTATTCAATTCTTCACAGAATTATATATCATCTTAAGGTTTACCTGTGAGTTTTTTGTTGTTGTTGTTGTTGTTGTTTGCTTGGTAAAAATTTTAAAATGCCTTTTGCTCTACTTAAATACTTTCTCATAATCTGAAAACAAACACAGATAAATCTTGTATTCTTTATATGTTTTAGTTAACAACATAGCTGTGAAGAAGCAGAATATTGTAGAAAACTTTGAAAAAGTCTGTCTGTTCTTGTTGGATTATGGCTTCATTCCCTGGCCATCTTTCTGATTAGATCAAGGAAAGACTGATTCAGAGCTGATTCAGGTGCTTTCCCCCTCTTCATCTGCTTGAGTGTCATTTCTATCAACTTACATTGCACATTGTTATTAGTGTCTTAGGTTTTAAAGTCAAAATAAAGTGATTCTATTGTCAGTGATGATGAAAATAGCTATAGAAAAACCTACAGATCTATTCCATTTTTTGTTATATTGTTGTTCTTATCTCCCAGTTTCAACTATATCATCCTTCAATCCAATGAGGTTTAGTTGAGTCTCACACTAAGATTTCCTGGGGCTTGTTTTCACTTCCACATTTATTTTCATTTTTTTGGAAGTGACTCTATTATTCATCATATATCTTTCTCTATCATGATGGAAAGGATAATCAAAATATAATCATAAAGATAGATTTGTTTACATTGTTATCTCAGAGACTGGAGCTAGTCAACTTAGCTATTGATGCTAGTTAAATATGACAAAAATTTTATAAGGCCATTAAGCTATCATTAGCCAACTTAATTTAGTTTATATACATATCCATAGTCAGCAAAGGGATAACTCTTTTCTGTGATTAGCCTTCATATAAATAGCAATACTAATAACTCATTTATATGATTTTAAGATGGCAAATTATCTTATGTAATAATAATCATAGCTAGCATTTATGTATCATTCCATAGTTGGCAAAGTGTTTTATATATGGTTTCTCATTTGTTCTTCACAACAACCCTTTGAGTTAGGTGCTATATTATTATGGTTGTTTTATGGATGATAACATTAAGACCAAAATAGGTTAATTACTTAATTTGATCCTTATAATAATATCATGAGCTAGGTAATGAAAGAATTACTTTTCCCATTTTATAGATTAGGAAACTAAGGCTCAAAGAGGTTAAAGTGACTGTATGCAATTGGTGAGTGATAAAAGTATGTTTCAATCTTGATCTTTGAGGCTTGGTTCAGGGCTTTATTCCAAAACTCAGAGTTTACATGACCCAGTAATGATCATATGCTGAGGAAGGATCATATGCTGAGGATCATATGCTTAGAAGTCAAAGCTGATAGGAAATGGAGATGAGGGAAATGTTATCATGGAAAAAATTTATAGCTTAGAAATTTTATTATAGTTCTATTACTATACATAATAATCTATTATTACATATTTCTATTATATTTTAATTTAGTTTTGGTTGAAATAGCAAGTTGCCACATGGACTCCTTATCAGAAAAAATCAAGTGACTTAGATTTTAATGCAAGTCATTTTTTTTTTCATCTATAAGGTCAGAATTAACCCCCATTGACTCCAAGTTAAGAATTCCTGCTTAAGACTATAAGTTGCAGAAAATGTGTACAGGGGATTCCTTCTACCAATACCAGGGAAATCATAGGTCCAATACTTACTCATAATAAATGTTGATTTATTTGCTCTACCAAAATGCATATGTGAAATGGAAATATCAAACAATTTCTTCTAATTGTGCCTATATCTGATTTTACTCATGGTTTGGGGGAATGTTGTCACTTTAGAGTCACTTTAGAGTCCACCATTCCTTATATGCTTAAACCCCTTTACTCTATGGAAGAGCCTGAAAGTCCACTATTTGAAATATATTCCTTGATCTCATGAATGTTCTCTTAAAATACATCATTGTTAAAATGAGAATTTTAATCATTCTCATTGTGAAGAAGTCACTATATTGACTGGCTTACTTAAGGGGTGCAGGGAGGATTAAGAGACAAGATAGCGTAGTGGACCTCTAAATCAAGAACACCTGGACACAAGCATCAGCTCTGCCATATCCTGACTGGTTGACTCTAGGTAAGTCACATCTTTCCAATGCTTTATGGCAGTGCCATAAGAGAGAAATTGAAATTTCAGAGCATAAGCTCATTTCTTTGGAATGTCCCTGTTCAAGGAGCTGCCTAGACCTATGAAATTAGAGTTGTACAAACAAAAACATTGGTTAATTTTTGACTATATGCTGGTTGTTTATCAAAATAAGTGTGACCCCCTTTTAAGAACTACATTTTTGAAACATTCCCAAAGAAAGACAGAAGAGAAAATTAATGAGAACTGCTGAGACAAACCTAACTGGCATCATAAAACTTCAACTTAAGAAACAGAAGTATGCAACAAAGAGATTGTTTCAGGCTAATCCAGGTTCCTAGAAAAAGATGGTGGCCTCAGGCTATTGCAGATGGCAGCTGTGCTGATCTGAGAACCAGAGGAAAAAATATGCTTGGCCAATTACTGTTAACATAATTTTTAAAAAATATTGATAGATAGTGTATACATACATATGCAAATATGTACATATACAGAGAGAAAGAGAGAGAGAGAGAGTGTATGTTAGGCTGGTATATAAACTCTGAAAGTTTTATCTCTTGGAAACAGCTGATAATAGTGATGGCAGAGGTATAGAGTTAGTCCTGAAACAGTTTTCACTATATAATGAAGAAACATAGTGCATTGCCTGTGCAGAGTTTCTAAATTTCAATACTTTGAAAAGGCACTGGATTTTGATCTACAGAACTCCAACTTGGGCAGAGATACTGAGACTATCCCACATTGATGAAATTAAAAAGGGGGTAATTTCTTTCCAAGTAGTACTTCAAATGTATAAATCTAGCCTTAGACCATCTCCTAAACTATAAGCTTGACTTTTGGATATTTCAAATTGGATTTCTTTAGGCATCTCAAACTCACCATGTTCAAGACAAACTCAAAGGCAGCTAGGTAGCCCAGTGGATAGGGAGCCAGACCTAAAGATGGGAGATCCTGGGTGCAAATAGGACCTCAGATACTTTCTAGCTGTGCAACCCTGAGCAAGTTAATCTCAGTCACCTAGACCCTACCACTCTTGTGCTTTGGAATTAGTACTTAGTATTGATTTGAAGACAGAAGACAGAAGGCAAGAGTTTAAAAAATAATAATTCACTATTCCTCCCCCTCTTTTCTCTCTTCTGAATTTCCTTATTTTAAGGATACTACCATTCTCCTAAATCTTTCATGGTCTTAAGCTCCATGTCATCTTCAACTTCTTTCAGTTATTACTCATCTCTTGTCTCTTCTTTTATGGCTTCTCTCTTATAAGTTCCCTTCTCTGCACTAATTCAGGTCTCCCACCCACCCACTTAATTCAGGCCATCTCTCTCTCTTAGCCTATTGCATTGGTCTCCTAATTCTCAGTTTGCCTGACTTAATTCTCTTCCCATTCCAATCCATGCTCCCTTAGCTATCAACGCAATTCTCATGTTACTCCCTCCACACCCACATATACTCAGTATACTACAATGGCTCCCTATTACCATCAAGATCAAATATAAAGTCCTTTGTTTCACACTTACATTCTTCAAAACTTGACCCCTTCCTACCTTTCCAGTTTTCTTATATGCTATTCCTGTCTGTAAACTCAAAGAACCAACTCCCATGTGGCTTTTTCCATCAAACATTTATTTTAGCCATCAACTATCTGCTAAAACTGGGGTATCATATAAACAAATAAAATCAACATTTTACTACATTTAATAACATGATTTATACCAAGGTTATTTGAAAATAATAAAACACTATTCAAGTGCAAATTCATATGAAAATATTAATGTTCATTTTGAGTTTACTTGTTTTTCTCCAGAATTTTAGGAAATCTCAAATTTGCCAGTAATTGTTGGGAAAGGAGTTTCTTCCAAAGGCACTATTTTATTCTTTCTCTAAGTCCAACTAATGATCCTCTCCAAAAGAGAATCAGTGATCTGTGACCTGAACAACAATTCATTGAATTTTTCTAAAATAATAGAGCAGTTTCTGAAGCATCATTTCTCTAGTCATTACATGATTCTATTTTTTTCTAGATTCTAGATTCTAGATTGCTGGAGAAAAAGGCCTTCTTGGTGAGATGCTTTGCTCCCATGAAATAACATATGTGGCATAGTTCTCACATTTCCCCAAATCTCTAAAAGTATAGTTTTTCTCTATGGATTTGTACCACCTTCTTTCTGACCTTTTAGTCCATGGAATTCAATTCAATTCAACTCAATTTAACTCAGTTCATTAATCATTTTAATATATTGTATCTATTAATGAAAGGCACTTTTCAAGCAAATATAAAAATAAATGAGTCATTGCCATCAAGATGCTTACATTGTACTTACTTCATCTACAAAGTATGTTTAAGAAACACATTTTAGTGGTGTTTTAAGGCTGCAGTGTTCAGATTATTTTAGAGTATGGCTTAGGAGAGTTCTGTTGGGTTTAAAGACAGTTTTATTAATTTTGCTTCATGTTTTCCTTAATAAGTATTTGTGAAATGAGAGCCTGCAAGGCCATGACAAATTAGAGGTATCAAGTTGATAAGAGCTATGTGGGTTAATAAGTATTTTCATTACCAAGGTGATGTTGGGTTTGGAATTCATAGCATAGTGACAGCCTCATTCTGCTTTATTTAGCAGTTCACATCAGAATCTGGTAATAATTTACACCAATTATTATTATTATATATATACTATATATCGTATATAGTATTATATATTAGAGTTAATATGCTATATTAATAGTATATTAGTATAATAGTTAATATACTATATCACCCCACCCTATGAGAATTAATTGCCTTGCTGCTCTCTTCTCCCCTTGCAAGACATAGATTTCAGCAAGGATTTTCTGGAAGGTTTAAAATAATTGCTACATTTCCATTTATTTAGTTTCAAGGTGGAATGGTCATTTCACATGAGAGAATGAGTCTTATGGTTATAATAACTGACTGAATACCTAGAGAGGAATTGATTCTGTTAAAATGTGAGAGATTTTATTAATCACTCTTCAGTGGGTGAGATAATTTAGATTACCTCTCTTTAAAAAAAAAAAAAAGATATTCCTGAGGCAGGTGGGTAGCACAATGGCCAGAGCACCAAGCCTGGAGTCAGGGCAACCCAAGTTCAAATCTGACCTCAGATTCTTCATGGCTATGTGACCTTGGGCAAGTCAATTAACACCAATTGCCTAGCCCTTGCCACTTCTGTTTTAGAAATGATTCTAAGATATAAGTTAAGGGTTTAAAAAAAGATGGTCCTATGACAACTCAACATCCCCTCAATGTTTCCAGTCTTTTTATACTTTTTATACTTTTATACATATCCCCATGATCCAATTACACTGTCCTATTTACTGTTTCTAAAATAACACATCCCTTCACTCAACTCTGGGAGTTTTCTCTTGCAGATCCCATTCATAGAACTCTCCATCTTTATCTCCACATTCTGGGATTTCCCTGGCTTCCTTCAAGCCCCAGATAAAATCCCACCTCCTAAAAGCCTTCCTTTTAGAAATTCTTCCAAAATGCTTGATCCTAGTGCTTTCCTTCAGATGATCATTTCTAATTTATTCAGCATATATCACGCTCGCACAAAATTTGTCCATGTGTTCCCCTCATTAAGCTGTGAACTCTTGAATAAACAAAAAAAAAACTTTGCCTTCCTTTTAATCTCCAGAGCTTAGAACAGGGTCTGGAACATTACTAGGGACTTAATAAATGTTTCTTGATAATTCTGTTTTCCCTTTCCATTGACGTTTCTCTGGATTTCCCCCTAATTCATATGTAACTGAGTTTCAGAAATAATTGATATTGATACTCAGAAGAGAAGGCAGGACATGAAAATGAAAAGTCAGGAGCTGAGTTGACAGCTATGAAGGTAGAGAGAAGGGATGGGGACTCAGAAAGGAAGATTACAGACCCTAGATTCTCATAAAAAGATTAGGGTAGTGACAACTGAGTTGCTTACTAGTTAGAGCTCCTGGCCTTATACCTCTTTTCTGTCTTAGAACTGTTGTTTAGTTTAAACTCTAGGGCAGACGGTTAGAGGAAGAGGAGAAGTAGGTGGAGGAACTGATTCCAAAAAGATGGCAAATATTTAAAATAGGAATAACTACTGGGAAATTAGTTCAAGGCTTTAGGCAAAAAAGGGACTTGAAATAATAGATTCTCTCAGTGAGTTGGTCTTTTTGAAACTTTTGAAAATTATTTCAATGGAAGATGGAAGAGGACTTGACTTTATCAGGAATGGAGAGAAACAGAAAATCATATCTGGCCTTATATCAGGCATGAAAATAAATGTGAATTAAAAATAGGAATAGAGATGACTATGAAAAATTGATATGTATATATAAATTTATAATGAGATAAATTGAGATAAATAATCCTGAATACCAATAATTCAAATAATTTCTATCTAGTTCATACCTGGAAATCCCCTTATAAACTGCTAAATGGGTGTCGTGTATTCTGAACAATTGACTGAAATTGTTTTGAGTAAGGGAGAGGATACCAAGACAAACTATGGAGGAAAGACTATGAACATAAACATAGCCTTTTCAGAAGAAATCCTTGATCCCTTGGGTTCAATTCTGTTCAATATAATTCAATTTAACAAGCATTTATTTAGTGCTTTTTGTGTGTTATTCAGTTATTTTTCAGTCATGTACAACTGTCTTCATGAGACCATTTGAGATTGTCTTGGCAAAGATAATAGGATGGTTTTCCATTTTTTTCTCCATTTCATTTTATAGATGAGAAAACTGAGGCAAACAGGTTTAACTTGTCCAGGGTCATGCAGCTAGTAAGTGTCTGAGGCCAAATTTGGACCCAAGAAGATGAGTCTTCCTGACTCCAGACCTGGCTTTATCCACTGTACCACCTAGTTGCCCTATTTAGTGCCTACTATATGCAAGACACTATGCTTGGACTAATTGATTTCTCTAATCCTTCCCAGTTCTCATGCTGTGATCTATATCTTTTGTTTGCTAATTAGGAAATCACTGATGGAGAACTTTCTGGAACCTCTCACAGTAGAATAAAGGCAGCAAAAATGAAAATGTAGGCAAGTGGATGGTGAGAAAGGAAAGAATT
Organism: Monodelphis domestica; assembly: GCF_027887165.1. Taxonomy (NCBI): domain Eukaryota; kingdom Metazoa; phylum Chordata; class Mammalia; order Didelphimorphia; family Didelphidae; genus Monodelphis; species Monodelphis domestica. Next base: position 53,469,716 of record NC_077230.1, read on the forward strand.
AGATGCAGATCATTCATTCAGGAATTTTGATAAAGAATAACATTGCAAGCTGCAGTGTCATGCATGTAAACAGGCAAAGCCAATGAGGAAGATTCAGGGAATATAAAGACAAAATGAAAAATCTTAGCTAGGGTTGGAAGAGACCTCAAGAGGCATCTTAGTCAACCTGCCACACACACACACACACACACACACACACACACACACACACACACACACACACACACACTCACACACTCAAGCACATGCACACACACATGAACACACTATTTTACAAATGAGAGATACTGAGATTAATTCAGCTTAAGTGGCTTTTGCTCAAGGTCAAGGATAACATAGCAAGGACAATATTGGAGCCCAGGCCCTTTGATTCCAGAGCCAATATACTTTCTATTAGCTCACAATTCTCCCTGTTTTAGAGAGCTTTCATTCTGCTGGGGATATAACATTTACACAGATAAGCAAATACAAGATAATTGGTGGAGGGACAGAATTCTAACAACTAGGGGATCAAGAAAGACTTCCTCAGAAGGAATGAGGGAATTTGTTTTGCTTGACTGTGCACATTTGCTAGGAGGAGTGTGTTTTTCTTTACTTTTGTATTCCACTGGGGGCAGAGGAAAGAGGAAGATACAGATTTATATTCATTAAAAAATAGACTTTAAAATAGAGATAGAGGGCTGGGGGGTGCTACAGATATGGAGTACTGAATACACCTTCAGATTTAGTTTTTACTCTATTATAGGAAAGCTCTCATGGAACATAGATATTTCAAAAATGTTTGTAATGTAAAAACAAAAGACAAAAAAAAGGAGTCCCCAAGATGTATTATCTGAATTGAGTACAGAATTTTAAGAGCTGAGGGAATCATTTTCAGTCATGTGGGAGAGATTGTACAAAGGCAAAGAAACCAGGGAGAGAAGTCAGTCCCTTCTAGACTATAAATTACCTCTCCTTCAACATATCATTTTATACCTTTCTTGTGCCTTTATTTTATTTTATTCTACATTACACTTATCATATCCCCATGGCATACCTGTATACATGAATAATTTACACTGAATGGCTGGTGTGTGAATCAGCCAAAATGCAGATTCAGATCATAACCAGAGCATATTGTTTGCTCCTGTTAGAATACTTGCCTATTGTTTCATATTAGAGTTATTTGTGCACGTGCTTTATTTATCCTCCTGCTAGATTTGAAACTCCATGAGTGCAAGGACCATATGTTTTCAAAACTGCGTATTACCCTCAGCAACTAAAACAGAATCTTGTACACGAAAAGCACTCAATAATTTTTGTGGGATGGAAACTGCTGAAGAAAACAGAGAAAGTAAAATCTTTGTTGAAGCAGTTAGAAAAGTAGCATTATGGAAGTTTATCGACACTAGCAGAAGAAAGAGTTTTAAGGAAAGAGTGGTCCTGTCAAATGCTATAGACGTGCCCAACAGGATTAGGACCGTAAACATAACATTGGATTTGAGAGGCCACGTGATATAATAAAAAGAACCATATATTAGATGTCAGTAAATCTCAATTTGAAATTCATGTCTACTTGCTGTCTTTGTGATATATACCAGGAAACTGGGTTTACAAAGTGACTGCTCTACCTGTGTAACCTTGGGCAAGGCACTTTAGCCCTCTAAGGTCTTAGTTTCAATTTCCATTAAATTAGAGAGTTGGAATAAATGACTTCCCTAGTCATGTCCAATTCTCAAACTATGATCTATATCTTTTGATTAGTAACTAGGAAATCATTGATGGAGAGCTTTGTGAAACCTCTTATATTGGAATGAAGACAGAAAAAATGAAATTGTAGGCAAGCAGATGATGAGAAAGCAAAGAATTAGATGCAGATCATTCATTCAGGAATTTGGATAAAGAATAACATTTACAGGAAGCTGGGAATGCCAGGTACACAAGCAAAGCTGATGAGGAAGATCCAGAAGTACACAAAAGGGGGAATAGAGAAAATCAAAATAGAATTCTAGAAATGGCCCTTTCTAAAATAATCATGGAAGAATATAGATAGAATAATAAAGAAAATGGAAAACTGTAGCTTCATAGGTCTCTCAGTGAATTTTTATTTGACCCTCAAATGTCTAGAGAATAGGGAATCCCTTTCTTCTGGGCAGTCAGCATCAAATTCTTAACATTAGCTATATATGTTATTGATTTAGAGTTACATATGTATAATACATATATACTGAAGTGGTAACAATGTCAAGATACTAACTATATACTGATTGTGTGAGTCATAGTATCCAGTTTTATTTTATTCAATTCATACTATTATAGAATATGTATGCAGACCAAATATACTGTATTTGTACTTACATGTATATACATATATACACACATATTATTATATATTTCTATATGGTAAACATACTTTCAAATGAGGTCTGGAAAGGGAAAAGGAAGGAAATAATATTTTCTATACTGCATATCAGGTGCCAGTCACTATGTCAAAAGTTTCTACAAACATCTCACTTCTGTGACATTTTGCTTCTATCCAAAGTTTTTTTTTTTTCTTCTAGGAAATGACAATGCAAGTTATCTTTTGGATCTTCATTAATCTTGGTAAAAAGGATCCACAGATTCTGTGGAAGTACTCTATGTAACAATGAATACATAGAGTACAAAACACAAAGAAAAATTCATAAAGCATATAAATTATTCAGTAGCACATAGCTAATCAAAATAAATTTCTTCCCTTTCTGATAATTTCTGCCTTCATCCATATTGTTTCAATTTTCCATATTAATGCTATTATATAGAATTTCTAGAGGCAAACCCTATTCTCCTAGGCCCAATGTTCTAATGAATACAACCATTGAAACACAGAGCTATTAACTTTAAAATTTAGACTCTGGGATGGTCAAACTGGAGTTGAACAGTTTGAATAACTCCTAGTAAAATAAAAGAATAAAGTAAATGTCTGCTTTCTTATATTGTGTTTTAGTCCATTATTGATTTTCTAAACCCATTCTCCCCAAGAGAATATCATCATGGGCCAAAAATTACTACTTCTCTCTCTCTCTCAATCTCTGGATTCTCAAATCATGTATCTAAAAGAATGGAATTATCCAGATTTTCTGTCTCTAGGACTCTTGAAGTTAAGTTTTCTAATAGCCAAAGATACCACCATTCAGAGTTCTCTCTCTCTCTCTCTCTCTCTCTCTCTCTCTCTCTCTCTCTCTCTCTCTCTCTCTCTCTCTCTCTCTCTCTGTCTCTCTCTCTGTCTCTGTCTCTGTCTCTCTGTCTCTGTCTCTCTCTGTCTCTCTTTCTCTCTCTCTGTCTCTGTCTGTCTCTCTGTCTCTCTGCTCTGTCTCTCTCTCTGTCTCTCTATCTCTCTGTCTCTGTCTCTGTCTGTCTCTGTCTCTGTCTGTCTGTCTGTCTGTCTGTCTGTCTCTCTCTCTCTCTTTCTCTCTCTCTCAACATAATCATTTTTCTTAGGGTCACATGTTGACAGTATGTACAATGCTTTCCAGTCCCTCCCCTCTTCAACTCATCCTCAATATTGTTGTTAAAATACAAGTATTTTTTTCCATAACATGGGGGTTAGGAGTACAGTACCCTCGCAATCTGCAAAATTTGCATATAATTTTTGTCTCCTTCATAATTTTTTTCTTTTTTCTTTCATGGAATGATTACAAGCAAGCAAAATTACATATATTTATGGTATTAAAAGATAAACTATTTCTGAGTTTCTAAACTTTTTCTGGATCATCTGTTGGCTTTCATGTGTTGTCTATGTCTTCTGAAAAATCCCATAATATTCCCATTTAATTTTTCATGCTAACCCATGATATATTGAAACTGTGATGGAGAGAGTCATGAAAAAGATACATGAGGGGCAGCTGGGTAGCTCAGTGGACTGAGAACCAGGCCTAGAGACGGGATTTCCTAGGTTCAAATCTGACCTCAGCCACTTTCTAGCTGGGCAAGTCACTTGACCCCCATTGCCTAGCCCTTACCACTCTTCTGCCTTGGAGCCAATACACAGTATTGACTCCAAGATGGAAGGTAACGGTTTAAAAAAAAGAAAAAGATACATGTAATCTTCATAAAACTCAAATATAATAAAAAAAACTTCGCAGGTTCCCTGTTGAATTTAATATAAAATGCAAAGTCCTAAACTTGACATTTTAAACAATTGACAATCTGACTTCAGTCCACTCTTGCAGGTTTTCTTTATACACCCTACATCCCAGTCAAATTGGAATTCTTGATGTTCCTTTAACTTAGCGCTACTTCATCTCTATTCTCTATGATTGTGCAGAGGCTGTCCCATTGGGGAATACACCTTCTTCTTACTTCTGTCTCTTATAATCTCTAGATACCTTCAAGGCTCAGATCATATTCCTGATCCCTTATAATTTCTTCTGCCTCTTCCAATCATCATGTATATATTTATATATTTACATGTTATATCCTATTCCAGTAGAAAATAAGCTTCTTGTGGGCAGGAAACTGTTTTTAACTCTTTATACTAGCATCTACCATAGAGTAGACACTTGTTGGATTAAATTAAATGTTAACTTTTCCCACAAGTGAATCTGAATACCTTTCCAGGTATTATATTCCTCTACAGGACTATAAAGTCTTAGAACAGTGGGTTCAGAAGTTTTCTACCACTATCCTAGTGCTACCTCTTAGATAAACAAGCTGGTATCTGGAGGATAGGAAGAGAACTGATTCTCTCCCTGAGGGATTGCATCTATGTGTAGGTACTTTCTCTTTCATTACCTGAGATCAAAGACTGTCTTGGGTCTCTGATTTTTGCTTAGGTTTCTCTGGATCTTTCTGAAAAAATGTGGCAGAGCCAGGGGGTAAAGAGGAGAGAGTTGTATATTCACTAAAAACATATAACTTCAAAATTGACTCAGACCATGATTCCTAAGACTCCTCTTTCCCTTTGGAGGCCTCATATTCATCCTACCTGTACCCCTTCAGCTTCCAACTCTGGCAATTTCCTTCTTGGAATTACCATTTGAGAAAATATACATGCTGGACAACTACATGGCTTAAGGAAATGGAAACCATTGTACATACTATCAATATGTGACCCTAAGAGAAATGGCCAGGTTTGAGAAGCAGAGACAGGAAAGACAGAAACAGAGAGAGAGAGAAAGCAAGGCAGAGACAGACACAGAGAGATGGAGAGAGAGACAGACAAACAAGACAGACAGAGAGCAGGGGGCAGACTGAGGGAGAGACAGACAGAGAGAGGGAGGAAGAGAAAGAGACAGAGAGAGAAACAGAGAACTCTGAGATGGAAGATTCTGAGTTCAAACCTGATCTCGGGCACTTTGCTGTGGGTTCCCTGAGCAAGTCACTTAACCCCCATTACCTAGCACTTACCCCTCTTCTGCTTAGAACCAATACACAGTATTATTTATAAGATGGAACATAAACTTTTTTAAAAAAGAATAAAGTAGCTATGCCATCCATTCTCACTTTAAACAGAAGTTTATCCCATGACTTCCTGAACTGTCTCCAATTTCTACTACCTTAAGTATCTTCACATCCACACACCCCTTTCAAATTAATTTTCGATGTTGTCTTCCCCATTAAAATCCAAGCTTCTTGAGTCTAGAAACTTTCTTTTTACTTGTATGTATACTCCACACACTTAGTGTAGTACCTGGCTCATAGTAAGTGCTTGATAAATTATTTATCTATCTAGGTATATAAGCCTAGCACAAAGTATTAGCTCAAAAATGCCAGAGTCAATTACTTCTTTCCTAAGTTAATGAGAATTAAGGAATATCTTTATCTGTTATGAGGTGACCAGGGAGCATGACATACTTTCCACAGGAAGATACAATCCAAATCTAGAACAAAGGCTTAATACTCTGCAAACTCAGCAACTGATTTAGGTAACTCCCTTAATCATCATCTTTACCTCAAGGATCAGCTAAGATTGGAAGTCATGTCAAACCTCTGTCATCCTTCAGGAAAGAAAACTTTTAATGGTATTAAATAACTAAGTAATTAAGTGGAATAAGTGGTCACTGTCTAGGAAGTCCCACACTCCTGGGGGCTATTTATGCATATCCCAGAAGGCCAGAAATCTCGAGTGCCATATATTCTCTCAGAGTCAGAAAATCTGAAACCTTTCCATTATGTTATTTATGTCTGCCTTTTACTATGGGGTGGTAACGCTTTGTCCAGCTGTATGTGTATTTGTCAGTCTATCAATTTGAATTTACCTCTGAGCACTTACACATTGAAAAACTTTGCCTCCTTTTTATTTCAATAACTATTAGTTACACAACTGCCAGAATGGAATTGGTTCCCTATAGAAAAGACATATTTTATAATGCTGAATACAGTGGTTTCATTCTTATCCTCAATAGCAATTAATAACAAGGGTTCCAAGTATGACAATAAGCAATAAATTTCTACAAGTGTCTTCAAATATGCCATTCTTCTAGACCCTACTAGTCTCTGAGACTTAGATTGGTCTGGACTTCAGATTTCTGAGATATATAAAGTTCCATTCCTCACTTTGGAAGGCAAAGAATTCAATGACCCAGTTGCCAATAGGATATTCATCTCATACTTTCTAGTGACCTCAGGTTCAGACTCAGAAACTATATTGTCACAGGCTTAGCTTTCCCACTGCATGAGAGTTCAGAAAATAGGACCTTCTATAAACTACAACTCTGGAAGAATGGTATTTTCTTTCTGGTTGCTTATGGGGAATTCTGATCTATTCTAGCCAAAACTTCTTATTTTGGGAAAGTCTTAATTTAATTGTCACCTTTTCATTGGCAATGAGCATAGATGTCATTTTTAGGTCCCTTTCTCCTTGAATAAAACATTTTAATTTAGAAAAAAAATTATGGATGAATTTAATTTTCATCAATGAAAATTCTATGTTCCTATTATCTATCCTCCCCTTTCCTCTCCCCCAAAATGAGGAACTCTTGTAACAACCTGTACATATTGAAGCAAAACATTTCGTACAAAGTAACAGCAAGGATGTAAGGTGATCAATTGTAAATGACAACTATTACCAATAGTGCAAGGACCTAAGGCAACTCAAGTGATAGTCACTATTATAAAAGGAATTAATGGAGTCTAAATACAGATTGAAGCATACTCTTCTTAATTTCATTTCCTTCCTGAATTTTTTGCTATTGTAAGTGATATGGGTCTTCTTTCTTTACATGGTGAACATGGAAAATGTCTTACATGACAACACATATATAATCACTATCATATTACCTGTCTTGAGTTTGGGTAGGGGTAGGAGGGAAAGTGAGAACATGGATCACAAAATGCTGGAAAACAATTATTTACCAGTGAAAAAAAAAAGAAGTAAAACAAATTCTCATAACAGCCATGTCCAATGTTTCAATCCATACTCGCTTTTCTCTCATGAGATGAGTAGCACACTTTATCATTCATGCTTTAAAATAGTCACAGTTCATTGAGTTGAGCTCAGGTCTTAGGTCTTTCAAAGCTTTTCAATGTCATCATGTAAATTATTCTCCTCCTTCTGCTCACTTCACTCTGCATCAGCTCATATAAGTTTTCTCCAGATTCCCCAGCCTCACAATTTTTCTCTGTTGCTATAACTTCATGCCTCTCTCTTCTTTAGTTTCTGTTGACACCCCTAACATATAACCCATCATACTTTAGAAGGGGTAAAGAAAGAGAAACAGTTACAGCGGTGCTACAGGAATCATATGTAGTCTCCTGTGCAAACCTACCAGTAGTTTGTGATCTTAGGAAAGTCTCTTAATCTTTCTGAGTTTCAGCTTTCTCTTTCTAAATGGAAAAGATGGCACTAAATGGAGAGTCTAAATGTCCTTTCCTGTTCTGACATTTTCTCATTCTGTGATGTCTTAAAAGTTTCTTGGCCTTCTTTTTATTATCTCAGCCTACATTCGTTCAGTAGTATGTGGAACTTTGGATTAGGCATCATCAATATAATTGAGACAAGACAGGGACATACTTTCTAACTGACATTGTTTCCGGATAAAATGAAGAGCTTTTTAGCAAAATAGCTCTCTTTACATAGCACTTCATTATATTCTACCACATATGATTAATGATGCAAAAGCAATTAAGATGGTCCATATGAGATATCATCTTCAAACACAAAAGTCACTACTTGTTAATTGCAAGTAGCAAGCTCACTAGATGGTGAGGGTTTTAATTAAAGGAAGCAATTTCTTTTTATTTTTAATTGTGTGCATGGTATTATTGTTGCTGTCATTGTTTGTCGATTGGTTATCAATAAGTCAGATAGTGTCCTCTAGTGGAGAAAAAATCCCCTTCATCACTACTTTTAGATGCAGCCTAATAATAGATAGGTAATTAGAAGAATATTGCACTGAAGAACAAGTGTTGTTGCTGCCAATTGGAATTCACCAGTTGAAGTGAATGTTTTTCCCCCCAAGGTCCTTCTCACATCATGCCCTGTTTTGAAAGTCAGCTGTATAACCATCATTGTTACCAATTTAGATAGCAAAGGATTTTTTATGATCAATTTTAAAGTGCTTCCATCAGAACCTGGTGGGTTTCTGCTGACAATGCACCTTTCCCAAGAAAACCGCAGAAGCATTTAATGCAATTTACCATCCCTTTTTCAGAAATCAAGTCAAGACAGCAAGAATACTATTATACTTGGAGCTTAACTCATGGCACACGTGCATTTGATGCATAATGCTTAGTCGACAGCGATTTAACTTTCTCTAGATATTTGAAGGAAAATAAATATGTTGAAAAGCAAATTAAATAAAGCTTTTATATAGGTGAAAAATTATGCCTGTTTGGAATCTTGATACTAATTTTGTTGACTAATATTTCTTTCTGAGCGCCTTGTCCCAACATATTCCAACATAGCCTAAGTGCATAGGATTACCAATATCACTGGGATATAAAAGAAATAACAGTTATTTTTCAGTCTCTAAATGGGAAAGGATTGGAAGACATGTAGTTTGAATTACAATCTATCAGGACTTTAGATTGTATTATCAATGTATCATGTTGAAGAAAATTGGTGAGACAGAATGATAGGAAAGATAGATAGTTTTTGTTGGTAGCAAGTTAGAAACTTGGATTTATACAGAGAAAAATGGAAAATGATATTGACATGATTCTTACAATGAAAAAGGATCATGGGAATGTTTAAAAAATTACCTTTAAAGATACAAATGATATAATATGTATATTATATAAATATTTTTAAAAAATGGTAATTATAAGGACCAGCTCAAATATCAAAAGCTTCTAAAGAGAACATTTCTGGGTAACTGGGTAACTGGGTAGACAAAGATTGGTTAGTAGTGGCTCAGACAATGTTTGGAATGTTCTCCCTGTCTGTCCATGGCTTGCACCAATCACATATGTTATTATTTCATGTATTCCATATTCTACCATCATGAGTAGGTCTTGCTGATTCTATTTATTTCATTTTACTAAGCATTTAACCATCTCCTTTTTCCTAATATACCTTGGCCTTCTCTCAGAAGTTTGTGAGTCAGGAGCAGCTAACTAGCTCAGTGGATTGAAATTTTAGATATGGGAGGTCCTGAGTCCCAATCTGGTCTCAGACACTTTCTAACTGTGAGACTCTGGGCAAGTCATTGAATCCTCTTTGTCTAGCTCTTACCACTTTTCTGCCTTAGAACCTATACAGAATATTGATTCTAAGACTGAAGGTAAAGTAAGAAAAGAAAAGAAAAGAAAAGAAAAGAAAAGAAAAGAAAAGAAAAGAAAAGAAAAGAAAAGAAAAGAAAAGAAAAGAAAAGAAAAGAAAAGAAAAGAAAAGGAAAGGAAAGGAAAGGAAAGGAAAGGAAAGGAAAGGAAAGGAAAGGAAAGGAAAGGAAAGGAAAGGAAAGGAAAGGAAAGGAAAGGAAAGGAAAGGAAAAAGTTTGTGAGTCTTTCACTCCTTCAGTAATTGTCTTCAGGAACACACTGCTTTGAAGGCTCTATGATGCAAGAATTTCATTGTTATACACCATTCATTCTCTTGTAGTTCAAACTGCAAGATCAACTGAGTAGTAATTTATTTAACAGTAGAAAAGACATTTAGATTGTGTAACTTTTAGAATGACAGACTGGGAAATCAGGAAACCCTGAATTCAAATTCTGATTCATATTCTTCTTTGCTGGGCAACCCTAGGAAAGTTATTACCTTAGTGTCTCCGTGCTATAGTTTCCATACTTAAAAAATCAAGAGATTGTCCCTAAGTCAGTGATATACTAAAGCAAACTCTCAAGAGCATGGTTAAAATTTCAATGTGAGCATTTCTTATCTCAGAAGTCAGCAAATTCTGAAATTCAGAGCTTGATTTATTTTATTATCTAAATTTAAGAAAATGTTAAAAATTCAAATTAAACTTGAAAATGTATAATGGGTACATTCCTCCACATCCTACTGCCACATACAACCAGTTGTTAAGGTGGGGTCTATGGGGTGTTCCATAAAGACTTTAGTCACACCTCTAGTGTGAGTTCTTACAAAACCTGTCATCCAACTCTCATTAATGGCTCAAAGAAGGTATGGCATGTGCAGCAGCCATACCTCAATAAAACTGGCTCTGAAAACAGGCTAAATCAGTTTGAGAGAAACCCATAGGCCTTAAACCCATGGATGACTCAGGGTCACATCTACCCCCAAAATGTAAAGACTTCCTCTAGGCAGATGAGAATAATTCGTTCCTAATGGGGCCATGAATGCAGCTGAAACAGATACTGTGGAATGCCTAGAGCTTCATGAGACTTGGAAAATGCCTTCCTGGCCATCATTAGTTGTCCTGATTTTGGGCTCCCCATGGACTTCAATGACTCAGGAAGAGAGAGTAATGCTGACAATTCTGTGCAGTTTTGCCTCAATTAAATCCAATTCAAAGGTAAATCAAGATATCACATTTGTGTTATCATTGGTCTTTTTCAAAATGACAGTTGAACAACAACTCAGAAACTAAAGAATTATTTAACATTTTCTTCTCCTTTTCTCCTTTTTCTCCCTCTTCCATATACCTTTTTCAGCTATCTTTCAATTGTTGTCTTCTCAATTAAAGAGAAGGGCAGGGCTTGTCTTTCTTTTTCATGTATTAGTATATGGTATTTTCTATAGTTGTCTTCCATGCTTGTAATTCTCTCCCTCATCATTTCCCTTCCTTGGCTTTCTTGACTTCTGTCAATACTCATCTAAAATCCCACCTTCTACAAAAATCTTTCCTGATCTCTCTTAATTTTAGTACCTTCTGCCAATGGATTGTAACCAAATTATCTCATATATAGGTATATTGTGTGTATACCTAACTGTCCTCACATTGTTTCCCCCATTTGACTGTGAACTCCTTGAGACCAGTCAGGAATTGTCTCTTACCTTTCCCAGTATCCCCAATGCTAAGCTCAAAGCCTGGCACATAGTAAATGCTTAATAAATGCTTATTGTCTCACATGACTCCATCCCCAGAAAAAGCATAGTACCTGGTACATGAACCATTAAATACTTAATGCCTTGCCTTGTGCCAGTTTTCCCTGGCTAGATTAATTTTCCTTAGAGTAATATATATCCAAAAATAGAGTCTTTGGACCATAATCATTTCTCAATAACAATAGTAATATTGATAGGATAGAATGTTGTAAGGTTTGCAAAGGAATTTAAATACATTATGCTATTCCAAATTCTCCACCATTAGACTGTCAATTCCTTGAGAGTAGGAGTGGTCTTTTGTCTGTCTTTGTATTGCCAGTGCTTAGGAGCCTACTGGAGTCTACTAAGTGCTTATTATTGTCTATTTAACTCAGAACAATCCTATGAGATAAATGCTATGGTCATCTTCATTTTACAGATGAATCAAAAGAGGTTAAAAATTGCCCAGGATCATACATGTATCAAGTGTTTCAGGCAGAATCCAAATCTGATCTTTAGTGATTGTTAGTTTACTAATAGACATTTATTAAGATGCCTGCAGCATCCATTTCATGGGATTACTGAGAATATTAATCAATTGCAAGTCATTGCTAAGCACAGTGTTTTGACCACTATGCTATACAGCCTCTCAAAATTCAAAAATTCCTTTGGATAGTCAAAACAATTCTTTGCTCCATACCCAACTACTGTAATCCACAAATGAGTCTCATTAATATGCATAGCCTCTTTTTCCCATTTAATTCAGTGGAATCTCATAATAGGCATATGGGGGGCACTGTTACAAAATGCTGGTCTTGGAGTCAGAAAGACCTGAGTTCAAATCTGACCTCAGACACATACTAGCTATTTGACTCTGGGCAAGTCACTTATGAATGTTTACCTTGGTTTCCTCGTGTGCAAAATGAAGTGGAGAACAAAATGGCAAACTACTACAGTATCTTTGCCAAGAAAACCCCAAATGGGGTTATGAAGAAATGTACATGACTGAAACAACTACACAACAATCTCAGAGTAGTTGCTGTAGGGTAGAGTTCCTGGTTTTCTCTTCTCTCATTTCTGTCTATATTTCCACAATTCCTTCTTGAGTATCTGCTAATCTATTTAATTTGGTCTTTCCTTCTAGTCTAAGACCTACTTCTTGCTTGGAAATCTCTAATTGTATGGGAGTTGGGCAGGGGAACAAGAGAAAAGTTTAAAGAGATGGGAAGGAGAAAAGGGGATAAGTAAGGAAAAAAAAGCAGATTTTCCCATAGACCTCTTTAATAACCTTAGAATATATATTTTTAAAAACCCTAGCCAATAAAAACCAAAAGATAAAATGACTTCATATGTGAAATTCTACACTACCGCCCCCACCTCTCTACCAAGAAGAAGGACTTGTGTTTAATCATCTCTTTGGGACTAAGAATGTTTATCACAATTAATCAGTCTTCTTGTCTTTTAGTGCTGTTTTCACTTATACTATTTTAACCAAGCTGACTATATCCTTGGCTTTATTTACTCTGCCTTCATTCTTACAAGTGTTTATGCCTTTCTTTTAATTCCTCGTATTCATCATTGTTACAGTGTAAGAGTATTTCATGACATGCATATACCTAATAAATTCAGCCAGCCTCAATAAGTAGGGAGGACCCCACTTTCTTTGTAATTTTTACATCCACAAAAAGTGACCCAATGAATATTTAAGTAGAGACGGTGCCTTTATTTCCATCTTTGACCTTGCTGGCATATATGACAAGAGCTATTAGTTATGATCCACTAATAACCTTCCTTTTGGTTTATGGCAAACTTTAGCCACAGTAGAGATAAATATTAATTTTCAGTTGAACACCTGGCTTATTAACACCCCTTGTCAACCATTCTGTCATTATTCCTAAAGTAGAGCACATTACCTTTAATGCATATTTCTCTCAAACACCATTTATCAACTGGAAAAGTATTGTAGCTTTATAAAATCTGCCATAGTACACAAAATGAGGTAAAAGCTTGCTCATTTTGTTATCACAATAGTCAAGTTGATTATATTTAAATACTAAGTTATTGAAGACATCTTTTGATCTTGGTCCTGGTTTTAATAATAGCTCACATTTATTTAAGGCTTTAATTATTGTAAAGGGCTTTACAGGTATTTTTATAGTTGATATAGTATGCCAGAAATTCCTTGTAGTAAAAAGGTTCATTAATGACTTGAATATTGAGTTATCCAAAATAAGGTCCTGGTGTTTTAAAAGAAGATATATCAAAAAGTAGAACAAATAAGTCATTCCCGCGTATTGAATTGTGGAATAACTGAACATCAGAAAATTGAATTTTAATTCTAATAATTGAGGCATGATACATTGGAGTGCCACTTAATTAATTGGTCAACTAGTACTGAAAAGTTGTAACTTATACAGATGTTTCATTGTGTGACCTTCAACAAATAGAAGTTCCTGGTTAATAATGAATTTGTCCCTCTATAACTAGTGCCACCTGAGTTTTGGCAAAAGGAGTTTGGCAAAAGAGGTCTATGGGAAAATCTGCTTTTTTTTCCTTACTGATCCCCTTTTCTCCTTCCCATCTCTTTAAACTTTTCTCTTGTTATCTGAATGCTTATTCCCTTCCCTTCTCTCAAAGTGCCTAAACAAATTCTAATTATTCAGGTTAAAGATTCTATAAAAATATTTTATGAAACACATAATGTGCAAGGGACCTTGTCACTAGAGATACAGAAAAAAAATTAAATAAACCATGCCCTCAAAGGGTTTACATTTACAGTAGAGTAGAATGAGCACTTAGAGTCAGAATTCTGGGTTCAAATCCCAGCTGTTACATATCTATGTGACAAAATTACCAATTTGAATTTGAGCAAGTTACTTATCCTCTTCTGTGTTTTTCAGCTGTAAAAGAATGGCTTTTCTTATTTTCTTTTTTTCTTTTACTATACAATCTCCAAAGCCCTCTCCAGCCGTAAATTTATGACATTCTACTAGGGGTGGTGGAAAAAGAGAACACATATACATATAAATTCAGAGCAAGCAATTTCAAAAAGTGAGATCACTAGAAACTGAAGGGATTAAGTAACACATAAGAGAAGTAGTGGGGGCAGTAGGTAGCTCAGTGGACAGAAAGTCAGGCTTACATATGAGAGTCTTGGGTTCAAATCTAGTCAAAGATGTTTCCTAGCAGTGTGATCCGTCAAGTTATTTAATCCCCTTGCCCAGCCTTTAACCCTCTTATGCCTTGGAGGGAATACAGAATATTGATTCTAACATGAAAGGTAAGGGTTTAAAAAAAGTTTGTTACCTCAAACTCAAAGGAAGATAAGGATGCTAAAATGTTGTTGACTATAACAGATAATATTGGAGGGGGGTATATTTGATGGATAAATAAATAATGGATCGGCTAGTTATCTTCTTTTGTCTTACCCTCCTCCCTCTAAACCTCCCTTCTTCCCTCTTCCAGCCCCCTTTCCTCCCCTTTTCCTCCCTCCAGCTTCCCCTCTTCTTCTTCAGCCTCCTTCTAAGTCACTCAGAGTGAGCTATGATGTTTCAGAGGAAATATTATTTTCTCTTCTTTATCTCAAGTAAGGGTTTATTAGGGAAAACAGGAAAAGATGGAGGATGAAGGTAAGAGGGTTGGAGGTTTCCCTATTATCTACAGTGAGTCTTAGGTTGGAGGATATTGAGAGAAATTCAGTAACTACCATGAAACAGAGCAAGTCAGAGAGATATATATGGACTATTGTCCTTCTTCTTCTGCCCTCAAATCAGCCAGGCCACCTCCAACTTGATTATCCCAAGTCCCAGAGATAAACCCAGCTTTTTCCTTCAAAGTCACCACCATCAGCCAAGAAGCCCAGAAAATCAGTCAGCAGTTAACTCTTGCCTTCAACTGTTTCACGGTAACATTCCAAATGGAATTTTCCTTTGATTTACAGCTGATCAATCTCCAGCTTCTTGTCTTGCTGCATACCTTATAAGTTCTCTCTTCTCCACAATCCTCCCTTTTCCTCTTTTTAAAAATGCAAGCAGCATTTTTAAATGATACTTACCATTTGAATATTTTTTTTATATTTCTAACCATCTAATTCTAAACCCTGTACTATATTAAATATTCTTTTGCCCTCCCAAAATAACAAATCCTAATCTTATCTTAACTATTCTATCTAGTTCTATACTAAGTTTGGGTATAGAACAATGGTTTAGGTAATAGGGATTTACATGAACATGGTTTTGACATAATAGCTGATGTAATAATTTTAAACAATTCCAACAATTTCAACAGCATTTTGACTTTTAACTGTCTTATCATAATGTCTATAAATTCAGCTAAGTAAAATCTTCTATTACTAACAATTGTTAACCTACAATTGTAATTTAACTTCTATACTTAAATAGTTTTTATGTCTGTCCCTCCCTACTTCCCTAAGACTTCAAACAAATTTTCTAAACTGTCCCTATAGTTTAGTTATTAGAACATTAATAAATTATTCTAATATAGTTAGTTTGTTAGTACATTAGTATCTACATGTGTACATAGTTTGTATTTATACAGATTTACATATGTATATCCATATACATTGTTTTAGATTTCTGTGAAACTCATGCAGATAAGAAATTTCTTTGTCTGAATTTTGCAAAGAAATTTATATATCAGTGTGACTTTTGTGTTTTGTAACTATGCATATGTTGTATACTTACCCATTCCATGAGATATCTTCCTACATTATATTTCTGTGTAAAATGTGTATGTATATATGTGATTTTAACATGTATGTCTCATTCTTACATAATCTCATGATCACAAGTCCAAACTTTCAAAGTCCTTCCATGTCCTTTGATGTTGATTGTAGAAACTCTGTGTCTTTCGTCATCTGGTCAGCATGCCACTCTTACCTGCTGTTGATCTTGATTGTAGTCCTGTGTTCTTCAATTCAGGAACAAACTGGAACAATCAGGAACATACTGGAACAATCAGGGGCATTCATGCGTGTAAGCTTTTTACAAGGGCATGTAAGATTGAAATTTTCATTGTGCGTGGAAGTAAGCTATGAGTTCTTCATGAGTGCTTGTCAGAATTCATCAGTTATTCTTCATATGTGGAAGTGAGCATTACATGTGTCCATCTTCATGAGTGGAAGTAAGCTTTATATATGTACATCTTCATGGGTGAATTTAAGCAGTATGTATAATTTCTTAGAATTTTGTTAAGAATATGAATTTGAAGTTTTCTTATCTTTTTGTTTGAATTTTCACAAGGAGATTTATTATATGTTGTCTTTAGTTATGTCTTGGAGATAGAATTTTGATATAATGTAATTCGTTTGGTTTGGAGTTATGTTTTCGTTTCAAATAATTTTGTTAGTTCCACTGCTATTGCTATTGTAGGCAGAGAGTTTGTGTACAATATGTAGAGATTTTTCTATGGCTACTAATCTTTTAAAGGCATATTTCTTTTACTCTGTTTTAGTGGCTTTTACAGTGCTTTCCTTTCATACTTTCCATTCACAGGCTATCATTTTAGCATGTGCAATACTCTCTTGTCTGTACTATCTGTTGATAAGTAGTCTTGGGTGCTTTCCATTCACCAACTTTCATTCATAGGGACTGTTATTGATTGTTGATTATTTTTCTAGGGCTACTTCTGTTGCTGCTCATGACTAGGGCTTTTTTTTTCAGATGTCATTTTTATGCATCTTCATTGATGACATGATCACATTGTTGTTTCTTGTGAGGTATCTGAAACTATGAAATAATATCTTCATGGTATACCCTCCCTCTCTTCCTTCCCCTGATAGAGATTGTTTAGGGTGAAGGTTGAAAGATATGGATAACCTGTTTCAGTTCTCAACTATAACTTGATGTTAAAGTCTTTGATAACAAATTCATCCTTGATATCCTCCTTCCCATTCAAAATCCATATCTGTACAAGCCATGTAATTCAACTTCTCTATAAAGTCTTCATTATCAACCCCTAATCTTGCATAAAGTTCTTCTAATGGTATACAATTTGTTCTGTGCCCAAAGAACATCTCATCATCTTAATCTTGATAAGATTTTGATTGTACTGGTTTCAGGTATTCAATTTTCTCATTTGTGTCCCACACATCCCCTTCTTCATCTACCTCTTCATAAAGCTTATAAAATTGGTAAGGCATTTCTTCTAAATCATCTTGGTCCATTGTTATTACACTACCTGGTATACCTTCTGACTCTGTATCTGATTCTGACTCACTGAAATCAGCAATCCTTATGTTATTCAATGGATTTTGTTCAGTGCCATGTAAACTTGTATCAGGTGTTGCTAACTCTGGCTTTGTGTGTTGATCTAAGCCTATATCACCAGCTTTTATATTTCCCAAATCAGTTTCTGGTTGTTTCTCATTGCTAAGCTTTAGATTTTGTTTTGATTTGGTAAACTTGATGGTATGGGGTTAGTTTTTTCTTGCAGATATGCAATGCTATTATTAATATTTTTAAATTTTACTCTATCATCAGCTAGAAGATTTTGTTCATCTTCACTCACTTTTGACTGTGTAGAGATAGAAATCTGTCCCTCTGTGTTGTTATTATCTTCTGGGAATGAGTTTAGTACATCTGCATTTTCCCCTGCATCAGTAGGATGTGTGCCTTCATTCTTTCCCAGAATACTACATACTTATGTTTTTGGGTGTGTAGCTAAGGTGTGTATTACTACTGAGTCACTGTACATTTCTTGCTACCCTCTGCCAGTTGTATATTTGGATCAGTTAACTCTTTTTGATTTAAATCATTTCCTATGAAGTCTTCATATGAGGCTGATTGTACTACATTGGAACACAAATTTAAATTGTAGCTGTTGCTTATCTTACATAAGTTTATTTGGCCAGATTCCCCTCTACCACTTAGAATGTTGGCTTCAAGTCTGCCATTTGAATCCTTGCTTGTTATTTCAGTTACTAAGACTTCCATTCCATTCCTCTTTTCAAATTCAACTGTCATGTCACCTCCATTACTTTGAATAGGATTATTATTTTCAAATGTAATGTCAGCTTCATTTTTAGTAAATTTTGTATTATCTAAATCAGTCATTGCTGGATGGAAAATTTCAGCTTCAGGATTCAAATTAGATGTTTTTTCTAAGGGTACCTGTGCCATATAGCTATTTGAAGAATTAACTGAGTTTGGTGGGATGTCATCATACAAATCTGTGAATGGTTTCAAAGTATTTACATCTCTAGCAACAGTAACCTGTATGGAATCGAAATTTTGTTTCTGTCTCTTTCACTAACTACTGCTTGAGTGTTTGTGACTTTGTCTGTCTTTTCCTTTTACACAATTCAATCCCTGTGCCCACTCTGCACTGAAAAAAGTTCTCCAAGAATGTTTGACTTGATTTGCACTTTTTTCCTGTGTGGTTACCATGCAGCCTTTCTCTGAGTCTCTTATCTCTGTTGCTATTTGAGACATAATTTCCTTAACTTCAGCGTCTAGCTGTTTTACTTGTCTCTGCCTGTCTCTTGACATTTGCTATCACTCACAGGTTCACTTTCTCGTACAAAATTTTCACCATTTCTTATCTTTCTTCTCCCAAGTTTGACATCAGTCTCTTTTTCACCATTTCTTCTGTCTCCATGTACCAAACTACATACATTATATGCCTGGCTTCATAATTCTTTCCTAACCATGTCTGAATATTTAGTTTTGGCTCCTGATTTAATAGCCTGTTGCATTTCCTGTAAATCAGTTGCCTGTTGTGTGGATTTTAGCTTACAATAAGAACAGCAAGTGGAATTTTGCTTTCTGTGTCTTGCTTGTGTGGCTTTATTGTTACTTACTTCATATTTCTTTTTCAGAAAACAGTCTTTGATCAAGTGTCCTTTCTTATGGCAGAAGAAAAAAAAACTTTGTCTAGTCTCTCTGTGTACTGTTTTTGGTTTATAAGTAGGTTTTGTGTATATCCTAACAGTATTCAGTTTCTTGATTTCCTCAATCTCCTTATCTCTTTAAGTCTTCTCTGTTACCTCTAATTTTTCCATTAAATCTTGCATCTGTTTATGTTGTTCTGAATAATTTTCATGAAGGTAAGTTGAGGTTTCATGTAATTCGATCAGACTCACAGTATCATACTTTGGAAAGTAATGTTTGAAAAAAATTTTCGAGTGATGTGTGCACCCTTGCAAAAACTGTCTTCTCACATGATTTGTAGACTCCTCAGTATTTGCCTATAAGCCCATAATTAATTCAGCCATTTCAGAGAGGTGATCTATAAATGAAGCTGGATGTTCCCCTGTATTTTGCATGAGTTTATCAAATCTTGCCCATGCATTAGGCTTCGAGCAACAGAGCTTAATAGCTTGGAGCAAGTCTTCCCTACATTTCCTTAAGTATGTCATGCTTCTGGGATTTGCAAAATCAAGGTCTTCCCTTTGCTCCTCTGTGGGCCAACAAGTCAGATTGTTTTCTGACCTGGTCTTTTCAATGAATTGGCAATGCTCATGAGGGCTGAACAGTTCAGACAAGAGAAATTCTACATCTTGGAAATTGGGATCAAAGATTCGGAAAGCACATTAGAGTTCTTTCTGCATCTTATAGGGCTGATCGATAAATTTTGGTACCCATTTCTTAAGGGAATCATGATCCAGTGTTGTAAACTGTCTATGCACTTTTGAATGTAATACACCATCTGTACTTGATAACTTAGTCATATTCCTTAGTGGAAAAATTTTTTTCAGGTTCACTTTCAGACTTAGTATCCTTGTCACTGTCATTTCCCTGTGTATTAACCTTTGTTTTCTTTGCCTTTATCTCTTTCTTTTTGGGTGCACTATCTTTCGGGCCATGTCCCTTATCCTTAATATAGTCTAATTTCTCCACATGACAAAGAGAAAATGCATTCTAATCAGGTAGATTACTATGTTTAAATAATAGAAGTGGGGCAAGGAATGCTGAAGGATAGCTAGTGATCTTTGGGGATGGACTGTAAAATGTGTAAAGTGGGGTAACATAAAACATAGACAAATAAATTAAATCCATATTTTGCTGGAACATAAATGCCCACCTAAGGAAATTGTACCTAAACCCAGAGGCAATAAAGACCTACCAAAAGTTTTTGAACAGGATAATGGTGTGGTTAGACCTAGGGTTAAGAAGATTATTTTTTGGAAACATTGTTTATGAATTAAGGAGAACAGAAACTGGTGGCAGAGAAAATAATTGGCAGGCTAATCAAATTGTCCGGTCAGAAGATGATTAGGAACTCTGTAAAAGTGGTAGCAGTATAAATACAGAAAAAGAAGAGGGTTTGGAAAGTATTGTTGAAATAGAATAGACCAGACTTGGGAAATGATGGAATACAGGAGATTGGGGAAGAGGAAAGAATCAGAGGTGACTTGGACATTATGAATCTTATGGGTTAGAGAAAATAATGGTACCCTCAGCAGGGGAGCTTAATTAAAGGGCATCTGACGTTTTAGAGCTTTACTGTAGTTGTCCATGAACAGAGCAAAGTGAAATACAATAAGGATGTCATTAGAGTTACCCTAGATCTCTGTGATGAAATTAGAAGAGGAGATTAATTAGTTTGGAAATTTCTTGGATATATCTATTGAAGAAACAGGAATTTTCCTTCTGCCCACAGTAAACATAATTAGCAGGAATATATATATGGTGTTCAAGGAACATTAGCATCTCTTATGTGAGGGATTGCTGAACCCTTTTCAGAGCTACTTATCTAACTTTGGTTTTCACCTGTCACTCAAACCTCACCTGTGGATCCAAGAAACTGATAGTGGCTTCATCTTGGTAAACCATCTCTGAAGAAGGGCTAAACTGATGGGCCACAAATCATTTGGAATATTGAAGACTAGTGGAATGGGCCAATGAAAACAATTTGTTTAGAGCTTGGTAAGACATGGAAAACAATAAGGTCATCCACTACATCCCAAGCCATAAATAGTTCTGATTTTTGTCTTGCCACTGGAATCCTATAACTCCAGAAGAAAGAGTAAGACTAAAAACTTCATGCAACTCAGTCTCACTTAAAGCCATATCATGCACAAGTCAAGACATCACCTCATAATGCCACTGATTCATTTTGAAAATAAGTGACAAACAAGCAACAGTAAACATAACTAGCCATATCTGGGGGGATCCACTATAACTCCTACCCTTAAAAAGAAGACTCTTGTTTAAAGTTAATGTACACAGTATTCTAGCAATATAGTCTATTTTTAGATGAGGTATACAAATGAAATCTAGGACATTTGTTGTCTTCTTAAAATTATAATTTAATTTAATACATTATCCTACAGAGACCACTTTTTTATTTGAGTTAGAACACATCAGCCAAACAACATTAAACTCATTCCCTTAACTTATTTGTGCAAATTTGAGTTTCTTGTCATCATCTGTAATGATCTAAAATTTCCAACAGGGCTCTAATAATTTCTATAGAGATTTCCACTCTATAAAATGTGCCAGTGGCACAAAAAAATTAGCTTATAGGAAAAATTAATTATTTTATTTTTTCTCACCATATTTGGTGCCAATAATTTAAACATTATATGAACATAGATAGTTGAAATTTAACTGTTGAACTTTAACAACTCAAAGAAATGCTCTGTCATTTTTCATAGCAAGAGATTACTTGGAGGACTATTGTTCTTTTTAACAATTTGTAGTATCCCAGGATGAAAACACTGTAATGATATCTACTTCCCAACTGGATGACTGGTACCTATGGAAATGTATAGGTGACAGAGTTTCATTGGCTTCTAGAGTTGAAAAGATCTTTAAAAATTATCTAGTCCAATGCCTTGATTTTATAAATGCCTTGAAAATTCTTTGGGAACAAAGTATTGATTCTTTTTTGCTCCCTGTAGAGACAGTTAAATGAATGAAATAATAGTTCCCATTCACATACTTCTACTGTTTTTTAACAACATAAAAGTAGATCAACAATTATAAATTTATTGGTAGGTTTACATCTGGGAGCAGAGAATCGAAAGCACACCCTTCCTTCTTTATTTTTACATAAGTTATCCCAAGGCAAATGGTGACTCAATGCTCACTTCTTGAGAAAACTGTTGTTCAGTCATTTTTAGTCTGACTCTTCATGACTCCTTGAGATTTCCCTAACAAAGATACTTCAGTGGTTTGTCATTTCCTTCTCTAACTCCTTTTACAGATGAGGAAACCAAGACAAACAGGAATAAGGGACTTGCCCAGGCTCACACAACTAGTAAGTGTCTGAGCCCAGGTCAAGAAAAGTAAACTGTTGGAATAATTTAATTTAGAATCTAATCAGAAAAGAATGCCAGGGGAAGAACAGGACAGAACTTGGTTTACATCTTCCATCCTAGATATGGACAGTATCTATTACCCAGAATAAATTTATGCTTTTGAAATGCTCACAAAACATCTACATTTTAATAACAAGAGTGGCTCCTGCAGCTGCTATTGTTTCTACTACTATCTACTTTGTCAGCGTGCTTTTAAGTCTGACCAAGTGCTTGATGTGTATCACATCATTTAATCCTCCTAATAATCCAGTGGAGGAGGTAATAGATGTATTTTATCTCAAGCAATTTGTTCATCATTGCAGAGATAGTAAATTTGGAGTGTAGGAGGTTTTTAAGTTGAATTTTTCCTGAAATCAAATTCAGTATAATGTTTCCTTTTGCTCTGATGTGTTTATGCAGAGTAGAAAATTGTTCTTGGAGCCAAATCCCAACTTTGTGGGAGTTTTGAGATCATCAAATTTATCTCATCTTAAGGCCTGGAAATGTCTATCAAACTAGGCAGAAAAAAATGGACTTTTAATGTTTGGGGTTTTTTAAGAATTCCTTGATAAAGTACTAATGTAAGATGACACTTTTAATAGAACTTCTTTACAATAGCTAAGTGACATAATGGTTAGAATACTAGTTTTAGAGTCAAAGGGACCAGAGTTCAAATTCTGATTCATATACTCGCTGTATACTTCTGACTAATCTCATAACTTCTTAGTTTTCTCATTTTGTAAAATGGGAGTTAGTTTCTATCTTTCAGAGTTGTTGAAAGGATCAAATGAGATAGCATTGGTAAGAAGTTGCATGTCAGCTATTTCAATTATCATGAATGATGGTATTTTTCAAGTGTGAAAGCACAAATGTTCATTTTATGTGAAAATAACATATGTGTAATATAATAACACATACGATGTTATAAATTATAATAAGTAGTCTTAAAGACTTGTCTAGGACACTAGGTATTCTGGAAAGAGGGCTGAACCCTTATCAGGGATGTTCATCCACCTTTGGTGTCCAACTCTCACCTGTGGCTCCAAGATACTATAGCATGCACAGTGATCACACTCCAATAAAGCATCTCAGCAGATGAGTTAAACCAGGTTGAGGGTAATCAACAGGCATCAAAACTGATGATAAGTTAGGGGAATGCACATGAAGATTTTTCCTGATAGATTAGACAGATGAGAACAACTTGTTCCAACAGCCATGAAGGAGGCTGAAGCAGGTACTATGGAGTGCTTAGAGCTTGGTCAGACATGGAAGACACTAAAGTCATCCCCTGTGCCCTGGACCATTATCAGTTGACCTGATTTTTGTCTTCCCATTGGACTTATATGATTCTGGAAGAGAAAGTGAAGCTGATGACCTTGTGTGCAACTTTGTTTTCTTAAATCCAAGACGTGATGTCATTGGTCTTCAAAAATGAAGGAAGAACCACAACTATAATGAGAAGGACACAAAAGAGACCAATAAAGCTGTCCATGTTCATATGGCCAGGGGGTGTCAGAGAAAGAACTTTAATCCAGAGTTTTCCTGTCTCTT
The DNA here is from genome assembly GCF_027887165.1 of Monodelphis domestica. Lineage (NCBI taxonomy): Eukaryota > Metazoa > Chordata > Mammalia > Didelphimorphia > Didelphidae > Monodelphis > Monodelphis domestica. The sequence goes on from NC_077230.1 coordinate 53,493,919, forward strand.
AGGCCAGCTCTATATCCGTATCACCATGACTTTTGATGCTATCAGGCAAAATATGTTTAATGTGCATCAGCTAGTCAATAATTGAGACAGGTGATGCCATAATGCACAGAGTGCTGGACCTAAAGACAGGAAGATTCATCTTCCTGAGTTCATGTCTGGCCTCAGATACTTACTAGTCAAGCCATTTATCCTTGTTTATCTCTGTTACTTCATCTGTAAAATGGGCTAGAGAAGGAAACAACAAACCATACCAATATCTTTGCCAAGAAAACTCCAAATGGGGGTCATAATGAGTCAGAAACAAGTAAACAAGGGGCTATAGACCTGAAGCATTATGTAAAGGATCTAGGAATGAAAAGGTTGGATCTTTATAGTTGCTTCCAAATCTCAATGGAGCAGCTAAGAAATACAGTGTTGAAAAAATAAGAGATAAAATGTTGGGCCTGGATTTTTTTCTTAAAATATTTTTGTTTAGTTAAATATTTCCCAATTACATGTAAAATTTTTTAACAATCATTGTTTAAAATTTTGAATTCCAAATTCTATCATTCCCTTCTGTCCCTTCCCCTTTTCCTGAGAAAGCAAATAATTTAATATTGATTGTAAATGTGAAATCATACAAAATATATTTCCATACCAAAAAGAAATTTTCAAAAAAAGTATTCTTCAATCTTCATTCAGAGATCATGTCTTATCTCTCTGAAGTGGATAGCATTTTTTTTCATGGAGTTCTTTAGGAATTTTCTTGGATCTTATCTTAATTATAGTAGCAGAGTCTTTGACAGTTGATCATCCTTACACTATTGCTGTTACATTGTACAGTGTCCTCATGGTTCTGTTCTCTTCACTCTGTATCAGTTCAAACTTCCTAGGTTTTTCCAAAATCATCCCTTTCATCATTTCTTATATCTCAATAGTGTTTCATTACAATCACACAGCACAACTTGTTCAGTCATCCTCCAGTTTTCAAATCTGACATCAATACTTATCAGCTGTGTGATCCTGAACAAGTCAGTCTGCCTCAGTTTCCTCATCTGTAAATCGAGCTGGAGAAGAAAATGGCAAACCACTATAATATCTTGTCAAGAAAACCCCAAATAGGGTCACAAAGAAGCATGACTATAAAGCAATGGAGCAACCATCAATAGTTTTGTGATATTTTGATGATTCCCATCTAAAAGCATCAATAGATGGAACTTGTTTGAGCAGTGTCAATAATTTTGTATCAAAAGATAGATGATGGCAATCATTTTATTAGTGTGACTTTCCTTCTATGTTTTCTATGTGTACATACACAGACCTTACTGAATTAGGGATTAGCATTGTATTTATTATTCAATCTCAAAATGAACAAAGTCTTTTCTTTTAGCTTGTCCAACAAATCAAATATTTTGAAATAACATATTTTCATTCTTTCTCTGTAACAGGCAATTTGGCTAATCTAACCTGCAGAGCATTCTTTGGATACAGTGGAGATGTCAGCCCTTTAATTTACTGGATGAAAGGAGAGAAGTTTATTGAAGATCTTGATGAAAATCGAGTGTGGGAAAGTGACATTAGGTAAAGCATATGTTGTTGGCAATGTTTTATTTTTCTTTTACTGTATTCGAAGTTACTTAGATAGATAATACAATCCTGAATAAAGAGCACTTTTTTTTATTGCTACTCTGACAATAAAAATCCTTTAACACTGAATGACAGAGAAGTTGTTAAGCGACTGACTGATGAAATGCAAAACAAAAACGCCAATTGGGAAGTTACAGGAAATAAACTTGTCAAGAAATAGTTTTCACTAAGGAATACTGTATTGTTCAAGAGATCTAAGTATAATAAAAATATGGAAATTGTGACAGCATAGTTTTCCTAAATGTTCTCAATAATAAAAAAGGAGAAACATTATCTTGCTACTAGATAAAGAACAATATAACATTCCCATCTTTCCTCACATATTTTTTATACATTCTAATTACCTAGTCAACTAAAAAGCATTATTGAGGAAAGTACAAAAGCACTGAGATGAAAAATATATTCCTTCTATGAAAGTCTTCCTTATTTTGACTTTGATGAACAAATATTTATGCGGTGGGCATGATAAAGAGGAATAAACTTATAAAAACAATCAAGGTTAGAGAAAGAAACTGAAATCCCAGCATTTCCTTCTTCAGGCTTCAAGGTCTGGCAGCATTACTCACTGAAATTATGCTTCATTACAGCTACTGAATCTTAAGCACAATTTAAATGTACAAGGTTATACTAGCCACAATGAATGCCTTATGACAGAATCAAATCCATGTGTAAAATTCTGAACTTTATCTTCATCTGAAGATCGCATTATAGGTCGGAGAAACAATTTTAGTATTTTCTGTTTGTCTTCTTCAACATGAAAACTGATAAAGGTAACAGAAAAATATATTCTTCAAAAGAAGATCGAGCTGTGCAATCATTGGAGGTTATTCTAATCAGGTTTCTCTTCCTTGGGCAGTGGCAAGACGGAAGTGGGTATATCTCACCCTGGTGTACTCTAACTTTATCATGCAGAGCCCAGACCAAGTGTGCTATGAAATGTGGAATGTGCTTGAGCAATATTTCTTATTTAAAGCTTTGCTATTGTCTTTCACCCAGAGACTTTGAACTTCAAAAGTTTAAAAGGAGTCATAAACCTCTTTACAATGGTTTTTGTTTGTGTGCGTGTGAGTTCAGGGAAGACTCTAAGGAGGTTTTGCATTTTCTGTCTTAATTTGGAAAATGTGTACCTATGTGAAGGTGGGGAATGGAAACTCAAGAGGAAGAGAGGAAGAGACAGCTAGAGGGTCTTTGGAGAAGGTAGCATCAGTTTAAAGAAATATCACCTTATTTGCTGCATATAATGCTAACCTCCTTAGCAGTTAGTTGGGGGAACTTTTTACCATTCATTTCAAATGTCAGAATTAACTATTTTATCAGAACATACCGCCTCCAGGTTAATAATTTCACATTTCTTTAAAAATTGGCAATTACATTTTATCTTTTAAAAAATGCCAGACTAGTAGCCTCAACTGAAATGTCACAATATCACAGAAATGTGTTTCTTGACATAAAGCAAGAAATAGCTTTACAACCTAGGATATCATAATTTTTCACCCTCTTAAGCAACTCCATAATCTACTTGATATAGAAAACAATGTATAAACTTTTCTTCAAGGTGTCCTTCACCTCTCTTTTTACACTATGTGAGCTGTCCTTCTCAGGAATATAATTAGCTGCAACTGTCATTTGCATCCACCTAGAGAAGAATTCTCATTAGGAGTGAGGAACAAAGAGGCATGATGTAATTTAATTAGGATCACATCAAACCACAGCCAAATTTGAAAGATCAAATGTAAATTATGAGTAGTGTGTTTATATCAGAAAATCAGAATCATGTAATAATCTAAAAATTTATATGGTTGTGTATATGTGTGTGTTATTCAGGATTCTTAAGGAACATCTTGGGGAGCAAGAAGTTTCCATCTCATTAATTGTTGACTCTGTAGAAGAAGGGGATTTGGGAAATTATTCATGTTATGTTGAAAATGGAAATGGACGCAGGCATGCCAGTGTTCTTCTTCATAAACGAGGTAAAGATGACCGTTTCTTCCTAAGTGTTAAATTTTTAAAAGACTTTATTCTGACCATGACTCTTCAAAAACATGAGATATTTTTTAAAAGTGATTGCTTTTGGGGGGCAGCTGGGTAGCTCAGTGGATTGAGAGCCAGGCCTAGAGACAGGAGGTCTTGGATTCAAATTTGACCTCAGACACTTCCTAGCTGTGTGACCCTGCGCAAGTCACTTAACCCTCATTGCCTAGCCCTTACCACTCTTCTGCCTTGGAACCAATACACAGTATTGATTCCAAGATGGAAGGTAAGGGTTTAAAAAAAAAGAGTGATTGCTTTTTCTCAACAAAGTTACAGTTAAAGTAACATACTAGCATTGCTATAAGGATTGTCAGCTTTTTTGAAAATATACAAGCAAATAAAATTACAATAATTTTAGTGCTAACTCCTATGTCACCTTCGTTTCTCCTTATCACAACCCCATCAGTTGCAAACACTTTCTTGTAATAAAATCATTTAAGTAAGAATCTCTCAGCTGAGAAAAGGGAGGTTTGTATCCATGTCATTCTCCATAGCAAAGATTGTTCATTATAATTCCATTAGTTTGGCTATTTCTAGTGTTCTTCTAATAAGTATGACTTTAGCAATTGCACATATTATCCTCCTAGTTATGTTTACTTCATTCTTCATAGGTTCTTGTAAGTCTTTCAAAGTTTTTTTTTCTGAATTCCTCACATTTGTCATTTTTTATGGTACAGTAGTATGCCATGTATTTTATATGTCATAAGATATTCAATCATTTTCCAGTGAATACCTTATTTCTTTCTGTTTTTTTTCAAAAGGGTTGCTGTTGAGACTAATCTTTTTTTTTATTTCAAAGCTATAATAAAAACTAAAATATATAACAATTTAAGGTTTATAAAAAACATCATAAAATATTAGCTTGTTTTATTCTTCTAAAAACATTGGATGTTAGGGTTTGGTTTTTTAATCTCTATTTTATAGCTATGGAAAATGAGGCAGAGAGAAGTTACTTGACTCACACAGGGTCATATAGCTAGTGTCTAAGGCTGGATTTGAACTCATCTTCCTAAATTCAGGGCCAGTGCTCTATCCATTGCATCCCTAAGGGTTTTTAATTGCTTTTAAGAAATAATTTTTAAATAGTTCAATAAAATTGGAAATGTAAGATGTTAGCCATTATTATTAGTTGATAGTGAAACTTTCTAATGAACTAAAAAAAGACATAATGACATGTTTTCAGACTCTATGAAGTGCCTACTAGGTAACTTTCTGGCATTAAAGAAAAGGTATATCATAATATTTTCTTCCTTAAAATGCATATAAATAATTTCAAAACCTATTATTTGGTTCAATTTTCTTTGTAGTTGAAAAAACATTTTATTACATTATTGGCATCAGAGGAATAATGGATAACTTCTGAATAATATTACCAGAAGAACTTTGTACCAAATCACTGTTATCATCAAGATGATAAGAGTATTTTGAAACATTAACAGGCTACAGGTGAAATAGATGCTTAGACTAGAAGCAAGATACCTTGGGATTTTGATCTCTCTTCCAGTTTTGTGACCTTGGGCAAATTATTAAACCCTTCTTGGCTTTCATTTCTAACATATAAAATGGTAGAATTTAAAAAGGAGACTTTTAAAGATACAATAGAGGTAACATAATTTTGTTTATGCTAGGCACTTTGGAGAGGAGTAGGAAAAAGACAAATTGATGGGTGCTCTTACTAACTTACTACAAAGTAAATTTCCCTACCTCACTCTAGAAAGATAGATAGATAGATAGTTAGATAGATAGATAGATAGATAGATAGATAGATAGATCTTTATTTCTTTGTGTCTCTGTCTTCTGTCTGTCTGTCTGTCTGTCTCTCTCTCACACACACACACTCCTTTCATATAATTTTGTTATAACAAATCGGTTTAAAAACTCCCTATATTGACACTTATAAATGACTTGAAATTTAGGGTTTTAGAGATTTGAAAGGGACACAGAAGGGTTAAGTGACTCACCCACGATGACATCTTCTGTGTCAGGAACAAAACCTTAAGCCAAATTTAGATTATGTAGAGTAAAACTTTCTATCTACTCTAACACTGTTATTTGCAACCACCAAGACAAAAATTTTCATTACAGGCAATAAAGAAAAGGCATAATATAACCGAATTAAGACCACATCAATCCATAGGTAAATTTGAACATACAATGTTGTGGATGAGCAGTGCCTCTCCCATGAAGAATACATTTAAAAACTAAGGGAGAGGATTCACCTGCCAAAGTTATGAACTTAAAATGTAGAGACATCTATTTTCAAGCAAGACTGGAGTGGGAATGTTTTGTGCTGGAATATAGATGTTTGTGATGATGGTTTTCCTGATCCTTTTCTTTCTATTGTCCTTTTGGTTCAATGAGGGGGAACAGTAGGAGGTACATTATAAATTTCTTGTAAAAATAAATTAATTTCCTAAAATGTAAAACTTAAAAAAAGAAAATAAAGGCAGAAAAGTAAAATTCTATGTGTATTAATCAGTGAATCATTCTTTTCTAGACAAATGAGATAAATAGTAAAGACAGAACTTAAAAAAACAAAACAAAACAAAAAACCCTGTTGGCCTGGCTACTGTGAGTTTATGGTAGCTACAGAGGGAGGCAGTTGAACTGTTTGCTGTTCAGATCCTCGAAAAGGAGCTATGTAGGACAGCTATATTTCTTGTGTAGCCATTGAATGAAGTGTGTCACTGACACATAGATTCCTGATTCTGCCATGGACTACCATAGTAACGTGCATGTATGTACATATGTTCAGGAATTTCAGTTACATCTGACTCTGCATGACCCATTTGGGTTTGTTGGTTTTTTGGCCAAAATTCTGGAATGATTTGCCATTTCCTTCTCTAGATCATTTTATAGTCAAGGAAACTGAGACAAACAGGGTTAAGTGACTTACCCATGATCACAGAGCTAGCAAGTGTCTGAGGCCAGATTAGAACTTAGAAAGTTGTGTCTTCTTGACTTCACACCTAGCATTCTCTTAGCTGCCCTCCAACGTAGCATATTTATCCCTAATGCTTTTTTAAAGATATTAAGAATTTCTGTGATTTATAGCTTAAAGTCATAACTCTTTCCCTGAGAAAGGCATTGATAAAAATCTAGACTATTTATTTTAAAATGGGAAAATTCATTAAAAAATTTAATAAGTTGCACATTCACATAATTCTTTGTCCTTCACACAGAATAGATTTGCCTCAAGTGTCACATATACTCTCTGATAGTTTTGTGAAATAATATTCAAATTGATTTTATGCTAGCATTCTTTTCTAGTAATTTTTCTAGTAATACTAGCTAGCTAGTATTCTTTTACAATAATTAAAGTCTCAAAAATCCAGAAGAGGCATTGCAAGATTACTTGTTCCTATTGGAACAAGTCTACCTTAAGGCAGAATTGCACTTAAGCTTCAAGACATATCTTTACCTTATTTTTAAAGACCACCTGGAAATTATTGATTAATTAATTAATTTAAGAGTCTATCCATTGGGTGGATATTATGAACCCCATACTTTAAGATATCAGCCCTGTACTAGATACTATGCAAATATAAATGACATTTCCAGAAAGAGCCTAAACAAGTATTTTATGAAGTGTATAAAGTGTTCATAAATAAATGAAAGAACACAAGGGCATAGATTGCATTTTCCTCACCCTTCACTAGTGAATGAAATGGATGAACAAGGGCAAAATGTCTTTCTTTAAGTGAAGAGTTGACTAAGATAACAGTGTCAGAAAAGGAGATTTAGACTTATGGACGATGGCTTATAGTTATAAAGATATGACAGACTCCTGACTGAAGACAGAGTATATGGAACAAAGGCTCATATCGATGTATTTACCAGATGTCTTGCAAATCAAATCTAAGTTACTTTAAAAAGGATATGGAAGAGATAAGACTGCTTATGTGTATTTTCTAAGACAAATGATATGAAGAATGTCCATAAAGAAATAAGAAAATAGGAAATGTAGTGTTACATGAGGAAAAATTCAAGAGTCAGTGGTAAAACTTATGGCTTCAAAGATCCCTATACCAATGCCTAAATCAACACAAGAAGAATTAGAAGCCTTAATGCAAAGGGTCAAATTTGACCTTGGTGGAATAAAATCCATGACTAGAGCATAGTTCTATGTGACTTTAATGTATCCAAAAAAGGTGGAGGAGATAAAGGGGAGTAAGGTAGGCATTGTTTTTAAGAAAGTATAATCATGCAAGAAAATCCAAGAACTTTGAATTTAGGTAAAGATCAAAAAGAAAAAACAGGAATAATTTTGGCATTAATATTTACTACAATCCTTCTATTTAAAAAAGAGTTGTAGTTTGGGAAACAAAAAGCAATCCTGGCACACAATCATAGTACAGTAGTGATAAAGAATTTCAACTATCCAGATGGCTGCAGGTGTCCCATCTGTCCATTTCTACCATGTTCAACATTTACCTCCCTCATCCTCATACATCATTCTCTATTGAGGAGTGTTCCACCATTTATTTTCTCTTCTCTTCAGAACTTCTTAGTATCTTTAAATCAAGCCCTGATTCTTAGTATTTGCCAATTTCTGAGCTTTAAAAAGCTCACACTAATAATTCAACAACTGGCTCTCACTAGCTAGTTTAAGCTGACTCCAACTCACCCCTGAATTATATTCTACTTAAAAGGTTCTCAAAGTGTGATCCATGAGATCCTTTCAAAAGGACCTTTATATCAAAACTGTTTTCCCAATAATACTAAGATCTCATAATTTCTAATACGGTAAATGTTAATACATATAACCAACATGAACATTTTGAGTAAGTCATTAATAACTTTTGAGTGTTAAAGTATCCTGAGACCAAAAAGTTTGAGGACCATTGACCTTTATAGGAAAATTTGTTAGTTATCTACTTTTCCCTTTCATTCTGTATCCAAGTCATTCTCATCCAACTTACCTCTCCATGTAGCACCAGGACAAAAATGTTTTGTCCTCAGTATTCATAAGACATATTTATAAGTTCTTGATCTGATACAAAGTTTTTACATGGCACTGAACTTCTTTATTATTTCTGGTGATTCCCATCCATATTATCCAAATTCCTTGCCTATATTTTTAATACAGGAAAATCTTATTTTATTGAATTTTGCTTTATTATGCTTTGCAGGTATTTTTTTTTTTACAAATTAAAGGTTTGTAGTAACCCTTTGTCAAAGAAATCTATCAGCATCTTTTGTCCAACAACATGAGTTTACATCATGGCTGTGTTACATTTTGGTAATTTTTACAGTATTTCAAACTTTATTATTATGTCTGTTTTGGTGATCTGTGATCTTTATGTTATCATTTTAATTGTTTTGGATGAGCTTAATATATTAATATTGTTTGTGTCCTGACTGCTCCATCCACTTAGCTTCCCAGGATCTGCCCCTTTCCTTAGGTTGCCCTATTTTGCTAAGACACCACACAATATTGCAATTAGGCCAGATAATAACCCTACAAAGGCCTTTAAGTATTCAAGTGAAAGCAAAAGTCAAATCTCTCTTACTCTAAATCAAAAAACCAAAATGATTAAACTTAGTGAGGAAGGCTTATCAAAACATTAAATAGGCAGAAAACTAGGCCACCTGATGAGTTGGCAGCCATCAACTACAAACCAAGACTCTCCACCAGCAAAAAAGAGTAGAACTTGATGAAGGCTCATATGGTGGTTAGCATTTTTAGCAGGAAAGAATTTTTTAATTAAGGTACATACATGTTTAAAACATAAAAATATTGCATACTTAATACACTTCAATGTAGTCTAAGAATAACATTTATATGCAATGGAAAACCAAAAGAAAATGAATGTGGCTTACTTTATGTTATTTGATTTATTTTGGTGAATCTGCAATATCTCCTACATATGCCAATATCCCATTCCCTGTCTGCTGGTCGTGCTGACAACTCCGAATAGGATAAGAAGCCAAACTAATCTTTTAAACCTTATCTTCCCATTTTGACTTCTGAACTGCTATCTGATCTTTGGTACCAATGTTTCTCTCCCAGTAAGAGACTCTTAGATCTACTCTCTTCACTTGCACACAAGCCTAGACTACCCTCATGCCTGTGCCCATATATGACCTTCCTTGTCTTCCTTTAGCTCTCCTAAACAAGGTTCCCCACCTGTGTGCACATTATGCATGTTGCCCATGGGCTAGAGCTAAGAGGATTTATATTTGGGATTCTCTGTCATAAATAAATAATATATCTGAGTATTGTATGAAGTAGCAATACTTTTTTAAAAATCAATTTCCATTCCATACTTTCTCAACTTAGATTTAGAGATAGGAAGTAAGTTTAACTATGGGAAATGTGTGAAAAATTGTGGACATGCCTAAAAATAAGAGAGGTTTTCATAAAGCAAAAATGGGCAGGAAATAACAATGAATATAATTTGTAATGTCACCATTTTATTTTGAGTTAAATGAAAATTAAAGTCCTACCTCCAGGGAATTGTGTTTCTTGGCCAATCTGGTTACTTTGTAACTGTCCTATTAACGGGCATCCTAGCATTCTAGTTCAAAGTCGGTAGGTTTAGCTTTATTGATTACATGAGGACAGTAAGTCATTCTTCATGGAAGTGATTTTGCAAACTGGCAAAGCCTTCATCCCGAGGAATAAGCAGTAGTTAACAATGATCAACAACCAGGTTTTCTCCATTCCCCCTCAAATCCAAATTACTTCTTTCTTTCCTAACAATGTAATCGATAGATACTAGGCTTAGTCAATAAATTCCCTGGCCCACAGAATATCTTTAGTAATGTAATTAACACAGAGATCATTTAGGATACCTTATTTTAAAGCCTGAATGATTTAAAAACCATTTATTGTACTGCATCCTTTGCCTCTCGTACTTTCTTGGTACTTTTATTCACTGAAGGGTGAAGTAAAATTGTAGAATTATTTCTAGCATCCCTAAGGACTAGAATTTTGGAACACTTTTAGCCAGACATTTGAAAATAGTCAATGACTAAACCTCATATAGGTAGGTAGATGATAATGTATCCTTACAGATTTTTTTTTTTAATTTGTAGGTAGGGGGTGTGTGAAGGTCCAAACCTGTGATTTCATCAATCAGAGGTTTTCTCATTGTAAAAATGCACACTACTGATGCAGATCAACAAATCCTCTCTAATTCATTCTAATTCTAAGAAACTCATGTGGCCAAATGAGAAATTATTCTCCTTCCCTCTTTTCTTCCTTCCTCCCTTCCTTCTTTCTTTCCTGTCATTCTACTTTCCTGAGTTCTTGGCATTTCTCATTTATTAAATGCTCAGGTGCCTCCTCCTGTAAGTAGCCTTTACAGATTTCCCAAGATATGTATCCTCACCTAAGTACAATTTTGCTTATTTGCTTATAGAAACAAATATGAATAACTTGTATATTTCTTAGAGTCTTAGGGAGTTGTCTAGGGTACTGAAAGATTAAGGGACTTGCTCTCTGTTCTAGCAAGCATAAGTCTGAGTAAACCCTTGAACTCAGGACCATCTGAATCTCAAGAGGGTTCTTCATACACTGAAATACTTGGCCTTTTCTGGCAAGTAATCAACTCTTTAAAAAAAACTATAAAAACAGAAGGTTTCTTCTAAAATGCTACACATTAGCTTATGAGAATATGCTTCCATGGAGACATTTAAAATGGGAACTTTAATTATGTTTATGCAGCAAAACAATGAAATCAGCAGGATTATGCTAACTGGAAAGACAAAATGGTACAGTACATAGAGCACAGAACTTGGAATTGGAGGCTTCCTTCAAATCCCAACTGATTTGCTTTCTTTTTTAATTGTGAAAACCTGGGAAAGTTTTCCCTTCTTCCTTCCTCTGTTTCTTACTACTTTCCTTTCTTTCTTCTTTCTTTCCTTCCTGCCTTTTTGCCATTCTTCATCTATGAAATACTCTCATAAGAAGTCTTTCCAAATTCTCTAAGATATTAGTGTCTCATCATGTAATAAAATCACTTTTGCATTTACTTCTTGACAAGCATGTTGTATGGTTCTAGTAGACTGTAAGTTACTTAAGAAAAAGGACTTCTATATTTTTATCTCTAATGTTTAGAATAATGACTGGCATAGAATGTTTAATGTTTGGCTATTTGCCTGACTTTATGAGCTCTAAGTCCTCTTCCAGCTCCAAAAAATCAAACTATAGAGCAAATTTTGCAGCTTTCAGGAATCTGAACAAATATATTGAATTATGTCCATTTTATATATTTCTTCTCAGTCTTCTTTGCTATCTCCTTTCAAACTTCTATTGTGTATTCTCTTTTCTGCTCCCTCTCTCTAGCTCACTTGCTGAACTCATCATATGATGGTTTCAATTACCTCTCCAGGCTTTGCTTTAGCTGAAAGTGCTACTTTCTTACATTTTACTCTCCTCCATACATCCTACAAGTTAGCACCATTGACCAACATCCTATGCTTTACACAGAACATTCCTTCACCCTTTGCACTGGCTGCCTCCACACTCCCATTCACATTTGCAATATTGTCCCTCTTTACCTCTACCTCTTAGTTTCTCTGGATTCAAGTCATCAGAGAGGATTTATTATTATTTTTTATTTTGAATTATTTCTATTCCTGTGTCCTGAATTGAGGCACAGACTCTCTTATACTCAGTCCCTCACTCCTTTGTTCCTATGAAATTCAGAGAATGTACCATCTTGGAAAATCTCCCATCCTAGGCAGGATGGAGACCTGCTCCTTCTTTATATATAACAAGAACTCTTTCTAAAGCCTTTGGAAACATTACTAAATATATCATAGAGAATTGGTGGTGACCAGGTCCCCAACAAGAGAAAGAGCCACTGAAACATGACTGAGGCAACTTATAGTTCTCTAGCCAAAGATTTCTAGAGGAAGCTGGGCTTCATAAGCTCCTTAATGTTCAGTTTCTTAATAAGCCAAAGAAGTATGTGTCACCCATATTTTTCTAGCTAGTGAATTTCGATCCATTTGAAATTAGGATATGTTGATATTTTCTTTATCTGGGTTAAATACCCACTTTTTCTATGATGAAGGAATGAGAGAAGAGTTAAGGTTTCAAAGTCCTCCTCCTCTTTCAAAATATCTACCAATGGGGACCATCAGCAGACATCCAAAGGTCAAACTGTCCAGCCATTTAGAAAGAGGACATACCCACCTATATAAACAAGTCTCACAGAGGATCTTTCACTTAAGGAAGAGGCAGGTGAAAGAACCATTCTTTATTAGCAGATTGAATGTATCTTTAATAAATAATGTTATTCTCAGGAAAATGGCCTCATGTTCTTTATTGGTTAAAATACCAGATACTACACAGCTCCAAAGCCACCTTTTGCCAGAAGCCTTGTTCTTGTGTGTCACCAGGAGAATGTAGGTTCCTTTTAAAAGGACATCTGTATTTTTATCTCCAACATTTAGCACAATTACTGGCATATAGTGAATGTTTAACGTTAGATTGTTTGCCTAACTACTAGAGCTCTAAGGTCTCTTCCAGCACAGAATATTAACTTATAGAGCAAATCTGGCTGCTATGAGTTAGGTGTAGGGGGTGTCTTCCCAGGGCTGGGAAGACTTCCCGGGCAGAATGGGCAAAAGAGAAAAATTTGTTCTAATAGCCATGGAGAGAGCTGAAGCAAGAACTCTGGAGCACTAGAACTTGATTAGATATTAAAGACATTAAGGTCATCCACTGTACCCCAGGCCATTGCCAGTTGTCCCTGACTTTTGTTCTATCACTAGTCAGGGATGACACTGGAAAGGAGAGGATGACAACTTTCTGCAACTCTGCCTCACTTAAATCTAGGCCATGAGTAAATCAAAACATTATCCCATGATATCATTGGTTCTGTGGAAAATGAAGAACAAACAACAACCTGTTCATCTGTAAGCCTCTTGAGAAAAGGCATTTTTTTTTTGCTTTATTTGCTTTTCTTTGTACTCTTAAAACTTGATAAAGTGCCTGACACATAACAAGAGTTTAAAAAAGACTGACTCATTTTTCCTTGCTTTGATAACTCTTTGTTGATTCAAATCCTGTTTTACTTAAAAGGATCCATTATGGAAAGCTTTCTATTCCCTAATACCCCCAAAAAGCTCATTTAGAGATGACTTATAAACTATTTGTTTTGCAAGGGAATTTAAAGAATCCAGCCCTTTCTTTGGACAGATAAGGAAACTATGGTCTCAAAAAAGGAAATGACTCATCCAAAATTATCAAAAAATTCAAACATTACCCAAACATCTTAAACTCGACATATCCAAAATGGAACTCATTATATTTTCCCCCAAACCCATCTCTCTTCCAAACTTCCTATTTCTATACAAAGCATCACCATCTTTCCAGTGTCCCACATTTCTAACTTCAGCGTTTTCCTCAATTTTGCCTTCTGCTGCCCCACAAATAATCCATATAGCTGATAAGTCATTACAGACTTTGCATATATATAAAAATATTTATATATACACATATATATAAATCCAAAACATTTTCCAAATCCAACCCTTTCTCATTCAGTCATCATCCTAGGTCAGGCCTTCCTCTCCCTTTGCCTAGAAAATAGCAAAATCCTCCTAAGTAGACTCCCTATTTCAAGTCTCTCTCCTTGTACTGATTTGTCCTCCACACAAATGCCAAAAATAAGTTTTCTGAAGTTCAGATCTGACTGTATCCCTCTCCTGCTCAACAGACCCCTATGTCCTTTAGGATCCTCTGTTTAATTAAAGCACTTCACAATCTGGTCTGAACCTACCTTTCTTGCCTCATTAGATACTGTTTGCTATTTAAATTAGTTTCAGTATGATCCCCTTACTCAGCTCTATATCCCTGCATCAATGACTTTGCTCTGCCTGAGAATATAACTTAGGGCAGGTAGGTTTTGCAGGGGATAGACTATCAGGCTTGGAATCAGGAAGACCTGAATTCAAATCCATCCTCAGACACTTAGTTTAATTGTTAAATCCTGGGTAAATCACTTAATTCTGCTCATCTGTAAAATGAATGGAGAAGTAAAAGGCAAACCATTTCAGGATCTCTTCCAAGAAAATCATAAATGGGACCATGAGGAATCAGACATGGCTGAAAAACAACTGAATGATACTTAGAATATACACCTTCCTCACCCCATCCTCATTTTCCCTAAAGATTCAGGAGCTCAAACACTATCTAATCCATTAAACCTTTCTTCATTCCTCTGACCACTACTGCCCTCCCACCCTTGCAACCTTGTATGTATTTGATATATATTTATATATCTACATTTTGGACAAAAATTATGATGTACTTTAAAACCAAAAAGGTCTTAAAGATAAAAAAATTAACTTCATTGATAGTAATTATTTTTTTTGTATTCTTTGTATTTGCATCTCCAGTGCTTAGTCTAATGTCTAGCAAATAGTAGGTACTTAATAAATAGTGGTTAATTTATTTTTCAGAATAAAGATTTGAATTTGTCTTTGAATTTGAATTCAGTCTTTGAAATACATATTTATTGTCTTATCTAAGAATTACCTAAGGGTAGCTAGATGGTATTAGAATTCTCAGCCTGGAGTTCAAATCTATCCTCAGACACTTAACTAGACATCTGACTCTGTGTAAATCACTTAACCTTTGTTTGCCTCAATTTCCTTAACTACAAAAGGAGGATAATAATAACAGCTACCTAACAAGGTTATAAGGATCACATAAACTACTATTTGTAAAACATTTAGTAAGGTGTTTAGAACATAGTAGCCTTATTTCTATGCTTATTTCCTTCCTTTCCCTCTGTGCTGGTTTTCCATTCAAGTGAGACAGAAGGAGGAAAAACACAGGAACAAAATGTATTACTGGGAGCAATTATTATCATCTTACTGACTAGCTGGATACCTTTTCTTTCATAAGCATATATGACCAGAAAATCTTTGCACTTTGGAGCCTGCCCTATATTAGTTTTGGGGAAAGCACCACTATCTGTCGATCTATCTATCTACATATATAAATTACATAATATAAAATATAACATAAGATAATGCATATGAATAGATATAAATATGTAATAAATTATAATAAATATGCATATCCAAGAGAAATTCTCACATTTGTTATGTCTAAAAATCTATTTCATTCTTTTTCCCTCTCCCTTCTCAATAGTTCTTCTCCTCTCCTTTGCTACCAGTCTTAAAAGAAAAATACATTATGATCCTCATCATTCTTTCCTCTATCCTTCAAAGTCATCATTTCTATTTATACCATCACCAGATGTCTTTCTAATCAATGGGCTTGATTATGTAACTCAATTGGTCAGAACCCTTCATTCTCCCCCATTTACCTGCTACATGTAGTTGTTCTATCCTTTGCCCTTTCCTTTCCAGACTTGTCTCATATGTTCTTCAATGCATTCTTTAAGACAAACTAGTTTCAAACATTGTTCATACCTGAATCTTTCTGCTTCCATGACTTTGTTCACTGTAAACCACATTTCTGAATGTGAACCCCTCTCCTTTGAATGTTTATTTATACATTGAAGGCTTAAAAAAGAAGTATATTGAAATAAACATGTAATTTTTATCCAATCATGTTCAGAGATCCTACAAAAGGTATCCACAAAACAGCAGCCCAGATTATTTACTTAAGCCTAGATATACTTAAAGACCTCCTAACACCTACTGAATTCAAAGTAACTAACACTCATCAGCTGTCTAGACAGGCATATTTTGAAAATGCTTAAGCCTGGTAAAGTGACTCCAGTTAATTATCTCTTTCTCTTCACTTGTTTACCATCTTTGAACTTTTCTGAACAGCATCCCCTTTCCTCCAGGCTATTTTTTTCAAGGAGGTTGTTTGCCCAGCTTACTTCCAGAGTGTTGCGCCTTATGTAAGAGATTCTCTTCTTGGAAAGCAGTTAAAGAACTCACTTACTTCAACCATTAAACTAATTAACCTCTTAACTGAAGAGCTCCTTATAGCCGGCCACAGTTGTTACATATCAATTTCAAATTAAGCCTGTCACAGCAAAATGTATGAGGAAATTTTGCATATAGTTTAGCCTATGCAAATTACATTAACCAAGGAGCAATGAAAATATGTCTGCAAGAGTAGTTTAAAAATCATAGTAGTTGCATTTTTTTATATTCTCATATGATATAGGGAAATACTCAATTACATCCTTTGACACATTTGTAATCTCAGTCATCCAACAATGCAGATCATTCTGGAGCCAAGCTTGCCTATTCAGTCCTGTAAATCCTTCATAAAGGATGGGACTAGGGACCTTCTGGCACCATGGAAAATATACTGGATCTAGAGTTTAGAGCTTTTAACTTAGTTTTAAATTCCCCTTCTCAAGTCTCACTGCCTTTCTGACTTCTCTGGGCCTGATTCCTCATCTGTTCAATGAGGTGATGAAGCTTGGTAGCCATTAAGGTTCCTTCCAAATTTGGTTTTATAATACTTCCTCTCACCCACTTGACCATTTCAAGGATGCCATGACTATCCAGGTTCTCTGATGGCATATATCCCTTGTAGTATCCATATCCATAGTAAATATCCATAGTAAAGTCAGAGAACTTGCAGTTATCTTTGCTAAATTAGGGCAAAATTAGCATGGGAAATTAAAATCCATATAATACTCAGTGAAATATCCCCAAATCAGGGAGAAGAAGAAAGAAAAAGAAACAGTTGAGACTGGATAATTCAACAAAGGGATAATGAGCCCTACATATTTAAATTTTAACTGCATTGCCTTTGGCAAGAACCTGCTAGCAAAAGCATTTTGTGGACTGGTAGATTTGCATATTATATTGTGGCTTTTATAAATTCATAGAATCCTATATTCTAGAGTTGAGAGAGATCTCAACAAAGCATCTGCTCCAGCCCCCTCCTTTCAAGCAGGTAAGAAATCAATATCCGGGTTTTAGAGAGGACAACAGAGGTTCAGGGAGATTTTCCAAAGACCACTTATTCAGTTGGAGGTGGAAGGAGAAGGGGAAGTAGAAGCTAGTTATTCTATTTGTGGTTGAAAAAACTGTAGACAAAGCATTTGTAGGCAAATCATGGGCAGATTTCCATCTAATTGTTCATCTAATTTATATCAATTCCTCTTAAAACCTAATCACCATGTACAGCTGTGTGCTGCAGAAAACCACTGGTTAGGATACTGGTAAAATAGTGTACCTATGTGTACAATTCAGTTAGGCATTTGGTTAAAGTGATACCTACCCTATGTAGATGGTACATACTCTTCTTGCCTTCCATACTGCTCCTCTCATTGATTTTCTTAGATTAATCAGGATGCTTCATTATCTTTGAGGGTCTGCCTCTATCCCCCTGCAAATTCCTAAGGGGAGCTGATTCATATAACTCTGTTTTGGGAAGGAACAGCAGCTGTTATAGTCCAAGGATTCCCCTGCTGCCACTACATTTGCTCTAGGCTTCTGGGATTTCTGCTTTTCACTCCTGTGTTTCTGGGGAGTGGAAAAGAGCTAAGAATTTTATGGTTGTTAATCCCAAATTCTTGTTTGAGAAATGCCAAATCTTTGTGAGTAAAAGGCAAGATATAACTGCTTTAATAAACAGTACCAGGCATTGAACCTTAACTAGGTCAGTAAAATGAGAAATTAACCACAACACACAAAAATATCAGCCATTCTCTGAGGTCACATAGCCGAGAAGAGCTTGTTGATTTCCAATAGATCACCATGGTAACACTTTCTTTTAGATTTCAGTTCTTAGTATCACATTTACCATCTGTAGGAAATATGTTAGCTATTCATTACTACCTTACATTGCACATAAACTATTTGGAGCATGTATAGGATGATGAAGTGCAAGTGACTTCTCCAAAAAAAATGCATGTTATAAAAGTAGTCTTCATTTTAATTTGTTAAAAATTGAGAAAAAGACTTTAGAAAGTGGTTAGTTTTTATTGATCATTAATTAGACCACATACAATTTGAATAATATTTTTGAAATTTTACACATACATATATGTGTACCCAAATATATATATATATGTATATATATAAATATATACATATATGTATATGCATGGAATCTGTTTTAGTCTGATACCACTTTAAAAGGCAGTTCTTCTATATCTTTCACACACACACACACACACACACACACATATCCAGGTTTCTCCAGTTCCCTGATGATGCATCTGGGAAACCTCTTTACTCCTACCACTGACTCAAGTCGCCATTGTGTTATCCGTCTTTTTTGGAGCCATTGACTAGTACCTAATTTAAATACAAGTACATTTAGGTATATCAGATAAGTTTCTTTTACCAAGGAATATTTACTTCAAACATATGGCAAAAGCAAATATCCAAGCATTTTTCTCAACTCCTTAGAGGTACATTTCCTTTATGCCACTTCATTCTCTGAGGTCAGGAGGAAGACTTGGGCTCATGGCTTTTACTCAGTTCTGGGGAGCTAGATTACAAGTGGATGGAAGACTCATCTTTCTAAGTTCAAATCTGGCCTCAGACATTTGACAAGATGTGTAAGACTGTTTGTTTCAGTTTCCTCATCTGTAAAATGAGCTTGAGAACAAAATGGCAAATCACTCCATTTTTTTGCCAAGAAAACCCAAAATAGGGTCCCAAAGAGTTGGATTTGACCAAACATTAACTGGGTGTATATATATTTATATATGTCTTATCAAGTTCAAGTTCAAGTATAATGCTCCAATTTAATAGATCTTGCTTCTCTGGGTTTTCTTGCTGGACTTAATGCAGTTTACATGGAATCCCAAACTCAAAGTATCCCTATGGCTTGAAATCCTGGGGTGAAGACACCACTCTGTGCCCCTAGAACTGAAAAGGATAAACAAGACAGGACCAAGATACCAAGCCTGTTTTTCTGGGTCAAATGGCCTAAGGTTTGTGGCAGGGAGGGAGATAGCTCTCAGGTCCTACTCTGTTACTGCCTGATGTTACCTGCAAAAACTAAAGCTGTCCTTCACTCATAAATGTGAAAGCAGGAAAGAGAAAGGGGGCATTATATTTCATCGGGTAATTTTAAAGACACAGGCAGTTCTGGCTGTGGAAAAAAGAAAAAGACTTCTCTCAACCAAAAATGTAGACTAACACAGCATGTCCATACATATTCCAGTTCTGTCTCCTGGATATAGGTCCTCGGGGCCTCCCATGTGCATGACTCCATTCTAGGGGATATGGGCATACATCCATATATTTGGGCAATTATACAACACATGTGTGTGTTGGTATGTGTGTGTTTATTTAACTGAAAGAAAGCAAGTCACTGAAGGGGAAGGATGATATCCATACTTGTGGTGGACTTAGAGTCAAAGGATTTGGATTTCTATCCCAACTCTACCACTGAACAAGTGACTTGTCCTTTTTGACCCTTAGTTTTCTCATCTATAAAATGAGAGAGTTGGACTAGTTAAGTTTTAAGTCATCTAGATGACTTAGACTAGCTGCTTTCTAAATTTATAATGCTTTAAGTATTAGATTTCTCTTCCTGATATTTCTTAATAGTGTGACCTCGAATGAATCTCTGATCTTCATTATACTTAAAAGTTATAATAATAATAAGCTAATATTTAGATTGTGTCTTAAGATTTACTAAGAATTTTATATACAAAGTAGTATTTGAACCTCATAATGAGGAAAGTGTTTCAGTAATTTTATCTCCATTTTATAGAAAAGGAAATTAAAGCTCTGGGGTTAAATGTCTTGCTAGTGGTAATATAACTAAGTTTTGAAACAGGATTTGAACTCTGGTCTTCTTTTAGATACTCTATAGTTGTTAATCCATCCTAAGAACAATAAGTTCATGGAGATACATGTTAGATGACAAATTAATGATATTATATATTAGATGATGAGTTAAGTATCAGTAAATTGCATGCAATTCTCAAGATATTAAGCTTTATTTTGACTATTTTGAAAGTGAAACAAGTTGTCATTCTGAAAATTTTATCTCATATAAATATTTGTCCAGTTGATTGAGATTTTTCAGATGAAAGAACCCTATACATGCAAGGCATAAATTATAATTTCCTGTGAGATAATGTGGGACTAGAAATGCAAACTGAAAGGGGGTACCATATTTCATCACAGAAACAAAGATGGAAGAGATGATATTTTAAGAAACACAAAGAATAAAAATAGAGATTATCTGCCTTAACTTTGAAAACTACATCCTAGCATAAAACAAAGTATAGAAAAATCGTAATTGTTTTCCCTGTGATTGCAATATAATTTGTCAATATTTCTTAGATACATATCTGAGACTTACAAGAGAAAGAATAAAACTATTGAATTACTGAACAGCTCTTCACCCTGTTGAAAGAAATATATTACTGAACAGTTCATCCTATTGAAAGAAATATATTTGTCTATCATTATTTGTGTACAACTCATCATGATCCTAACTTGCGGTTTCCTTGGTGAAGATTCTGGGAGTAGTTTGCCATTTTGTTCTCCAGCTTGTTTTACAAATGAGGAAACTGAAGCAAACAGGCCTAAGTGACTTGCCAAGGGTCATATAATAAGCATATGTGGCTAGATTGGAACTCATGTCTTCTTGACTTCAGGCCCATCACTATCCACTGCACCAGTTAGCTGGCTATATTAAAGTCAAGTCAACGCAATTTGTTGTAGGTAAACTCTTAGTAGCAACTCTTCCTTTTTCTATTTTATAAATATATATATATATATATATGTATATATGTTTATATACATATATATATACTGAGTCATGTTCCTATTATGTAAATAAAATGACTATGTTAAAGGAACAAATAAACTTTATTTCCAGTTCAGCCTATTTATCATAAATGGCTTTATTCATAATTCTTCTCTTTTTCTTTTGGAGTGGCAAAGCAAAATATTCCCCATTGTCTCAACAAGATTTTTCCCATAGTCTCTGGCCTAGCATAGAGAATCACAGACCAGTAACCCTGTTATGATGATCACAAATACTTTAGAGCCAATCTGAAAGTGTAATTCTTGCAAAAAGAGGAAGTTTTATAAGTTCATCTTCAACTGAAGATTTGTCATTTCACCTGTTTGAGCCTTTCATTTCCTTATGAATAAAATAAGGGGGACTGGATAAAATGAATTCTTGGATGCTTCTCAATTCAATTCTATATAATGTAATATATTTTATTCAATTCTATTCATTCAAACACAAGCACACACATTTTCTAAAAATAGATTGACGGGAGAGACTCTAAATGAACACTCTAATGCAAATACCAACAACATGGAAATGGGTTAGAAACAGGAACACATGTGATAACCAGTGGAATTGTGCGTTGGCTATGGGAGAGGGAAAGGTGGGGGGGTGGGGGGGGGAAGAAAAGAAAATGATCTTTGTTTCCAGTGAATAATGTTTGGAAATGACCAAATAAAATAATGTTAAAAAAATAAATGTTAAAAAAATAGATTGATGATTTCCCCATCTAAAAACCACATTTTATTCAGGAAATGTCTTTGTACATGACCTTCTAGAGAAGGAGAGATGTATGAAGGAGGGAAAAGAGAGATGTGATTAGTTCATAAAGACTTTTGGTCCTGTTATATTGGTTCATAGGTCAACAAATGCTATCAACTGCATAACTGCTCTAATATTTTTCTTTTCCTCTTTAATAACAATTTGAAAATAAATTATCACAAAGCTCCTGTAAGAATCCTGACAGATCATAGGGTTAGAGGAATCTTGAACAAAGCTATTTCATGCTGTTCAGAGAAACAGGTGGTCTATAGGACTTCGGAAATTGTATTCCAGATGATAGGTATTACTACCTCACGTTGCCTTTCCCTTTTTTAAGTCTTTGTAATATCAATTTCTAGTGCATTTCCTCTAACAATAATTCTCAAAGTTTCCCCTGGGATCCCTGGGGGTTTCTGATATCCTTACAGGGATTTCATGAAGTTGAAATAATTTTCACAATAATTCTAGGACATTTTAATGTCTAACATGGTAAATGTGAATAGATATAATCCATATTCACAAAAGCTCTTTGGATATCTCAATAATATTTAAGAGTTTAAGGGATCCTGAGACCCCAAATTTTGTGGAACTTCTCGGCTAGAATCATGTGAATATACTATTTAGTTTCTAAAGTGTGTGAATTAGGTAATAGATTTTAAATTAGATGGAAACTTGAAAGTCTTCTAGTTCACTCCCTTGTCTTACATATGTGAAAACTGAGGAACATCAAGGGATAATTACTGAACTAAGGTCATGTAGTTAGTAACTGGTAGAGTCAGGTTTCAAATCCAGTTTCTTTGACTCCCCAACATAGCACATTTTGCATTATGACAAAATGTCAGGATTCATTTGCTTGAAAATATTTTCTTATTGAAACCTTAACATGAAGAGTTGGACTTGATAACCACTATAGTTCCTTCTGGCTCCATCTAATCTATAATTCAGATACATGCAAGCTGTTATCTTATTTTTCTTGGGAGAAAAGCTGCAAAATATGGTGTTTTCTCAACTTCCATTTCCTTAGATTCTGTTAGATTGAAATCTTATCAATTACTAAGGTACTCTTTCAAGAAACATTTATTTTGTATCTGTGTGCTTAGACTCTCTTTTAGGTGCTGAGGATACAAATATGAAAGTGGAAAATTCCCAGTCCCCAAGGAATTTGAATTGGATTGGGGGGGAGGGGGGATTTAGGCAGAATAGCAGGTGCATATATGCTAACATTCAAAAGAAATACAAAGCAATGGAACTCTTAGCTCTGCAGAGCAGGGAAGACTTGATGTAGAAGAAGGCACTAGAGAGGAATCTTGAAAGAAACCAGAAATTCTAAAGACAGAAGTTAGGTAGGAGTGAGTTCCAGGGGTGGAAAACAGCAACTGCAAAAGCATAGAAAATGGCAATGCAGTGTTATTCTGTGAAATAAAGATGGGAAGTTTGACTGTATCTTTGCTTCTGTCCAAGAGATAATGTTCAATGAGGCTGGAAGATAATTGGGATAATTTTGTGGAGAGTTTTAAATGCCAAACAGAGGAGTTTATTTTAGTTTAGCTGCAAGAAGGAGCTACTGGAGTTTACTGAGTGACATGGAGAGAGTGTGCTTCAGAAAAGCTGGATGAAGGACAAATGAAAGCTGAGAGAGATATGAGAGTATGAGAGCTTAATTAGGAGGCTTTTGTAGCAGTCCAGCTGAGGGGTGATGAGAGTCTGACCCTGAATGGAGGCTTTATCAATGGAGAGAAAGGATGGATGTGACAGACATTAAGAGAAAAGAAATTAATATATTAGACAAATGATTTGTATGTGGAGTTAGTGAAAGGATGAAGTCAAAGATAATACTGAGTTATGAACCTGGAACATTAGAAGAATGAAGGTACCCTCAAAAGAAGAAGGGACGTTTAGAAGGGGGAAGAGCTTATTTAGGAAAGATGATGATTTCTGTGTGAGGCATAACAACAATGATAGCTAGTGCTATGTAATAAAATAATATAATAATATTATGCCTGAAGGTTTTATGAAGAATTTTTCATTCATTAATCATTTGTTCCTTATAACAAGGGAGGTAAATTATTATTATTATCCCCATATCACATATCAAGAATATTAAGCACAGATTGAAAAAGAAACTCTTACCTTCTGTCTTATAATCAATACTAAGTATCAGTTCTAAGGCAGAATAGTAAGAGCTAGACAACTGGGGCAAGTGACTTGCCCAGGGTGACACAGGTAGGAAATGTCTATGATCAAAGTTCAAGGTCCTTTCATCTCCAGTCATGGGGCCACTGTCACTAAGTCACCCAGCACAAATTTTAATTTAAGTTACTTATCCAGAGTAATATAATCTTACTACTGTCTGTCTGAGGTAGGATTTGAAATCAGGTCTTCCCTATTCCAGGTAGATAGGTGGCACAGTGGACAGAGTACTGGCTCTGGAGTCAGGAAGATTCATCTTACTCATTTCAAATCTGGCCTCAGATACTTATTAGCTGTGGGACTCTCAGCAAGTTACTTAACACTCTTCACCTCAGTTTCCTAATCTGTAAAATAAGCTAGAGAAGGAAATGGCAAACCACTCGTGTCTTTGCCAAGAAAACCCCCAATGGAATCACAAGTGTAAGATATAAGTGAAAACAACTCAATAACTTCCCTATTTTGAGATTGGCATGCTACCCATAATATCACATAGTTGCATAATTATTAAAAGCATTTACATAGTACTTTAATGTTGGCAAAGTGCTCTCTGTACTTTATCTCTTTTGTTCCTTTTAACAACCCTTAGAGATAGACAGTATTATTATTTCCATTTTACAGGCAAAAAAAACTGAGACAAAGAAGATATGTCGTTTGCAATGCTTTTGAAACATTCAGTTTAAAATGTCCAATAGATGGCTGGTGTTGTGGGCCTGGAAAACAGGAAAAATTAGAGTTTAAATGAAAAAAAAGTGAAAAATTATTCAATGCAGAGAGAATTATTTTAGTTCAGTGAAAAGAAGCCTAGATTTAAAGTCAAAGGGCATGAATTCAAATCATGGCTTTGCTACTTCTTTGTTAAATATGCAAGAACTAAACCACTATGGTTCTTAGGTTCAGTATCCATAAAATGAGAGCTTTGATGAATTTAATAAATGGATTTAATGAGTTTGAAAAGATGATCATATGACTAACTCTTCCTTTTTGGTGAAAAAGAAAGCTTTGAAAGGGAAAGGGTCCTCCATTAATTCTATCCAACCATAGAGATATGGGAGCTACAGAATACACTGGTAGTCATCTTTTTAAAAGACCAAATTTCGACAATCCCATGCTGAGACCCTAAGGTGTTGGGTTCTTGAACAAACATGGACAGTCAGTGGAAAATCATTCTGGCAGCTCTTCCCTTTTAATACTAAGAATTAGTTGGCATTTCAAAAACTAAAACAAAATAGATTCATAACTTTCATAGTACATCTCATTTTCACTAAACTTAATTCAAATTATTCACTTGAAGGCCAAATCCAAAACTTAAATACTTTGGCTACATAATGAGAAGACAGGACTTATTGGGGAAATATGTTGGGAAAAGTTGATGTTGGAAAAGATTGAAGGAAAAAGAGAGGGCAGAGGGTGAAATAGATAAAGTCATGGAAACAACAAACATGAACTTAGACAGACTTTGAGGGATAGTTGAAGATAGAACGACCTGCCATACTATGATTAATGGGATCATGAAGTCAGATATGACTGAATAGCTGAAGAAAAACCACAACAACAAATAAACTTAACATCTCTTTCAATTATTAAAAAATATTATTCCAAGGCTCATCAGACTGCCATGATAGAGAGTAGAAGATGGAGAATGACATAAAAGGTTAAGAACACCTGGCTTAAAGCAACTATCCAATGCTTGCTGCCGCCACCTTGGCACCACTAAGGGAGACACAAATTGATAGTGGCTCTTGTAGGTGAACTCTGAAAAATGGTAGATGATGTTATCAGCTCTCCTCTAGTCTCTTTGTAGTTTAGGAAGCTAGACTACATTATTCATTTGCCTCCTGAGCTTTTCCAGTCATTAGGTTATGATGATAGTTTGTGATGGCAGTAAATGAGAAAACAACTCAAATGAGAAAACTGGATTGCTTTTGTTGATCACCAAGGGAGGAAAACCCCTCAAAACCTCTAGGCTTTGTTGTCTTTTTCCAGTGTGAGCTATAATTTTGTATGGTATCCAAGATTTTGAACAAGAAGTTGTTTCACAAGAGAGAGTATTACTGAGTAGTTTTACATTACGTTTCTCTTCAGTTATTCCTAATGATTTTGGTAATCAGGCAAATTTCAAACACCTAAAAAAAGAAAAATCAATATCATAAGTAAACTATCATTCAGAACTTATCAAATATTTTGGATGTTTTTTGCAGTCCAGTTTATATAGTTGTAAACATTTATATCTCAGTCAGAGGAATAGACTACAAATAATACCACTGTTCAAAAAGAAAAAAAGGAAGCATTTTAGAAAAATGGTTTATTCCCTTGGTTATCTAAGTAGACCAGATGTTCTGGGTATGTTGGCCAATCTGAAGAGTTCCCCTTGGAACACAAAATTGTTCTAGCTTTAACAATATATCTTATGGTACAGCAATTGCTTACAAAATAAATATTTCTTCCCTTTACACAAACAAAATAGAGATACCGCCTTCAACTCTGACAAGTTTCCCCAGACATTCCATCTTTAGGTATACTGTATATTTGTATGACACAGTAAAAATGAATTCCTGACAAAAATCATTCTATTTGCAGAGAATTATTTTAGTTAAAGTTAGACACCCTGAAATAGAATTGTCTTGTCCCATTAGACAGTCAATTAAGATGCCTTTTGTCTTAAGTCCCTATTGGTTCTTTTTACACCCTTTCATATTCAGTCTTAAAAGAAAGCAGCATTGCAATATGTAATCACATGCATTTGTTCAAAAGTGTAATTGGTGTGTTCCAATGAAGTGTTTGTTTCAAACATTGATTCTATAATGCTAACAAAGAAATTTGCCTTGATGAAAACTGACCCTGAAGAAGTAAATTTATGACTTTCATGGACTGAAGAATTTGCTCGAAGGACCTTATAGACAGACATTAATGTTATTTTTGTTAGCATTTTTAAAAGTAGCCTGATATAAGAAGGATATGATCAAGGGTTCTCATGTCCAAGACTTGATGCAAGTAGAAGAATTTGATATAAGGTGGAGGGGGATCCCTGGAATAATACTTTAGAAAACTTGATTTTGGATCCCTGCTCTTTCACTGATTGTATGACTGTGCTTAGTCTCTACATTTATTTTATTTTCTACATTATCCAAATTCCTCCTTTTTTTCTTCCATGGTTCCCCATTACCTTAAGAATCAAATATAAAATCCTATGCCTTTTAAAGCCCTTCATCATCTGGTGCCTGCCAACATTTCTTGTCTTCTTAGATCTTATTGATACACATAAAATATATTACCCCAAAACACGAGTTTCCTTGCTGTTCTTACTTTCTTCCTCTATAAAATAAGGGAATTATATTAGGTGACCATTAAGATCTCTTTTCATTCTAAAATTCTATGAATTATATGCAGGAATATTCATGAATTAGATTATTTATAAGAAAATAGTAATGATAATAATCATCTAAGTCCAGATGAGGTACAGAATTTTCTCAGAGTTTAGCTTCATTAAAGAATGAAACTTCATAAATAAGAGGATGTTAGTTAATTTTTCCTAGGAATGGGAAACAGTAATCTTCATGATATCTTAGATGAAAGTAAAATTTTATTATTTTTGAAATGCACAATAAAATGTTTTGGTCAACATTGTATTGATTAGAATGCTGTTAGCATTGGACTAGATTACTTCAAATGTCCCTGACAACTCTAAAATTCTATGATTTTACATACAGAGAGAATGTTTCTCTCAGTATCGTTATCATTGTCTTCAATGACAAACCAGTATTTATTAAGAGCCTGTTATATGCCAGGCACTGTGCTAAGTGTTGAAGATATATAGAAATCAAAAGGGGGTGCCTGCCCTCAAAGAACTCCCACTCTAATGGAGAAGACAATATACAAATTACTGTTTGGATGGCATCCCCCCCAGTCCATGAAGATCCTTGAGGGTGGGCACTACCCTTTGAATTCTCTGTATCCCCTGAACAGTGCCTAGAATATTTAATTGGCACTTAATGCAAACAAAATATATACAGGGGTAGGTAATCTCAGAGGGAAGGCAGTAAGATTTAAGTACAGAGAAAGGTTTCTGCAGATAGTAAAACTTTAGCTAGGACGTGAAGGAACCGGAAAAGCTCTGTCAAGAGATGGAGTGTTGTGTTTTGTGTGGAACAGCAAGGAAGCCTGTATCTTTGGAAAAGAGACTTTATGTGAGATAATGAGAACCTAGAAAACAGGAAAGGTTGGCAGGGGCCAAATGATGAAGGGCTTTAAAAAGCAGAGGGTTTTACATTTGATCTTTAATGTAATAGGAAGCCATGGAATTAAAGAAGGAGAATTTGGATAATGTCGAAAGTAAGTCCAATAGAAGCTAAATTGATCTAGTCATTTTGTCTCTCAAAGTTGAGTCAAGGCAGAGAATAACTTGAATACCACTAATGGTGAGATCAAACTGTTTATTAAAAAAGAAAAGGTAGGCATCATTTTTTCCTGGACTCCTAGATACATACCAGGACAGTATTGCACATCAAAGCATCCATCAACCAGCAAATAGCCTGGTTAAGGATCAAGGTCCAAATGCAAGCATGGGCTTTTCATAAAATTAACAGCAAGAGGCAGCAGAAACCCTTCACCAATTATTTCACTGAATCTAAAGAATGGCACAAAAGAAGTCAAGTTATAAAAAATGACACAGATGAATGCTGAGGCCTGACCAGTCTTGACAGGGCATTCCTCACTCTAACACCTGAGATTTGTCAACCTAGGAGAATACAAGATAGAGAAAAGCACAAAGACAAACATTAAACTTTGAAAAAGAAAATCTGCTGGAAGCAAATCTGTAGAAGCATGCACAGCCCATGAAAACTAGATTTTCTGAATCAATAAGCACATAAGAGGAAGGACATTTTGCTTTCCAATGTGTTGATCAAGGAGGGTATCATGGAGAAAGTGGAATTAGAACTAAGCCTTGAAGAATGGTTAAAATTTTGTAAGGTAGGGATGTCATCAGTGGATTGCAGCTCAGATAGAAATAGGAGCCACTGAACTACACTCACACACACACACACACATGTGAAAAATCTAACCATTTTCATATTGACTTAGAAAACAACATAGTAACATTATCTATGTTCTATTGCATTTGAATTTATTTAATTTTTTCCAATTACTTTTTCATCTAATTTGGACCACATTCATCTGTACTGTAGACCTTATGATTTATACCCCCTGAGCTATATTACAAAACCTTCAACTGACATTAAATAAAAATGTTACTTTAAAACTAATGTTTGAATCAAATCTTTCGTCAAGTTTCGCTGTCATTCAGGAACTGCTCTCCTCAGTCTGTGAAGTTGCATGGTGTAATAGCTTGTGTGATGTCCTGGGAATCAAAAACACTTGACTTTAACTCCCAATTCTAAAGTGCCCTTGCTGTGTGATCACAAGCAAGTCACCCTCAGTTCTAGATGAAATTAGGCTTCTCTATAAACATAATTATGGAAGCACTCACTTATTTTAAACTATGGGACAATATCCTATTCTCTTTTTGGGGTGCTGGGAAGTGAAGGAATCACATCATGACTGCTTCAAATTGTACTAATGTGTAATAGGATGCAGCAAAACATCTTTTCAGGCTAAGAATAATTAGCCTTGTGCTAGGAATAAGTAAGCCGCATAGCTATGAAGAAATAAATATGGATGTGAATTTTTGAGGATGAATAAATCTGTATAAAGTTTATCTCTTCATAAAGCAATGAGAAATGGAACAAGTGCCCTTGATGAAGTAAATGAATAAACTGGGATCATAATATGGCCAATCACATATTTTCTCTAAAATGATACTTTATAATATTCAGATCAATGCCTAGTTTTTAATTCCTTTTAAAACTGAACTAGGGTGTCTTGAGGAAAAATTTTCCAAATCAAGGTACTTAAAAGAGTAAATTACACACCATATAGGTATTTGGTCATTAGATAGATAGATAGATGCCACATATATACACATGCTTATATACACACATGTTGAGAAGAAGACTTCAAAGCTATCTGCCAACTTTTGTTTACTTCTTTGTTAATTTATTTACTTCTTAATAAATATTTATCATTGAGAAAGTTTCCAAACATTAACACCAGGTGCAGGCCCAAGAAATGTCTCAAAATGTATAAGGTAATTAGAGTAGAATTAGTTTAATCCGATGCATTTATTTATGATAGTGAAAAGAGGGCTGACGTTGGAACCAGATATGAGTCTTATTGATGATATTTGCTGTGTGACCCTGGGCAAATCACTTCACCTCTCAGTGGTACAGAAAACACTCTGAAGACCAGAGCATGCTAGCCGTCAACGGTACAGGGAGTTTCCTCATCTGGGAGTCCCATTGCAAATGAAATCACCTTATCCTGCTTGGGATATAATTCAATGTACTTAGAAATGGCATGTGATTTGTTTTAATTAGCTATTTCTTTTAAAATGTGACTCGGCCCAAATGTCTTCATGTGAAAAAAAATGTAGCCATTGCTCAAAATGCTTGTTGCAAATCTAATTTTAAATGGAATCAATTTATTCAGAAACCAATCTAGTACTGCAGCAATAATCAATGTGTTTTCCCTTTGCCCCATACTGGAGCTGCCGAAGGACTGTTGTTAATTGCCTGTAACTAAAAGACTGCTGCGCCCTTAAATGCAACTCTTTGGCACTTGTTCATTTGTTGTGTTTAACTGAACGCCAGTTTCCCTTAGGTTTTGCCTAGTAATTTTCCTTTACAATCTTCACATTCAGACTTGGTCTCTTAAAGGGGGCAAAGTCTATCATTTTAACAACAAAACACAAAAGGCTAAACAGATTTTAAAAGGTTTGCACTTTCTCTTTCCTTCCTCTGATGTGGAAGTGTGCTGAAATGGAATCTTTTTAGAAATGCTGCCTCTCCGGGCAACTTGAACTTGAGCAGAAAAGCAGATCACACTTCAAAAGGAGAATAACATTTGCTGTGGTAACAGGACTCACATATTAATGCAGAGATAAATAAATCAATTGACCAGACTTGTGGCTGTTAACAGTGACAATTTTCAACTCCCAGCAGTTTTCTGCTGAACCAATGGAGAAAGAACACTGGGGACCAAGCATTTTAGTAAATTCTTTAGAGGGGAACAAATAGATGGGGAAAATCCGTAGACTGGAGATTGGAGCTGAGGCATTGAATATAATACACAGGTTATTTATCATGCAGGAATGGTGGGTGATATGTTATACTATTACAAAATATATATTAGCATATATTTGTGTTGTGTGTGTACATATACATATGGTATAGAGATAGAGAGATGGATATTTAGGAACACTTTTAAATGATAGCTATCTTACCAGCTTTTGTGGTTGCAGATAGTTAGCCTTGGAGTCAGAAAGATCTGGATTCAAGTTGCTTTTGTGACATGTTATGACTGAATGATGCTGGACATTATTTAAAGTCTAAGTACTTCAGACAGCTCTAGAAGCCTATAATTCTCGACAAAGGAAAGAAACTCCATTATAAGAGAGAAAGGACCTCACTGAGTGTTGTTTAGGTCCATGAAATCACAGGTCTTTTCAAAATAAAAAATTATTTTCTGTGCTATTATGGTAGGGTTTAGAGTGCTAAAGTAGAAATTAAGAAGATCCAGGTTGAGTTCTCATTTCTAACTTTGATATGTGAATTGGAAAAAAAAAATTGCTTAACCTGTGCGCATATCAGTTTCCTCATCTGTAAAATGGTCATAATAGTGCTGTATTACTTACTGTTTGGGGTTATTATAAGGTTCAAAGGAGATAGAAAGTATATGGAAGATACACAAAGTGTTTTGCAAGTTCTAAGACTCTACTACATAATAATATTCTATCCTATCCTATACTATGCTACGGTATAGCATGCTATTTTATTCTACTTATTCTATTTTGTTGAATATTATATTATGATTGTCATTCAGTCTTTTCAGTCATGTCCAATCTTTGTGATCCCATCTGAGATCTTTTTGGCAAAGATCCTGGAGTAGTTTGCCATTTCCTACTCCAGTTCATTTTACACACGAGGAAACCAAGACAAAAAGAGATTAAGTGACTTGCCTAGGGTCACCCAGCTAGCAAGCATCTGAGGCCAAATTTGAAATCAGGAAGATAAGTCTTTCTGACTCTATGCCCAGCACTCTATCCACAGCATTACCTAGCTACCCCTTCATTTTAACAGATTATAGTATATTGTGTTATTTTATATCATATTGTATATGCACATTATAATCATGTAACAAAAAGATTCAATGAACATGTCATAAGTATGCAGAGTGTCATCTTAGGCTAAGTAGAGGGAAGAAGGGAATATGAGATCTCTTTTCCTCGAGAAGTTTTAAAGCCCTACTCAAATTTGATTTTCAAGAGTTCTCTGATTCTCTTCTTGGTCAAGAACTCGGGCTCAGCTTCTGATAATGGACTCTGGTCATGATATATTTTAGGGTTTCTATCAGCACCTTAATCACTCCCCTCTCCCCCAACACACACACCCCTTAGTGGGTTTACAAGTTCCAGGGGTTAGGGTCAGGGAAACTTATCTAGACTTTGTGTTTTCCCCAACACCCAGCATATAAATGACCTTCAATAAAATGCTGGTTTTCACACTGTATGTTAACACTGCATCTCTACGCTTGTAATGTCAAAAGGAGTCTTAAGGACAAAATGTAATATTTGCCGAGTTAATTGGCATCAATAAAAGTTTGGCTTTCTTGTGCTTACTTATTGTTATTATAGTTAATCCCCCAAATGATCCCAAACATAAATTGCATAACTTTGAATATGTTTATGATAGCATATGCATGTGCATATACATATACATATCATGATTATGCATATGTAAATACTAGAGGCACTCAAAAAGCAAGAATACTATCCTTTAGATTGGGTAATTACTAGGCTATGATCACATCATTACTATATTTCATTATGTCTGAAGTTTTAATCTTGGAAGCCTGGTATACACCTTAAGGCACTAGAGAAGAATAATTATTATTGCAAGATAGCAGACATTGTGAAAACTAAGTAACCTAGTGGATGGAGTGCCAGGGGCGTCAGGAGGACCTGGGTTCAAATCTCAGACACTTCCTAGCTGTGTGCCCTTGGGTAAGTTACTTAACCTTGTTTGCCTAGTCCTTTGCCTTCTGTCTTAGAGTTGCTATTAGATCCGAGAGTAAAGGTTAATAAAAAATATATAAACAAATGTTCTAAACTTTGCTGGTTAGGACATGCTATCTAGAACTAAGCTGATGTGAACTGCTATTTAGGTCAGCCCTCTTTTACCCTCATGTCTGAGCTATTTCACACTTTGAAGTGATTATGCCTGCCATGACGTTTCCCCGTTCATTTACTTCATTTGTTAATACTTGCTAACTGGATTAAAAATAACACTTACATAAAGACCAATGATGTGAATATCGCCTAAAGTGTTATTTCTGTTTCTAGGAATCAAAAGGAGGTGTGTCCATTGTGTTGGGAGCTTGTTGTTTTCCAAAATGGACTGACATAAAATAGAATCCTCCAGAGATATTCTAAACTGATTTGATCACCAGAGGCAAACAAGATGGTCAGGCACAATGCCACTCTTTGGGGTTCAGAGGGTTGGCTGGGGGCACCCATAGAGGCACTAATCCCAGTATGGGCAACAGCATCTTCATCAAAGGGCTGCCTTCAGCTACATGAAGCCACACAGCAGTGCCAGCTCTTTGATCTACTTAATACTTCCCCTTGGCTCAGGGTGTTCAGCTGCCAATTTTACAATCTTCCCTTAAAACATAAATGACCTTTTTGTTGTTTGTTTCTTAATAGATTTTTTAAAATCATGAGTTTATGCCAAGCCATTTATGTTTCAGAATCATATAAGACTCTGAATTTGTAGAAAAATCATGGACCAAATCACTGCTGTCTCTATGTTCATATATGTTATATCTAGAGTCCGTATCCACTTTAGCTTCTTTCATAGTCTCCATTTGTGGGAAGGAATGGGAAGGGAGAAGGCTGGAGAAATTATAGCAGTGGATAATACATAGCCAGGGGTGGCCTGACCAAATGTATATCACATTGATATCATCCCCATTGTGGCTTTTACAAAATTTTCAAAGCGAGATGAATATCAAATTAATAAGCTTTCTTGAACTTTGCAGTATTGTTTTTAGAGCAACAGACTTAGAATCCCCAAGAATTGTTTTCCAATCCTGCCTTAGATACCTAATTAGCTGTATGACCATGGAGAAAGGCTCTTAAAAACTCTCATACGGAATTTCCTTATTTAAAAAAAAAATGGAGATGGGGGCAGGTGGTGGCTCAGTGGACTGAGAGCCAGGCGTAGAGGGATGAGAGATCCTAGATTCAAATCTGACCTCAGACCCTTCCTGAGAAAGTCACTTAATTCCCATTGCCTAGCCCTTACCACTCTTCTGCTTTGGAACCACTATACAATATTGGTTCCAAGACAGAAAGTAAGGGTTAAAAAAAATGAGGACAGTAATAACACGTAATTCACGAGGTTTTTATGAGGCTAAAGTGAAATAAAATGGGTAAAATATTTTTAGAAATCTTAACATGTCTTATAAATGGTAGCAATGATGAAGATTATGATGATAATGTATTTATATAATATACCCTTAAAACAAACTTTCAACAATGAAAAAATGATCTTTGACATTTTCATTTGTAAACAGAATTAAAAAGAGAGGGAACAAATTCATTTCTACCAAACACATACTCACACATTTTCTAGGGCAATTTTTCAGATTTCATATTAACTTCTTTATTCCCTTAGAAATTCCATCATTTCATTTATTTTATGATCCTTTGTAATATTTTTAAAAATCCAGTGACTGTTAGCAATATGTTCTATGACCCTTTTCTATGTTCTCAGAATATTGAAATGATATGACAGATAAGCTATATCTTTTCTAATTTTATAATATGAAGCTAATATGAAGCTTCCTCAATATCCCTTATTGCTACAGAGATACAAAAGTTTTTAATTGTATGGAAAGAGTCATGACTTTTAAGAGGTGGAGTGTTATCATATATAGGAAACTACTCGGTGGAACTCCTGAATGGATATTTTGAACAGTTCAAATTCTTTATACCAAAGGTAAAATTATTTAGTACAGATGACATAGTTATCAGAGATGAATAAATAGTTGGGATTTTGAGTTATTATAATGAGCTTTGCTTATATAAATGTAATGCCAGGAGAAAAAAAAGTTATATGATACCGTAGCCCTTCAAATATCTATCTAAAGTAATTCTATTCTTATTTCTTAACTCATTTTTGTAATAGTAGAAAAAAAACTGATTAAAGAGTAGTATTTACATATACATATATGTGTGTACATACATATGTATTTATATGTATACGTGCTTTATGTATGTTATATTCTTATATTTGTATGTATCTATGTAGTTAGAGTTGCATATAACTACATATATGCATTTCCTGATTTAACTACTAGATAAGAAATGGAGGAATAGATGAAGATGAAAATAGCTGGATTTTATTACATATAACATCATGGGAAAGTGATAAAAAGGATAATGGCATCATCTATGTTTGGAATAAAATAATCACATCTTGATCTCATTCACATTAATGGAACTTAGGAACTTGTGTCATACCAATCAGTTTGGGATTTTCCCATTTAAATCCATCTTTTTTTGAGCAATGAATTAAAAAGATATGTTTTGTCATTTGAAATAGATATTCACATATAATATATACATGAATATAAATTCCAAATCATAAAGTATACACACACACATATCTATGTAACCTATATGACCCAAATCTCCCAGGCCTTTTTATTTGAAATTTAAGTAGGAAAATAGCACTCTGGTAATTAGTATTAAACTAAAAGGAATATTGGATAAATCCATAACAAAAACTGGATTGTAATCCACATAGATTGCTTACTATGGATTCAGATTTGATACTATAGTATTTTGTTGTAGATTTCATTGAATCATGGAGTTTCTAAGCTGAAGAGAACCTTGGTGTTCACTTATTTCAACCCACAGACTGAAAAATACTGCAATACTGAAAAAATAATTTGCTCTACAATATATCCAATAAGTTGGAATCCTTTATCTTGAAGACCTGAAATGAGAGGGAACCCACAACATCCAGAAGCATACCTTAAAGTTTAAGTCCTCTCCCCCAATTGTCTAATTTCTTTCTTTTTTTTTTTTGGAAGATGGGAACTTTAAATAGGAAGATGAACCTTTTGCTCATAAAGATTAGAAAATGCCTGCACTCTATAGAAGAAATTTGAATGTTAAGAAAAGAAAAATAAAATCCACAGAAATGAATTTAATCTCCAGACTGTGAAATGAATTTAAACTTGTTATTTTCACTGTGAGAACATAGTACTACAATATGTTGTACTTTCTGCAGAACTGATGTATACAGTTGAACTTGCTGGTGGGTTGGGTGCCATTCTGCTGCTGCTTGTGTGTTTGGTGACAATCTACAAGTGTTACAAGATTGATATCATGCTCTTCTATCGGAATCACTTTGGAGCAGAGGAAATTGATGGAGGTAAGAGATTCTCAATATTTTCTTTTATTTTTACTTTAATATCCTTGTTATTTATATGCTCCAAATGTACACGAGCACACACACACACACACACACATACACACACACTCACACACACACACATACACACACATACACACACACACACACACACACATATATATATATACACATACATACAAATCTCTTGTTATTGCAAGAAGTGTTATCTAACAGTAACTCTTGTAACTGTTCTAAACTCATTTCATTAAATCATTCTTTCTCCTGGGTTAAATACACTGTGACAATGTGAAGGCTGATAATCCTCTTCAAATGGAAACATGACACCAACATCTTTTAGAATTTGACTCAGTATGCCACATGCGGAATACCATCACAGATTGTGATTGAATCAGAGTAAAGCCTTCAGTTTCCATCAGTCTGTAATATATATTGAAAGGCCAACTTTATGTCGTCATGAGCAAGAAATGTCTTCTCTAATTGTACTCCTCAAATATGTAGGCGGATGTGAATCTCCATTTGATCCTTGTTTAAGCTGATCAGTTTCAATAAACTGTTCTGAGTATTTTGGAATTCACTCCAGTCAAAGAGATCTTCTTTCTAATTTAATTCTTTTTAGCTAAGGCTAATGCAGATTTAAATTGTGTTCCTATAATTGTGTGTGGAGATGAAGGTGGGGACTAGAAGTATAGATAATTTCAATGGCAATGAACCTAGTATTTTTTGTTAGAGCAGAATAAAAGTATGTGCTTTATATTTTTGTCAATGAACCCTAAAATAACTCCTAATTAATGACTCACCTAAAGAGAGTATCTAGCAGAGTATTTTGTGCACATATTAGGTGATCAGCCCATATTAGTTAAATTGAAGTTACTTCATTGTATGAATATGAATGTATTTTCAATATTTAAAATTAAGGCATCCAAGTTATTTGATAACTAAAGGTTTTTTATTGTTACCATGTGAAGTAGCTCACTGTGCATACAAGGTAAATGGTATTGATTGACAAGATAGAGCTGAAACAATATGGCAGTAAGTATATTACAAGAGAAATGTTATCATCACATAAGATTATACTAGAATTTATTATTATATCAGCACTAATCCAATTTACTTTGGGTAAGTCATTTAATCTCTCTGAATCTGAGTTTCCTCATCTATAAAAAATGGAGAATGTAAGATTAGATGGCCTCTAGGCTTCCTTTCTTCTCTGGATCTGTAAACCAATGAACTGTCCTGGGTGGAAATAGTTCATATATATATATATATATATATATATATATATATGTACATATATAGTGTTATATATTATTAAATGTTTGGTAATATTTTTTACAAAATTACTATTAGATAATTTTAAAAAATTATCATCTGAGTTTTACAGATAAGCAAAGAAACAGAAACTCAAAAATATAAAACTGTTACCCCATGTCATGGACATAATCATGGACACTCTTAAAAAATGTCACAAGATTCAGAATCAAATATTCTTACTTCCAAATACAGTGCTCATTCTAATATACTTCACTGCTTCCTATGGCTGTCTAGAGGTGAGATTCCCACTGACTATGGGAGTCCATATGACAGAATTAGAAGGCTGAAGTACTAGTGAAAGGAAGCAATATTTCAAAAAATGTGTCCATTTCTCAATATGTTAAGAAATACAGGGGGCAGCTGGGTGGCTCAGTGGATTGAGAGCCAGGACTAGAGATGGGAGGTCCTAGATTCAAATCTAACCTCAGACACTTCCCATCTGTGTGACCCTGGGCAAGTCACTTGACCCCCATTGCCTAGCCCTTACCACTCTTCTGCTTTGGAACCAATACACAGTATTGACTCCAAGAAGGAAGGTAAGGGTTAAAAAAAAAAGAAAGAAAGACATAGACTCTCACGGGCAGAGTTCTTTTCATTCTGAAATTTGACATCAAATTTCTCTCCAAACTTAAAGCTATAATTTCTTCCATATCAGAGTGGGAACAAAATAGATTCTGAGTGCTGATCGACTGACTACCAACATAAAACATGTTCCACAAATGAGACAAAAGATAGTTTGTTCAATTGAAGTATAAAGATGAAATTTCCAAGATAAAAGGAGATGTAGTCTATAGAGAGGGATGAAAATGTTTTTGTATCTAGGAATTATTCACATCTCAACTTTTTTCTTTTATATCAGTAAAAGGAAAATGGATGTACTAAAAGAGATAGTTAGGGCTGTCTACAACTGCTTAATTCAATTAAACTGAATTCATTTTTAGACAAAAACATTATTAAGGGAAAAAAGATTCTCACAAGATATTTTTCATGGGATCTAAGAGTTGGGAAGGACAGTTGGGAAGGACTTCAAAGAACATTTAAATTTGTGCCTAAACAGGAATTCTCTCTAAAAGATTTCTGATTTGTGGTCTTTCTGGCTTCTACTTAAAGACTTTTAATGATGGTTAACTTACTATTTAATAAGACTTCTAATTTCTTTTTCAGACTGCTATTAATGTTGGAAAGTTTTTCCTAACTTAAAGTTGACTTTTGCCTTTCCTTGACTTTCATACATCACTCCTAATTCTAACTTCTAGGTCAAACCTAGAGCAAACCTAATCTCTCTTCTACAACACTGCCCTTTAATTGCATATTTTAGGCAGCTATATTTCCCTTTATCAAATATTCTCTTCTATATCTATATCTGAATGATTTTGTTTAATTGTTTTCAGTCATCCTACTCTTCATCATCCCTTTTGGGATTTTCTTGGCAAAGATACTACAATGGTTTGCCATTTCTTTCTCCAGCTCATTTTATACTCAAAAAAACTGAAACAAATAGTGTTAAGGGACTTGCCCAGGGTCTCTCAGCTAGTAAGTGTCTGGGGTGGATTTGAACTTAGGTCTTCCCAACTCCAGGCCTGGCACTCTATCCAATATGTCACTTAGGTGCCTTTATATCTAGGCAGACAGACAAGCAGCAGATAGGAAGATGGACAAACAGACTGATGGACAAATGGGTAGATAGATAGGTAGATAGGTAGATAGATAGATAGATAGATAGATAGATAGATAGATAGATAGATAGATAGATAGATAGATAGATAGTCCCAGTTAATTCAAATAGTTGGGGGAGATTCTCCATGATTTTTTTCTTTTTTTTTCTTTCCTTTGAATCTCCCTATCCTTCCACCAACACTGGAAATTATTTTATGACTATACCCTTACTATCCTCTTTCCTCCCCATCTTGAGCCCTTACTTTGTCCCTATCTTCTATTTCTCTTATGAGTTTAATGTACTTTAGTCTGGTCTGTGTGTTATACTAAATATCTTTTATCTGATTCAGATGAATGTAAGACCTCAGGGCTTTTTTTGGCAAATAATGCTGTGTGTCATATCTTCTCCCAAAAGTCACTCATCTTCAGCCATTAAGAAAGCTGTGTGTTGGGGCTCTTGGGCTTTGTGAATCTAAGACAGTGAATACAGAGGCTGCCTTGAAGTTTCCACCGGGCTACCTTGTTCAGTCCTCTGAGCTTGTCTCTCAACCTGCCCCAGCAGCTTGTCTATTTCTGTATCTCTACAGGATTGTGAACATTTCTCTGGAATCCTAGGCTATGTAGGAGATTCTAGAGGTGATTATTTAAATGTCCTAGTACAGAGGTGCATCTCTAGGCCCTGATGGAGTGTTGGAAAGAGGAATTTTGGGATCTCCATCTTAGCATGTTGCCAACATCCCACCTCTGTACCTCAATAATTTTTCAGATGGAAACTCAGAAATCATTTCACAATTTTTCTTACTGCCTTGGGATATAGTTCATCTGGCCATTGTTGATACTTAATTCATTGAAAGCAACTTACTGTTAAATTTTAATTAACTTCTATCCATTTAAAAAACAATTCAATGTCTAAAGATCATTCTCTTTGATGTAAACAGAAACAAAATACTATTTTAATAATTCTTCCTTTTCCACTTTAGTATCTATCATCATTCCAACCAACCTAATATTCTTATGCCTTTTTCATCTCTTTTGCCCCTAACATATATTTTTAAAGTCCTTTTTTTGTTTATGTCTTATTTAGCATTGATCTCCAGTCTCAGCTCATTCTTTTTGAAACACTCCTGATTCATGCTACACTTCTTATTGATCTTATTACTTTTTAATTTCTGTCTTTTGTACATAACTTAAAAATATATGTTGGTAGGAGCAACGGGTGGTTCAGCAGATGGAGTAGCAGATGGGAGGTCCTGGGATCAAATTTAACCTCAGACACTTTCTAGCTATGAGACCCTGGGCAAGATACTTAACCCCTGTTGCCTAGCCCTTACTACTATCTTGCCTTGGAGCCAATACATGAGAGGTAGGGATTTTAAAAAAATATCTATGTTGGTGATTTTTCTGTGTACCCACATGGGTCTCATTAGATCGCTCTCCATTTTCTTTGTGTTCAATATTATTTGTGCTTCTGTGGTCATAATTTTGACTTTCAGTGTATCACTGACCTTACTAAGCCAATTTTTCCATAGAAAATTATAGACTATGTATGTAGATATATAGATATCAATCTTCTATATCTTTTTTCTGAATTTCTTTGAACTCTGTTTTCTCCACATCTACACTATGCTCTATATTGTTAACTTTGTCTTCCTTGCCTATCACTAACTCCAAAATGGAGAATTCACTTAATTTTAATATTATGTCACCATGAAAATTAGTTTATCCTGATTGACCTGAAGCAAATCTAGAATAGCAATTTTATCACCATTTTATAGAGGAATAAATTTATCCTAAAAAGCTAGTTTTTAATTTATCATCTCTTCTGTCCTTAAAAGAGGGGAAAGTTTTGTAATGATCTAAATTACTAAAGTTTCCCAACACTATTAGGTTTACAGTCTGCCCCTTGATTTTATAAACTCTGTTTCCTACCCTTTTGTCCTTTTGACTCAGAAGTCTGTAGACTGACCACAATCACTTTTCTCTTCTCCACCATTAAACCACCCAAATTTTCTTCACTGTGCCTCCTTAGATGAGTATGTTATTTTGATACATATTGTATTGATGATTTTGTATGATCTTATCCTTGTGATTAAGGCATATTTTTCCATAGATCTCATTTAGATGTGAGTCATACTAAATCATAATGATATATAGGGAATAGGATTTATTTTGCTACCTGATTTGAGATCTCTAATTCCTCTTAATATTATCCAAGGAATTTAGTTTACTGATTACTAGGATAGTATTTTTTCAATGATGGTATTGAACAGGTTTCAATAAATCACCAAATAAAAATTACACAATGAAAGTGTTACAAGGGAATCACTTTAAAAGACAGGAATTTTAAGGTTTACAAAAGCAGTATTCAAAAATGTTATCAGAGATGTATAATTAGAAAAACAGTTGGACCTAATATGTATGAGGACAGGAGATAGTAACAGTCTGTTTTCTCCTATGGATCCCATAAGATTTCATGAGATGTTGAGGAAGGTCTTCAGTACAATGGTTAGACTCTCAAGAAGATTTGTGATGAGATATATTTACAAAAGACCCATAGCATGAAGAGAGGTAGATATTTTATTTTTCCCCCTGTTGGAGAGAGTATCCATATTGATGGAACCACCTAACTGTTGAAGTACAAAGGGAAAGTTGCATCAGAGCCATGCCCAGTTGTATTACAAGAGCCAAATACCAAATATTCAGCATTAGAATAATTTTTACCTTTGAAACTGGCAAATGCTACAACAATCAGAACTTGATTTATTGTTTTTTTCCTAGTCTTTAAAAAGTGATGAAGAAAATGTTAATAATGCAAATTAAATTTAAAAGTGGTTTTACACATATATATATATATTTTTTTTCCAGAAGGCTGGTTGTTAAATATGCACCAGCACATTCCTGACCAAAGGTCTTAGCACTGTACATGTGAGGACAACTAAAACTTCTGGCTTTGTCACTGTCCCTTTCCTTGAATATTATTTCCTGGGAATTACTGATCCTTTCTGTTACTATTAATAACAGAATAGTTCAAATTTATATAGTACTAAAAATGTACAAAGCATGTTCTTCACATTGACACTATGAGGTGGGTAGGAATTTAAAAATTATCTACAGGAAAAAAATAAGGTTCACAGTGACTTGCTGAGGGTCACACAGCTAATAAGTGTTAGACATGACCTCTGAAGCCACGTTCAATCCCATTGCTCTTTCATGACTCTCATCATGTCAAGCTGTCTGTTTTTCTAGTATCCTACTAAGTACCCTTTGTGGACATGTCAAACGCATCAAGGAAATTTTCTCCCTACTCTTTATTTTCCATTTAAAGCCCTTTTTGTCAAATCTACAAGTCTCCAAACAAATATGTTGTCATTACTCTCATTACATATACTGTTATCCTTGACCAACAGTCAATAAGTGTAGTCTTTAAGATTTCCAGTTCCTATTCTCCTACACCGTTTTCCCAAACACCTATTCATTTCTCAGAATTGCCTTTTTGAGTTTCTGCAGTCCTTGTCTTTAAACAGCAACACTAATGAAAACAACACCCATGCCCTTAAAGTCTTTAATTTCTAATTGAGATCCTCCTGATCCCTAGCAATGCCTTCTCTTTTCCTTATGGAACTCTAACTTACCCCTGCACAAATCACCAGACATAGATAGTAGCTGTCAGGTCTGAAAAATCTCAGGAGCCTCTCCGTCATGCCCTGGGAAGACAGTACAGTCCCATTGTTGCTCATATCGAGCTGATATAAGGCTGCTTCAGATCCTCGCAGTAGTACATTGCCAAAGAGCAGTTCAATTCAATCCAATTCAAAGGACAGCTGCGCTTGCTCTGTGTAAGGCCCTATGATACAGAGGCTAAAAGACACAAACGAAACAATCCCTGCTTCAAAGACATTTAGGTTCTACTAGACACTTGTCTTTTCTTCCTTTAACTAGTGTTGGATGGCTCCTCTTTAAATTGTATATGTGAGTTGTCAATTGTAGTGGCTTGTAAGTTACCTAGTCCTTTGCATTTGCAGCTTTACTTTCTATGGCTCATAAGAGAATATATTTAGAAGTATGGGGAAGAAAGAAGGGAAGGAAGGAGAGAAGGAATGAATGAACAAATGAACGAATGAACAGATGAATGAAGGGAGGGAGAGAGGAAGGGGAAAGGGATGGAGGGAAAAAAAACAGATTTCAAAAAACAATTACAATGTGCCAGGTGTTAAAATAAATACTAGAGAAAAAATTTCAAGGAAAAAAATCAGCCCCCACTTTTATTCAAATGGAAGAGAATACTAGGCATTGAAATGAGCTGTGCAGGGTGAGGCTATAGATGAACATGCTACATGTGGGGGCATGATTTGAAGTTCAGAGGAAGTCAAAAACAGGGACAAGAGGGGAATAAAGGTAGGTCAGCCATGGTCCCTCCATAGAATGGAGGCTACAGGAGGAGGAACGGACCAGTGGTAGAAGTGGATCAGGCCTTGCAAAGAGATATTCCATGTTTAATGGGCCAGGGGTTGGCAATTCTTCGGAACCTAGAAAAATTCTAGGATGATCCAATAGTAGAGGAAACATGATTTTGGTATCTAAAGGAAGTTATGAACAGGGTTATGAATTAAAGGCTCGGGTGTTCCAACCTCCTCATTATAAATGAAAGAATTGAGTTCCAGAGTTATTTCAATCATTTGCCCAAGATTATACTGGTATACTAACAGAAGCAAAGAGTTTCACATATATAACTATATTTATGCCTATAGATGTATTTGTGTCTGTATGTGTGTGCATGATGCATGCACACACAACACACACAAACACAC
This sequence comes from Monodelphis domestica, assembly GCF_027887165.1. Taxonomy (NCBI): domain Eukaryota; kingdom Metazoa; phylum Chordata; class Mammalia; order Didelphimorphia; family Didelphidae; genus Monodelphis; species Monodelphis domestica. Next base: position 53,538,537 of record NC_077230.1, read on the forward strand.
ACCTATACCTATGTAGGTCCAAAGATACAATGATGCTTCTTTACTTCTTCCTGTGGTATAAAAGTTAAGATTCTCCATTGTGCTTTAAGAATTTTTTTTGGTGTCATTTTCCTTTTAAAGAACTTCTTCCATTCTACTGAATATTTCATTCTCCCTGACTATCCATAAAATAGGGGCTTTCCCCTCCAGTTTCTTTACCTTATCTAGTAGAAAACCATAGATACACTTTGTCCAAATAGCTGTTACTTGACAGAAATCACAAGCATGGCAATACAAGTGTGGCATACTTTTATAGGTCAGTAGATCATCTCTCTCACCCTCCTACTTTGATAGAAACTAGATGTTTGTTTTGTATTGCTTTTGCTTCTTGTTCATTTGACCAGCTCACCACTATGCCAGGGACCTTCTCTCTCAGTGAATATGGGATTTATCTACTCCCAGGTCATGTTGAATCTTTCTGGGGTTACTTACCTTTTATCAGCATACAGTTGTTTAGTTACTTTTCAATTACATCCATCTCTTCGGGACCTCTTTTTGGGGTTTCCTTAACAAAGATACTAGAGTGGTTTTCAATTTCCTTTTCTAGCTCATTTTTCAGATAAAGAACCTGAGGAAACAATGATCAAGCAATTTGACCCAGGTTACACAGCTATTAAGTGTTTGAGGCCAGATTTAAAATCAGAAAGTGGAGTCTTCCTTACTCCAGGCCTCCTGTTCTATCTACTTTAACACTTACCTACCCTCATCAAGATACAAATTGAAGGCTAAAGTGGATCTTAGGAGGCATCAAGCCCAACCCTTCTTTTTTATATGTACAAGGCTGAGGTCCAGAGAAGTTAAATAATTAGTTACATAGATTTTAATTACTCAGGAGCATTTAATCTATAATTAGCAGTTTCTTGTTACCACTCTAATTATCATCTTCTAAGTCTTATATTAAAACCAATAATATTTGTTTTCTTTTCTCTTCTATCCTGTGACCATTACTTAGTTTTCAAGATACCATCTTCTCTGTCTTATTTTTGCCTTGAGCCAGTGTCTTCTGTCTTCTATCACTCCCAATAACTGGTTTGACTAAATTTATCATTTTTGATTTCAGGGATATTTTGAAAGATAATTGTTTTTCTTTTTCTTTTCTGCCAAGAAAATGAATAGTCTTCCTTTCATACAACCCACATTCTTCTCCTATTTCCATTAATTAGCCATGTAATTAAACAAATTATTTCAATTCTTTGAGCCTCAGTTTCTCTATTTATTAAAGAAGGGAATTAGGCTAGATTATGTCTAATATTTTCAGGCCTTTCTCCATTTTGCCACCTAGCTGCTTCTCAGGAGTCTTCCTTCTGCTGCCATTAAAGGTTAAGAATGATTTCCTGAGCCTGACTCTCTGAGCTCTGGGGTACTCTTCCTTTATACCAGAACACAAACCATTATCTCATGGCTTCCTAAGCAAACCTTTGACTTTAAGAGAGGAAGATGATACTATTTTTTTTATGTTTCACAAGGTCATGTACTAAGAGAATAAGACACAAACAGGAAACCACTTACCTAGGTCACCATTAGCTTATAGCAGTGATGGCAAACCTATGGCATGGATGCCAAGGATGGCATGTAGAGTACTCTCTATGGGCACGGGACTCCCCCAGAGTTTGTTTCTAGAAAGACAGGAGGACTTGGGCAGAGCTTCTAACTTCCTCCTCTCCATCATGCCTGATGACATTTTTTCACATCACCTCTGACTTGGTAGCCCAATAGGAGTACTTTCTACCTCAAGTGGAAGGCTCACAGGTGGCAAAGATGGAGGAGAACAGAGTCCTCAGGCCATTCCCCTCCCCCTCTCTACACTCACTGAGGACATTCGTCACTTCATCACCTCTTTGCACAACAGCCCAATGGGAGCACTTTCTACCTACCCTGTGTGGGGTAAAGGGGGAAGAAGGGCACACCTGGCACTCAATGGGGGGGCACAGGCATGGCACTTGGTCTGGGGGTGGGGTAGGGGAAAGGCCCAGCCCTCCATCTCTAAAAGGTTTGCCATCATTGGCTTACAACTTTTGATTCAGTGGGTAGAAAAAAAAAAGTGTCTTTACATACTGGTTCTAGAGTTCATAAAACCATCTTTAAACTGCAATTTCAGCAGAAATATGGAAATCTGAGAGTTAGAGAGTGTCCCCTTAGTATATACACAGAGTTTTGACTTAGCACCCAAATAAAAGTGTTATCATGACTACCAAGAAGCAGTCAAAGAATATCTCTGACTCCCTGAATTTCAGGGAGGGGGATAAAGGAAAGAGGAAATCCATCAAATATCAAGATATAAATAAAGCTTTTTATATAGACTTTAATCTCCCCTATATTGTTTCTCCCAAAACAATTATAACCTTCAACTACAAAAAGTGACAAAACTCTGTCTGAAAGAATTCATTGTATCATGCACCTCCATGCTACACAAGAATCTGTTGCTAAAATCCTCCCAGATGTATTGAAAAGAATTGCATCAATGATTTCTCAATCTATTTCATGTTTCTTCTTTCTTTCTCCCACTATTTGAGAATATGTCATCTCCCTTTTCTTATTAGACTCTACTTCTATATCTCCTCATAGTTGAATTCCTTCAAATGTTTCTATAAAATTCCAAAACATCAACAAATCTCATTAGTTGAAGGGATTAAAAAAATCCCTCAGAACAGGTGTTTGGCATCATATCACAAAACAACCATTTATTAGATAAAATAATTCACTTTTAATGGAATGCTTGCCATCACACAGTTATACTCAGGATGACCTTATATGGAATAAATCCTTGACAAATAACTTAATAATTAACTTTTGATCTTATGAGAGTTATTACTAAGAGCGTATTTATTATATTTCCAAAGTGGACAAGTTAAAGAGCTTCACTATTAAAAGTAACATCTTACACACTTGAATAATCCTGCTTCAACTACATTTAGACCAGTGTATAACATTAAATTCAACTTAAATCTATCCCTTTAAATTAGTAATATAATTTCACTTCTTCTGTGGTACTAAAAATTCTGTCCTCTGTCGTAAAGATTTAGAAGACACAGACATTAAGATTTGTCCGTATTTTTATTCAGTAGGACAAGCACTGAACAGATACATTAAATTAATTTGGGGTCCTATATTCAGTAGACTAGTAACCATCACTTGACCTTCATGTGCCCCATTTATATTTAATTGACCTACCTTGTGGAGTTGTTATGAAGAAAGCATCTTATAAACTCGTAAATTCAGTATAAATATAATTATATGTTTAGCAAAAAAATTCTTGGGAGATATTTTTCACATCCTTTTAAATTCTTATTTTATTAAGGAAATGATTGGGTTAAAAGTCTTTGCATTACTTTTATTCTGAGAAAATAAGCAATGATGAATTTAATCTTCTATCAGGCACTTTATTTGGAAACTGAAAACTTTAAAATCAGCAGCTTGTTCTCAGTATCAAATAAATGTCTAGATCTTTACTAGGTGGCTGACATGGGCTCTGGGGAAACAGAGGAATTAGATATACATCAAGCTTCCCATTGATCTAGAAGCTGAGCATCTGCTCAAGTCAAGAGTGGCTTTTCTAACTACATTTAGGCTAGAATTATTTGCATGTGAACAGCCCCTTCCAATCCAGTGGGTGTTAGTTCAGTTTCTATAAATTACTCTAGAGGATATGAAGAGATGAGAACTCAACTAGAGCAATGTGTAATCAGCTCTTGGAGTCCATTTAAAGGTAAGCTCTGGATTTTAAAAGGTTACTAGTCTCATTTGTCTAATGTAGTCTTTGTTCCCATGTGATGGAAGTGTGGATTTTTCTACTGCAATTTCAGCTGCAGCACTGATCTGTTTTGTTACAAGCTCTCAAAATCAGCTTGAGCTCTCTGGTTACTGTGACTATCATCATTTTTAAAAAGTTTTATTAACATTTTCTTTTTATATATCACAGTCATTTCCATATGTTAATCCTCCCCCTATCACCTTTCCTTTCTCCATGGTCACCCAGAAATCCTTTGCTTATAGGAAAGAGAAAAAGTTAAGAAAAAGCAACCATCACAGTAACTGTATCTGGCAGAGTAATCTATATAGCAGACTTGGTATCCCACTAATTCAACAACAGTAACAATAACTGGAAAGCACATTTCTTCATTGAATATTTGATGGCAAATGATAAGCCTGGGGAAATGGTGCCATCTTTATCACAATCTTTCAAAAGAGGTCAATAAGAATATCTGGGTTTCTCTTTTAGGTACTAGGAGAAGACTTGAGAAGGTAGTATAAGGGACAAAGACATTTTTAGATGTGTTAAATTGGTGAGGAAGGCTACAAAATATCCTCTAGGAATTACCATTGTAATCATAATTGCACGGTGCCTCAAAACAAGGCTAGTTCCCTTTCTAGTCCTACATGTCCTTGCTGATTTCTTTTATTCCAGTTCTCATGTACATATTGGTATTTTACATTGTCCTTGGATAACTTGAAAATGTAACTCTCTGAGTGTTAAAGGGATGATGGGCTTTTTCAACAGGACATTGTTTAGAATAATTAATTCACCAATTGTTTTCCATCTCATTCTCCTCATTTTATTCAGTTATAGTATCTCTATTACCTATTAAGGAAATATTTTCTATAGATTTACTCACCAATGTGTCACCATTTATTACTTTTAATTCAATTACTTTTCCTATGTAAATGGAGAAGAATCTTTTCTAAGTTATAGACTTCTGCTTGAACTCTATTTAAGTCATCATTCATGACAATGTTGAACACATTTGATAATTGTGTCTGTATTTTATGTCTCATTTTGTGTTGATGTCAAATAGATAATTTTCATTATGGTTGCAATTCTTATGGAGAGTTCATGAATTTATTTTATGTTAAATACTACCTTGGCATTGAAATTTTCTTGTAAGCAGAAAAAAACTTCTGTTTTCTCGAGTTATTCCCATTACCCTAGACACTAGAGTCTCTAGTCACTAGAGTTCATAGATCCCTATCAGGATCCAAAGTTGCTCTTCTGCAGTGTGATTTTGTTGTGTTCCTTGTCTTTGGCTCCCACTTATTCCAGGAATTCAGATTTGTCTGCAGAAGATTCTGTTATTTCATTTCTTCTCCACTGATAATGGCTCCAGCCTTGACTCAAGAACTTCTTGTCACTTAGATATTGCCTAGATCTTCTGCTGCTGCCATCTCTGAAGCCATCTAGTTTCCTTATGTTCAAGATTCCCTTGAAGGATCATATGGTTGCATAGATTTATCATCCCTCTCAAAAACTGCCTCAATGGAAACCAACCCCACGTGTGGTCAAACAAGATTTCTCTGTCTTATTTCTCAGATATTATCTTCTCCACATTATTTGTGCCTCACTTTCCAGCCAAGTTCAAAGATATAACCAAGACATTAAAACTTCTCATGAATCAAATCAATCTTTCACAAATGTGATGTTAGGAAAAGTCAAAGCATTTACATATTATTAAAATATTTATTTTGTCAAGGCAATGTTTTTTTTTTTTAAAGAACGATAATACTGGAATGAAATACTTATCAGTAGGGAAAGGTAAAAAAGGACTATACCTGAACATAACCACTATGTTATAACTAATTAAGAAATTTGTGGCCCTGAAAATTACCCAAGAGTACCTTTGGGCACACTGGTCTGCAGTCCAAATTATAGAATCTCTCTGTATTGAGTGGATCACTCAGTGAAGCAGCTGTACTATCTTCTTTTTTACCATTGAATGAATGAATGAAAAACATTTTCAAGTGATTATCATGTGCAAAGCACTGTGCTAAGTGCTAAGAATACAAACAGACAAGTTAGGAATCTCTGCTCTCAGGGAGCTCCCACTCTAATGGTGGAAGCAACACATATGGATGATTCCATCTGCAAGTTAAATAACAAGTCTTTACAGTGCAGCTACAAAGCAGATGGCAATATACTTTCTTTAAGGTCATCTCAACTGATGAAATTTTATATCACATTCTAATGTTGAACTATTTTACATTGCCAAGGACTTTGATAGTAAGAACTTTTTTTTCTGGGTTTCAGTAGCTTATGTCCTATAGCACCTGCATGAAAAGTTGCCAGGCTGAGTCTCCAGAGGCATTGTTTCCCAGTATAGTGGCTTTGGGTGATAATATGAAAACATCGCCAGTGTAGAGGTCATTCGTTTCAGGGTCCTGACCTGAGAGTTTATGGGATTAGGGTGATGGTAGTTCTACGTGCCTGCCATTAGCTGCCTCCTATCTTTTCCTCAGGGTGCCTTAAAACATTAGCCAGACTGTTTGGACTATCCTGTGGGTGACATTTGGTTATAATTTTGGTTATCTATTGATGGAAATAGTTGACCTCTTCTTTACAGGAGTTGCTTCTTCAAATGATGACTGTGAGGGTGAGGCTGAATTAAAAATGTTCCTATATCAATAGCTCTTGTATTAATATAATGGATGTCTCTACAATTATCTTATGCTTATCCAAATATTGTATATCAAATGTATATCAAGTTTAAGTGATACTGTTGGATGAAACTTAATTCATCATTTACCTAATCATTGAAATATAATTTTTAAAGGGGAGAAATGTGACAAAGACCGAGGGGAAAAAGTTGGAGAGTAGACCCTAAATATTGGCCTAAGGAATCCTTGGCATTTGGGGGTAATCAAGAGGGAAGAATCATAGAAAATATGGATTTCACACTTTGGGGTGGAAAAACAGTGCTTATATTAATAAGAAAAGGATAATGTAAAGGAGGAACAGTTAGGGTAGTTCAGTAGATATAATGCTGCCCCTGGAATAAGGAAGATTATCTTCCTGGGTTCTAATCTGGCTTCAGATACTTACTAAATTTGTGTCTCTGGGCAAGTTATTTAACCATGTTTGCTTCAGTTTCCTCATCTATAAATTAATCTGAAGAGGGAACAGCAAACCACTCCAATGTCTTAACCAAGAAAACTCCAAATGGGTTCACACAATTGAAAAAAACAACAAAAAAGGAGGAGCAGGTTTTAGGGGGAAGATAAAGAGCTCTACTTCAATATGCATGTAAGAGGTAATATGGCATGGTGGACATAGAACTGGCTTTTAAGTTAGGAAAAATTGAACTCAAGTCTTGATATATACTAGCTATGTGACTACCAGTCATTTAACCCCTCAGTGTCCAGGCTCCTTTCTAAGACTATATATATATAGTAAAGAAGCTGTAAATCTGCATTAATAGAAGAAATTTCTACATTTACAAAGTCCTTCCATTACTATCCTTCCCCTCCCCCACAAAAAATAAGAGATTCAATAGATATGACTAGACTTGAGGCTGGAGGGTACATCTCAATAAAAAGTCTGGGAGTCATTTGTCAAGAGATGATAGTTGAATACAGTGGAGATGATGGGATTTCTAAGATCAGCAAGAAAGAATATAGTGATAAGAAAAGTTTTCCTAGGACAGAGTCCTGCTGAATTCTCACTCTAAAGGGAAAAGAAATAGTTATCCTGCTAAGAAACTGAAAAGAAGTAGTCAAATAGGGTGGAACAGACAGACCCAGAATAGAAAGGTATAGAGGACAAAAAAATAAGCTCCAAGAAGAAGAAGTTGTTAACTGCCTAAATTGTATAAAAAATATTAAAGGAAGTCAAAGATAAGCACTGGGAAATGGTCATTTGAAATAGAAAATAAAAGAACACTGATATTCTTGTATAGATCAGTTTCAATAGAGTTATGAGATAAGAAGCTAGATTGGAAAGGAGATTGGGAAATGAGTAGATGCAGAAAGAGTTCAGGCACTTTGTAGACAACTAGAGTATAGCAGTTAGGTATAAAAGTAGATGTCTTCATTTCTCCCAACTACACCTTTACAAGATGTATACAAGCACACTCTAATCCTTGGACCCACTCCCCTCTTAGTCAAGGACCTTCCGCTCTGACATTGAACCAGCAGCTCCATAAGGCCTTGTTATATTCCCTACTATTTTTTCCAGATGATAAGTACATCCTGGTATTTCCACTTCCCAACAATTTGAATCCTTTTTTATGTGTCGTCTCATCTAACTAGAGTATGACCTTTTTTGAAAGCAGAGACTGTTTCAATTTTTTTTTTATTTCCAATGCTTAATACATAATATGTGCATAATAAATTATTTTACAATCTAGTACCCATTGGATGACAACTAGTAAGAATGGAAAAAATGTGTGAAAGGATAGAGTATTCTTACATAAGTTTTTTAGAAAGCATTGAGTCACAATATATGATGAAATTGAAAATGAGAAAAAGAAGAAAAAGGGATAAATTACGATTAATATCCAAAGGATCTGGAGAGGATGGAGGGAAGTGATGAAGTTCATAGGGTGAAATATTGCCTTTTTCAAATGAAACAAAAGCCTCCTTTCCCTCAGAAAGAAGAGTAATATTTTATTTCTTTTTTTTAAAGTAACAGCTTCTAGTCTTATTTATTAAATCAATAGTTCTATGACTTTCATTTTTATTAATTTCTCCTTTGATTTTTTGGATCTCTAATTTAGTCTTCATCTGAGGATTTTTAATTTGTTCACTTTCTAGTTTTCTAATTTGCATGCCCAAATCATTGACTTCTGTCCTCTCTAATTTGATAATATATTAACTCAAGGATATGAATTTCCCCTGAGTACTGCTTTGGCTGCATCCCATCGATTTTGAAAGGATGTCTCATCATTGTCATTTTCTTCAATGAAATTATTAATTTTTTCTATGATTTGTTTTGTTTAATTTCCAATTATTTTTAAATTTACCTCTCCATGTACCCTTACTAATTATTACTTTCATTACATTGTAGTCTGAGAAAGTTGCATTTATTGTTTATGCTCTTTTGCACTTGTTTGCAATGTTTTTATGCCCTAGTACATAGTCAATCTTTGTGAATGTACCATGTGCTGCTGAAAAGAAGGTATATTCTTTTTGTCCTTATTTATTTTTCTCCACATATTAACTAAGTCTAATTTTTCTAAGATTTCATTCACTTATCTTACCTTTTTCTTATTTATTTTTTTATTTATCTAGTTCTGATAAAGGAAGGTTCAGGTCTCCCACTAGTCTAGTTTTTCTATTTCATCCTTGAGCTCCTCTAGTTTCTCCTTTAAAAATTTGGATGCTATGCCATTTGGTGCATACATGTTGAGTACTGATATTTCCTCATTGTCTATACTGCCTTTTATCAGGATGTAATTACCTTCCCTATCTCTTTTAACAATGATGAGATCTATTTTTACTTTGGCTTTGTCAGATATTATGATTATGACTCCTGCCTTCTTTTTATCAGTTGATGCCCAATAGATTTGGCTCCATCCTCTCAGTTTTACCTTAGGAGTGTCTACCTTATTCATGTGTGTTTCTTATAGACAGTATATGGTAGGGTTTTGGATTCTAATCCACTCTGCTATTTGCTTGCATTTGATGGGTGAGTTCATTCCATTCACATTCAGAGTTATGATTACCAACTGTGTATTTCCGAACATTTTGATTTCCACTCTGTATAATTAAAAATCTTTTACCCTAAAAAATAACTACATATCCCAAGAGCCCACTGACTTCCTGTCATTATGTACTTCCTGTAGACAGAGGATAAAGGGCATGGGCTTTGGAGGCTCCCTTTTTCTGATGTAGAATCAACATTGATGGTGGTGAGTGGGGTTGACTAAAAAATGGCTAACCATCCATGGGGCACATGGTCTTTATTTTGTATCTTCTTTATTCCTTGATTTCTAATGATCATTAATAAATCTCTTAAAATATAATATTATTATTAAGATTTAATTTTAACTTTTACATTGATGGCAACCACTTGTCAGAGAAGAACCTTTCAAATGTTTAAGATAGCCTAGATAAAAAAATTTTTAAGCCACATTTCTCCTGCCAAGGCTTTTTGCCCACCCCACCCACCCTCATAAACTCCAACTTTCTTTGGAGCTGCTGCATTTTTCTTTTACTACTTTTTGCCCAATTGCTTGCTCTCCCTACTGGCCAGGCTATTTTTATCAGAAGGACTCTTGGCAAAGAAGAAATAAACTGCTTCTCTCCTCCACCTGCTTGAGTCCTTCTTTCCTCATTCCTCCTTTGTTCCTCCTCACTGCTGACTCCTTCATTGCTGATACTGCTTCCTCCTGATCTTCCGGACCTGGATTGCTCACTCTGTACCAGCCCCCAGCCACCAGAAATCCTCCTCCTAATCTCCACCTCCAATCCTAAATCAGCCTCCACACAGACCCTGATAGCTATTGCTGCCTCTGCTGGGCTGATTACTGCCACCAAGAAGCTAGAAGTCCTTGGGGTGCTCCTCAGGGCAGATGGTAAAAATAAATAAATAAAAACCTGGTGTTTTTTCCTTAGGCAATGATTAGCCTCCTAACTCCCTCTGGGGAAACTAGTATTTTACCTCAGGAGGGATGGGGAGAAGAAAGAGACTCTTCCAAACAGGAAGTTGATTACAATCATGGCATATTCTATGAAAGAGCACTGCATTACCTATTTCAAACAGCTTCCAGCTTTAGGAGGTTTTTTTTTTCTTTCTACCACTGATCCTTTCAATTATCTTGCCTGAGATTCAGGGGAGAAATGCATCCCCCTACAACCCTTTACCTTTTGGGGCCTGCCCAGTTTGAGATTCCTAAAACTCATGCTCTCCCTCACTATGGTCATACCACAGTGCTGACAATAGGGATATGAATTTTAGAAAAAGGAACTTTAAAGGGTCTGGTTGTGAAATTTTAAGCCTCTTCAGACTCCATTTTTTTAAAATGAAAGTCTCTGTATTTTATTGTATTTTGCTGGTTGTTTTGTTTAAGATTTAATTTTGTTGTTTTAAGTTCATATATTAAATATATTCGATACTGTTCTGTTATACTGAATCATTTTAATCTTCTGTGTTTTAACTATTAGATATATTCTGTTACCTTTTCCTTATGAATACTGAACAAAATATTGTAAAAGTCCATAAACAGCCTTTTTTTTCCATTTTGCATTTATTAATTGTCACATAGTTGATTGATGGACTCAACCTGTCTAACAACCTTTAGAGAATTTAATAAGCTAACAATTTAATTGTAATGTTAAGGGGTCTTCAGAAATAATTTTAATTAACTAGTGGTTTCTGAATGGATAAGTTCTTTTTATATTTATATTTTAAAGAATGTTGTATTAAAGGTCGAGAAACAAAGAAATGTTCCTACCAACATATTTATATGAAGCAGGAAGCCAAAAAGAGCTCCTGCAAAATTCTTCAGTTTAATTTACTTCCACCAGAGCAATCTAGATTTTTTGGTGGTGTTCTAGACCCAAATAAGTTTTACTTTGTTTAAAAATATATTTGCCAAGATTGAAAGATTTGCTACATCTGTAAAAATTGTGAAAAATATTCATCAGTTCATAGTTTTTTATTGTTTTTTTTTTTGTCAAAGAGCAACTTATATGAAATATGATAGGGGGTTTGTTTGCTATTATAATAGAATGGGCTATTATAACTCTGGGGATATTGATAATTTTTAGTGTACATTGCATATTGTACTATTGTTTTTTTTTAAAAAAAACTTTTACTTTGTGTGAAAATCATTTGCTTTGCACTCACAGTGGATCATGGCCAGGTATGAAGAGGAAATGGATCTCATTTTTGGTGAGAAACCTTGTATTCTATATTTCCTTAGCTGACACAGTGTGTCATTGATTTTTAAGTTATATATATTTTTATTTTTAAAACTTTTTTATTCTTGTTTTTACTTGCATGTGAAATATACTATTTCAGTTTTATTTTTTCTTTCCTTTTTGTATTTGAAGCACATGTCACTAGCATTGAGAAGATTTTCTTTAACTTTTTTGATTTTGCAGTAATATAAATTTAAAATATATTTGATATAATGTCAATGTATGCCCCAAAAGTTTGAGACTATGAAAGTGATGCCACTGATTGTTTAAAAAAGAATTATGAGACTTTGTGTAATGATTCTGTCTGATTCCAGGACAAGAGAATACAAAAAGAGCCACTGCACAGTGCCAAAGAAGCACAAAGCTAAACTGCATAGTGCCTATCAAGCACAAGGTCAAAGAGGCCAACCAATCCCAATGGGATTCATGAAAATTTTGAGCCAAGACAAGAGGACTTGAACTTGTTTGGGGTTCAAGGTTGCAGTTGTTTAACATGTGTTAAAAGCAGGTCTTCCTTGTTCCACATTTTACCAAGTATCTCAAATTTGGCTCCTACCTGGCTCCTATAATCTAGTCCCTTTTCTATCTTTTATGGTGTGGTAAACTTTCTATAGTCCTGGCTACTGATTGGGTCAATGCATAATTGCTTAAATCATTTTAATTGGGCCCTGATTCAAGGACCTGTTATAGGTTTACTTTTCCTTTACTTAGGATTTTTACACATAAGACTTTGATAGTCTATATTTCATTCAGAATTTTTTTTATTTGGAATTTTTAAATATTTTTTTATTTCTCTTGCCAATTGATTCATATACCTCATAACTCAGCCATGCATCCCTAAGTGATCCCTGTGTTTTTCAACACACTCTTCAGGGGGGAATGTATTCTTATTATTTTAAACTGCAAAGTTTAAATTCCCTTTGAGAGTAATTTTAGGTTAAGAAATATGCTACCTCTCTGAATCCAGAAAGTGAACTGTTTGGAGAAGACACCATGAAGATGCCTCCACAGACCACACACTACACCAAAAGATACAGAGTGAACTTTGGGATGTGGTGATTTGAACTATGTGGGTTTTTAATGCATTTGTTTTGTATGTATACTCTTTTGCCAAAGGGGACTGCCCCAGACTGGTTTTTTGTCAATGAGCCTATAAATTACTGGTTTTGTTCTCTTCCTCTTTTCCTCAAATTATTGCAATTTCAAAGTTGGTATGCTTACAAGACCCACTGGAGACACTAGTCTTCCATGGGTCTCAGGGGAGAATGTATGATTAAAAATCTGTTACCCTAAAAAAGAACTTCATATCCAAAGAGTCCACTGACTTCCTGCCATTACGTACTTCCTGTAGACAGAGGATAAAGGGCATAAGCGTTGGAGGCTCTCTCTCTCATGTAAAATCAGCATTGATGGTGGTGAGTGGGGTTGACTAAAAAATGGCTAACCAGCCATGAGCATGTGGTCTTTATTTTGTATCTTCTTTATTCTTTTATTTCTAATGATCATTAATAAATCTCTTAAAATATAATATTATTATTGAGATTTAATTTTAACTTTTACAACTCCTAGTCCTGCCTTTTCTTCTTTCACTATTTCCTTCTACACCAAGGTTTTGTTTTTAATCAGTCCCCCTAATTCCCACCCTTATTTTACTTTCCTTTCTACTCCCATCCATTCTTATTCCCCCCTTATTTTCTTTACAGTCTTTTTAAACTGCCCCTCATCCTCTCCCTCCCTTGTACTGCTTCCCTCCCCATCAGTCCAATTATTACCCTCCTACTTCCCTATAGGGTGCAAATCAATTCTCTGCCCCAATGGATTGGATTGTTCTTCCCTCTTTGAGTCAATTTCAATGCATGTAAGAATTGAGTATTTCCTATCTCCAACCTCATTACTATTCCAGTGTTTTGATGTTCTCCCCCATCCTGCCATGAGCTTCTTTTGTGACATATAAATTTACCCCCTTTTGTTTCTTTTCCCATTTCTTTTAGTATTAACCTCTTTTTTTAGCTCTAGTTGTATATATGTGCATTCATGCTTACATATATCTATATACATATTTATGTCTTGGCATTTCATCCTATACAGTTAGTCACTATTCCCTCTAAGTGTAATACTTCTAGCTGCCCAGGTGATAATAACAATTTTTAAGAGTTAACAATGACCTCTTTTCTTATAGGGATACATATCATTTTAACTTATTAGGACTCTTAAAAAAAGTTGTTGCTGTTTTGGTTTTGGTTTTGGTTTTGTTTTTTCTCTCTTTCTTAATTACCTTTTCATAATTTTCCTGAGTTCTGTGTTGGGGCATTTACGCTTTCCCTTGTAAGAATATCGTCAGTTTTTCTGGGTAATTGATTCTTAGTTGTAGACCTAGTTCCTTTGCTTTCCAGAATATCATATTCCATGCCTTTTGGTCCTTCAGAGTAGATGCAGCCAGATCCTGTGTTACCCTCATTGTGGTTCCATGGTATCTGAATGACTTCTTAGCAGCTTACAATATTTTTTTCTTGGTATGATAGTTCTTGAATTTTGCTGTAAGATTCCTGGGTGTTGTCAGTTGGGGATTAAGTACAGGAGGTGATTTATGGAGTCTTTCAATCTCCACTTTTCCCTCTTGTTCTAGAATGTCAGGGCAGTTTTCTTGGATAATTTCCTGTAGGATGATGTCCAGGTTTTTTTTTTTTCTTTTGTCATGGTCTTCCAATAGACCAATGATTCTTAACTTGTCTCTCTTGGAATGATTTTTCTAAATCTTCTGTCTTGTGAATGAGGCGCTTCATATTTTCCTCAATTGTTTCATTCTTTTGATTTTGTTTTATAGTGTCCTGCTGCCTTATGAAGTTGCTTGTTTCTAGTTGTTGTATTCTGGATTTTAAAGACTGGATTTCATCCCTGGCTTTTTGGTCATTCTTCTCCTTCTGGTCTGATTTTCCTTGGAGGTCATCTTTCATCTTCTTTGCCTCATCTTTCATCTCCTTTGCCTCATTTTCAAGCTGCTTGATTTTGGCTTTCAAGACACTATTTTTTTTGTTTGAGTCCAAGTGCCTCTGTTTCCAGATGACCTATCTTACTTTTTAAGTTCTTTCCCCAGTTTTCTTCAGCCTCTATTAATGGTGTTTTGAATTGTATTTTGAGTTCTTCCAGAGCCTGTATCCAATTTGCTGCATTTTCTGTTGTTTTTCTTGGTGTTCCCTCATCCTTCTCTGTTCCATTTGCTCTTTGTTCATTGCCTGTATAGAAGCTGTCGATTGTAATTCCTTTTTCCTTTTTCTATTGTTTGCTCATATTTACCCCTTCTTTACTCCCTGCAGTTACCTGTACTCTTGCTTCTCTCATTTTTTTTGTGGTTTGGGGCTTTTCTTTCCGTCTTCACCCTTGGAGCTTTGTCAGCAAATCTCTCAGCACAGTCTGTGGGGGAGAAGTATTAGAGCTTGAGCTTCCCTGCCCTCAGAAGGCTTTGATGGGATTAAGTCCAGCTGGGTTGAGCTGTATGTGCCCTGAGGCCCAATCCTCGGGAGGGGGGGTGGCAATATGGAATGTCTCCGCTGTTGCAACTTGACTGCCTGCTCTGCACTCTGTGCTTCTTCTCTAACTGCTTCCCCACCACCTGTTTTCAATGCTCTGAGCCTACCACAGCTTTGCCCACAAGGTACTCCCTCCAGACCAGCACCTTTGCCTGCCCAGTTGCCCTGGAGACTTAGTGCTATAGGTAGGGGAGGGGTCCCAGGGGCCTTCCTTCTTCCTTCCCCTTAAACCCAAGTGTTCTTGAATTCTGGCTTTTGGGGGCATCCCGTTTAAGTTGAGTCCAGCAGGAAGCTTCCTTGGCTCTGTCTTGTTAGGTTTGATTTTCAGTCCCCTAGGAGTATTTAGTTTGTAATCAGTAAGAAAGGGTTTTCAGAGGTCTGAACTTTTGCTGCCTCTATGCCGCCATCTTGACTCTGCCTCCTGAATGAAAGGTATCCCTGTTGATGGAAGGAGTTATTATTTGGATAGCCATGGTGGTGTTTTAAATTTATTCTTTCTTATGAAAATGATTCACAGTTTTAGTGACTGTTGTCAGTTGGAACAGGGAGGGTTTTATCAGTATGCCAGCTTCCATAGCGAAGCTCCTTCAGCTTTCCTATTGTAGCAGATTGTGCCTCTCATGAATGATGCTACAAAAATTCAGAGAATTGGCAACGTTCCTTCACAAATGGAAAACCCAGGCAATCACTGATACATCTGTCATCTGTCACTATCTCATCTAGTCCCACAAAATAAATAAAATACAGAATATTATTATATGTGCTAAAGTTCTTTTCCTTTCACTCTAGGTTTCATAACCTAATCCTTTTGAAGTTTGGCATCTTTAGTATTTCTCTAAAAGGAATTCTCTAAAAGTTCATGATAAAAGTTCATAGCCTGACATTTCTACTTAAAGCTTTTTTTTTTTTTAACCATAATTCGGAGAGTTGGAGAAAGGGGTTTTTTACTGCATGAACTCTACCTTTCCATTACCTAATACCTAGCTCAAATAGACAATGTCACTTCCTCTACAAAGATTTGGCAAATCTCTCTTCCTCCATTACATTGATGACCTTTCACATTCCAACTTCTTATTATCCTTTGTTTTCATCTCTCATCTATTATGATATTTTGTTTTCTATTCGTTATTATTATATGTATGACAATCCTCTATTTAACTAGATATGGTCAAATACTTTTATCTACAATCTAAATTTCCCTAAGTACCTGGCTATAATCAAAGATTCAGCATATAGAAGATGACTAACACATGCTTGTTTAATTTCTTGAATTAAATTGTTGTTGCTGATTGATCTTTATCTAGGAAAAATGCCTTTCTCAATTGTTTATTCTCTGATTTTGCTTTTCTCTAACTGTGCCCATGATTTCTTTCATTCTATTTCTTCTTCTTTTAGTGAGTTGCCAACATTTATGGTATTTCTATGTGTCTCAGGTGTTTATGTAGATAACTGTTTAGTCAATCTGGCTTCTGTCCCAATCTTCCTATCTTTCTTCCCTGTGCAAATAGTTTCTCTTGGACTAAACATATTATGATTGAGTATCATTTCTTTTTCATGGAAATACTTCATTTTCATATTCAAATTTTGTAAGCCTATTGAAGTTGATTGACCTAGTTCTTAGGGAATAAGCTAGTAAGTAGTTTCCTAGTTTGGATGGAAAAAAAGCAAAGTATATTCATATATTAAAGTGAAGAAATGTCTGCCTAATAGAGTAAATCCAGGTGTTCTTCTTGCGGTTTTTCCTATTCCTATCACTGTACTATACCATAATTCTAGATGTTTTAATTCCAATTTGCCAAAATTTTCAAATTACTGTTTGGATGATATTAGAGTCTCAAAAAAGTATGGATCTGAGTCAGGGTAAAGGAATCTTGTTAAGTGTTTATTGGCTTCATCGTTTAAGGAACTTATAAAATGATTATCTGTTCACAATGAAGATATAAGTTGTAGCAAAGAAATGTCATCTCAAAAATACTGTGAATTACTTTGTAGATTATCAGGTTCATATCAGCGTGGAAACGATAACTTAAAGGTATGGGTAGATTTCAGTTTTTTCTCCAATGAAGTTTTTTAAAAACATAAAGTCACCTTGCAAAATTATGAAACATATTTTATAAGAATATTAATCTCAATTTCTTCATTCTACATACGTGTCTAGTTATCTAGATATATATGTCTACATATTGATAAAGTTAGAGATATTCGAGAGATCAAGGATCACCCTCCAGATTATCACTGATAGTTTATTTTCTCTGTTCAGTTCTGTTTCCCCCTAACCATACTAGCCAACTCCTTTTTCTGTTGTCTACAAAGACAGCACTTGTTGGTGATGTTCCTTTCTGACATTCATTTATATTATGTCTACAGGATATCCTTCATCTCTTGGTCTCTTCAGCTTTAAAAGAGAAAATGAGCTGAGTCTGACATGATTTGCTATGACTAATATCATACTGTCTCTTGATAATCATTCCTTTTTATTTAAAAGACACACAAAATATCCCTTTAGTGGCATATTTTAGGATTTCACTAGAAATCCAAGTCAAACTCATTGATCAGAACTATCTTCATTTTGGGGAAAAAGTGGGTTATTTTAACCCCAGTGACTTCTCTGTCCTCCACATTTCTTCAGCAACTGCTGCTACCACTCAAAATCTAGCTCTGTGGTCCTAATAAGCTTAAACTCTGCCAGATTGTTTCTGTACTTGACGTAGTAAATCTGAGATTAATGACATGAAACTCATTGCCCACAGAGAGACTAGCAGGTAGAGTATTGGATTCAGAAGATGGAAAACTTGAGTTTGAATCCAACTTTTGCTCCTTAATTAACTCTATGTTGTAAAACAATTTAATTAAACTCTCAAATTCAGTTTGATTATTTGTAAAATGAATGTAATAACATATAAGGCGCATCACCGGTTATTGTTGTGAGAGCCAAATAACAGTATTGATAAGGTACTTTGTAAATGTTAAAACACTATGAAAATGTCTGCCATTATTAATATGTCTTGACTTATCTTGAATTTTAATTCACTAACAATCATTTTCATTCTAGCCTTCACAATTTGAAGATTGTTCTCATCATGGGGAAATGGAAGAAATAGAACATTTGAATAGTTTTGCTTTCTTTCTGTTATTCATCATTACGATGCCACTTTTAAGCAATAATCCTTTTCCTACTTTAATCTTCTTATCCCAAAACTTTTTAAAAGTGCTTTTATGGTTTTTAGAATTTATCTACAGGCTTGGTTAACACTGAGGGTTTAGCACTCCTGAGACTATTTTTAAAAGACTATCATTCTTCATACTATTTCCTACCCATAATTCTAACTCTTATACATTAAAAAAAATGCCATTAAATTAGCAAGTATATGTCTTCTACATTTGTTCCTTTATCCTCTACTTCTTTTTCTCACCTGAATAATTTATCTTTGTCATCAAAATTTCATTCTTGAGAGCCTCTTAAGCCAACTTATGTTATCTTTTAAGTTATGAGTCATTTATTTTTCTCTCTATTTTTCCAAATCTATGGTAGCTTTCAGCATATATCAAATTTTCCTTTCTTCATCTTTCATAAATTCTAAAATAAAGTTATAGCGACTACTTCTTCCCAGGGTTTCTTTAATTTTTAACTTGGCAACTAGTCCCTCTTTACTGTTCAGAGTCAGATCAAATATAGCAGTTCCTTTTATCCTTTTATCTCCTATCCTTGGGGGGGAAAAAAATATATATATATATCATTAGGGCAAATCAGACATGTATCAGTTAATCTGCTTTTAGCAAAGACGGAGTTCCAACAAATGCCCAGTCAGTGGAAACCTCTAATCACTATTATAGTATGCTTTGATATCAAGTCATAATATTCTGTTTCCTTAACACATCATTAAATTCCCTCTTCTGGTATGGTGGTTTCTAAAATACTCCCACCATAAAATCTTGTTTCCATTGATCATTACTTAAATATTCTCTTCTAAGATTTCTTCTTTTGGTTAGTATATTTCCTTATGTGTGTCTATATATACATACATACAAACATAATATATATGTATATTTAAATATGCAACACTACTCTTCCACACCTTTTATTTCATCTTTTCCTTTGCAAAAAGTCATGCCCTCTATAAACATATTCCTGGCATGAGTCACATCTCATCAAGTCTCACTGGTCTTTACAAGACCAAATTTACCTTCTTGCATAAAGATCTCAAGTTCTTTTTTTTTTTCATTGCCCACACTCTGCACAGTTTTAGGTTGGTACATGAGGCAAGGGAGTTTATCACGGACCCTTTTCTTTTACATTAGTTCTTGAACATTACTGTCTCTTCATTACTAGAGGTATTCAAAAATTGGTTAACTATCTACTAAAAATGATGTACAATGAAGGGATTTCTACACTGGACAGTAGTTGGAATTAAGTAACTTTTTTAAGTACTTCCAGCACTAACAGCCCTGGGAACAAACTCCCTAGAATGATGAAAATTTATTCATTAATAATTTATAGGTAAAATCAAAGAGAATTGAGCAAAATGTTGTTTTTTCTTTTGAAGTTCTTGAGTATGGCATTTTCCCAGTATTAAGAATGGAAATCTGTCAGAATATGCATATGTACAAATGCCAAAAAAAAGACCCTTTAAAATGTGTTTGTTTAAGTTTAGTTTTCTTTGCAATAATTACTGTGTAAAATGGATTAGAAAAAAAGAATGGGAAATAGATCTATTGATTAATTTGTGATGCAAAATGGAATGAATTCACCATTAGTAACAGCAGAAAGTAGGCTACTAAAATAGGCATTTCTTAAAAGTAAATGAGATTCTCTATAGCTCCATAGCACTGTTATTGAGAGGGTTAAAAGGAAGTTAAAATTCTGCTGCTCTTTTCATTAATTTTTTTTTCCCTTCCACCTTCTTTACAACACAAAGACATGACTTCTTATGCCTCTAAAATTTTCCAGGACACTTGGCATTGATGAAAATAAATGAAAGCATATTTCCTGAGTTGGCACATGGAAATACATGAATGTAATGAGTGATTTTTCCTGCTTTGAAGTGAAATGTATATGTATATATACATATATATATATGCACATATACAATTAAGTAATCTTTATATGATAATCTCTCTAACATAGCTTAAATATTTCAACAGACAACAAAGATTATGATGCATATTTGTCATATACCAAAGTGGACCCTGACCAGTGGAATCAAGAAACTGGGGAAGAAGAAAGATTTGCCCTTGAAATTCTACCAGATATGCTGGAAAAACATTATGGGTACAAATTGTTCATTCCCGACAGAGATCTGATCCCTACTGGAAGTAAGTTAACTTTTACATACAGAGGTATGTTTGTATATGTGTATGCACATAGAGATTTATTATTTGATATAATATTCTATTCATTATAACATGTTTATCTGTAATATGTCCAATAATATAATTAATAAATCTCTAATAAAATTACAAAAATAACAATAATAGTTCTGAATAACTGCCTCCATAATTCCACAAATGGCAGTGTTAAAGAAATCAAATGATCAACAAATGAGCTGCTCTTTGGAAATATTTCTACCACTTTCAAAAACTTAGATTGATTTAAATACATTTGTATTTTCTGGTCTAATCTCTGTTCCACCTCTGATATACATATATATATGAGCTAGAGCTGTCTTCCAGGGAGAGTTTGTGAATACCACTGAGCTCTCTGGTCCAAATGTTAGTCTTACTAATTCTGAGAAACTGCCATTCTATTTTGTAGCCTATATTGAAGATGTGGCAAGATGTGTGGATCAGAGTAAGCGGCTGATTATAGTTATGACCCCTAATTATGTTGTCAGAAGAGGCTGGAGCATCTTTGAACTGGAGACCCGACTTCGAAATATGCTCGTAACAGGAGAAATTAAAGTGATATTAATTGAATGTAGTGAACTTCGAGGAATCATGAACTACCAGGAGGTGGAAGCTCTAAAGCACACCATTAAACTCCTGACGGTTATCAAATGGCATGGACCAAAATGCAACAAGTTGAATTCTAAATTCTGGAAACGTTTACAGTATGAAATGCCTTTTAAGAGGATAGAGCCCATTACCCACGAGCAGGTATTGGATGTCAGTGAACAAGGGCCCTTCGGGGAGCTACAGACTGTCTCAGCAATTTCCATGGCTGCTGCCACCTCTACCGCACTTGCCACTGCCCATCCAGATCTGCGTTCCACGTTTCACAATACTTACCATTCACAAATGCGTCAGAAACACTATTATCGAAGCTACGAATATGATGTACCTCCTACCGGCACCCTGCCTCTTACCTCAATAGGTAACCAGCATACCTACTGTAACATCCCTATGACACTTATCAACGGACAGCGGCCGCAGACAAAATCCAGCAGGGAGCAGAACCCAGACGAGGCTCACACAAACAGTGCAATACTGCCGCTCTTACCGCGCGAGACCAGTATATCCAGTGTGATTTGGTGACAGAAAAGGAAGGGGCAACTTTGCCCCTTGGAGTAGGAGCTGAGTCTGCAGTCCAGTGCCTGGAACTACATCCTCGACTGCTGCTGTTAAAAACATGCATTACAATCTATAAAATACGAGGAAAAACAGGGTCTTGTACATATGTTTTTTGCAATTTATTTGTAGCATCAGTGTCTTCCTGTTTTACCATGTCTCTTGCCATTACATTTTTTGACTTTGTTTATATGTCATTGGAATTTGTATATTTACATTTTTTAATGAAGAGACTGATGTATAGATAGGAAACCCTTTTTGCTTCATTAGTATAATTTTAGAATGGGTTTTGATTTCTTTTTGTTTGGGCTTTTTTTTTTAACATTTCTTTGGAGTGCTTGGACAAAGCTATTTGATGGGACAAGGACCACCATATCCACTGTGCTGTTCAGCCTAGCAACAGCAAGGCCATGAGCCTTCTGAGCTCAATACAACTGGAGGCCAAAATTCCAAACAGATGTGGAGAACACTTGTTCATAGGAGGGCCCCACCAATCAGAGCCCTGAATCTCTTCCTTGTCCTGCCTCATCCCCACCTCTACCCTTCTAAAGTCAGCATGGTGTGTGACCCTGCAGAATGGGAGGGGGTGGGTCTAACTGTCTTAACATTTAACTCACTGCTTGTCAAATGACACTCCAGACCCAAATGTCTACCAGTCACTTTACTGTGACCACTACTGAGTGCTAAGAAGATAAGATCAAGGGCGGGGGTGTTGTTTTGTTTAAAAATGAGTTGATGTACCCTTATATATATGAAAAAAAAAAATCAACCTATATTTGATCACTTCCTGGAAAGGCATGAATGTGTTTGTGGCTGTTTTTGTTTCAATATTCAGCTCCCTTTTTTCCCCTTTGATTTTTTCTGCAAATGAGATTATGTGCAATTGCCAGGCAAGTCAGTCAAAAGGGGTGAATTGACATAAGTCATAATGAGATTTATATTGATGGCTTCCAAACCAAAGGGAAGGACTAGGATGTTATCAAATATGTTTTGTCACATTGTATTATACAAAATGTTATTTTCTAAACAGTAAGAGCAAATCTTTGCAACCTATTATGGAGTCCCCTTGTATTTAAATGTTAATTCACTGTATTTACTTTTCAATGCTACATTCAGAATCAAGCATTCTTACTTCCTTTGTTTCAGTTTGTAACAATAAGTAAAAACTTTATCAATTTCAAGGTGATTTAAATGAGAACTCAGGAGGTTAAAACATGAATATTAATGAAAATCAATGTTTTCAAAATAAACAGTATTTATACAAAAGTAAACATTAAATCAAATCTGAAAAGTTGTTTAAAACAATTAATTCTACTGAATAAAGAATTAGTTTTATTTTAAATGTATCATTCTATCTTTCAGAAACACAGAAAGTTTGTTCCAGTGCTCCCAGAAAATCCATTTCATATAGATTAGCTATGTCTAAAACCAAGGACACAAGCTGCTAATTCATATTCATGTTTTGTATGACAAAAAACAAAAACAAAACCAAAACCAAAAAAAAGTCTATTGTAAAGAAACCTGCAGGGGGCAGAATTATAAGAAAACATTCCCTATGGGATTTTTTAGTTTTTTAAAAAAGTACATTGATTATAGAGTTTTAATGTTAATTTAGATATCCATCATAGGCATTTTCACTACTGTCAGCAAATGCTGACCAGTGCAATGGATGTTGTATTTTTTTTTAATTTATTCTTATCATCGGTATAAGAAAATAACCACTCTAATGTTTTGGTCTCATTAGTAAGATGTTATTTGATCAGGAAGAAAAATAAACTACAGTGTAGTTCATGGGGAAGAGGGCAAGGGCCCATTGAAAATGTATGAGAAATGAGAATGAACATGATGTAAAAATCCAAAGGATCCTGGTACCCGCATACCAACAAGATAAAGGTGCTATGGGACGTTCAGTAGTTTTTATTTGCCTAAAATTGTTTATTTCTCTAACAATTCTCTTGGGTGCTCCTCCAGTCTATTCTTTATTTCCATGCATTCCCCCTGGACATGTGCCAAATTTCAACAGAATAGACCTGAAGCTGCCAGGACAGATAAAATTTAAAGTCAGCTTTACACATTTGGTTATTTTCAGACTTTAAGAAGGCCATTATTTACTTGATATTATGGACACCTGTCAGGAACTGATGGCATTTAACTTCATTGGACTGGATACCAACCCTCCCCACCCACTAGAACCCCCCCCCCAAAAAAAAGTACTGCAATGGCCTTTAAAAAAAAAACCTGAAGATGGAAGTGTGAGAAAAATATAGAGAAAACGATCAGACAACAATCACATTTTAGGCATCCACAAGTGTTTATTTAGCTGCATTGGGAGTACATTTTTTGTTCTATTTTTAGTGTAGATTTAAGCACTTTGAATAGCATGATTCAGGGATTGATGGGTAATATTTGATATTCTCACGACTTAAGAAATGTTTCTTTTTCCTCTAATGCGTTGTCATATTATGAAACAAAGAAATGACTAAATGGAGAAGAAGCTATTGATGACTTTAGAAACATTCCTCCCAAAATACTCCTCTTCTATCAACAGCTCTGTGTGAGAACAAGTGAAGGAAACTGTCATGTGTTCACGTGCTCAATGTTTGACAAAAGTTCTGTTAGAACTCACAATAAAAAGAGAAAAAAAATGTATTTTCCCTAGTGCTTAGGCTCCATCCTTTTTCTTGAGGGGGATTGGGGAGGGAAGGTGAAGGTTTTCCAATATGTAAAAATAGATCCAAAAGTTGGATATGGTAGCCAAGCTGAGGGGGGTGGGGGAGGGATAAAGGGAGAGAGGGGGGGGAGGTGGAGGGATAGAGAGAGAGAGAGTTCCTAACACAGAATATGTTGATTTTGAAAATGTGAGATGACTGTGTCCTCACTGTTTTTCATCAGTTGCTGCTCCAACTCTTGGTGATGCTATTCAGATACACAATATTGCCTCTTTCTTAAATATAGCTTCTGTTTTTCTTGCTCCCAGTGGCCTTTTCTATTCCTTCCTAGTTATTTAACCTATTGGAGTGTAGTCAGAAAGCATATGATTCCTTCATGTCTCTGAAGAACAGAGAGGCAACCAGAACATGGCATTTCCTCTTGTCTGAATTATTTTGGGGCAAGTAAGTGACATTCATGTTGACTCTCTCTAAAGAAAACCTATGTAATGGATTTGCATTTCCAACTATCCCCAAATTCCCTTGTATTTCTATATCATCAGCTTAATGATTTTTCAGTTTAGACCTCTGCTACTATATTCCAGAAGGTCTTGTTTTGGCTTAGATTTACTTTTAACTCTCCAGATGCTGCTTTCTTGGTTACTTTCATGTTCTTCAGTTCTTCTTTAAAAAAAAAAAAGAGGAAGAACCAACATCCATATTTTATTTTTAATAATCTTATCAGATATTATAGGTATTGATTTAGCTAAATATGTCCCATATCAACAACAAAACTTACCTTTAGCCTAGGAAAATTATCTCTTTTCTTCCTGTAGCCAGTAAGTTTATAGAAATCCTCTCTAGTCAAAATGTAATCTATTTCTAGGATTGTGTTTTGCTTGATTTCCTTTTAAAATTGTTTATATTATTAAAGATGAATTTATTGTAAAGGAGAGGAAAAATGAAGCATGCGGTGAGTGGAAAGAAGAGGAAAATGCCTTTGGCATTTTTTTAAATTCTATTAGGAACCTTCTTTGAAACAGATCTCAAAACTTGGTGGAATGTGTCTTTCTAATTGACCTATTTCATCATTATTTGCTTTGGATTCCTTGTCCAAAATACCGTGACAATCATTCCATTATATATGTTTTCTTCCTTATTATAATATGAGCTTTTTGAGGACAGGGAAAGTTTTGATTTGTTATATTCATATTATTAGTGTTTAGCATAAATGCCTGGCTCATTGTAAATGCTTTTTTAAAAATTCACTTGATTTACCTGGTTCCTAATCAGTAAATAGTCATATTATTTAAATGGATGGAAACTAGAAAACTACATATTCCATGTATACCTGAAGAAATTTTCAAATAGTATCTTATAATGATGTGGAGAAAGTGACAAAACTGTTTCCCCTTCAATAAAAATTTTAAGAAGTTATGATTCATTGATCATCTATACTATAAAGTTCGGAATGGTTTAAAACTGGAGTAGAATCTAGAATTAATTTATATTTAGCTTCAATGTGTAGTCAGTCCCACAAGCAAGCATGATCACACCAGTGTACACACACACACACACACACACACATAAACACACACACACACTCAGTCTAACTAATTCCTCTTTGAACTTGACCCTCTTGAATGAGAGGCTATAATCTTGCTGATTAGTACAAATATTCTATTTCCAACTGAAGACTGATTTTTATGATTATCACATTTCCTTGTTTTCTTCACACATCCACAGGGGATGGCTCCACTTGGATGTAATAGAACCTGTGAGATTTGGCAGCAAAGCCTTACCTTACAAGACTGTGAATTCTTACTTCTTTCAAGTAAACTTAACAGTTCTCATAGTGAAGAAAGAAAAGAAACAAACACTAAACTACTGGTAGTTTTTTCCCAAAGATATCTTCATTTTCAGAAAGTAGGAACTGTATTATATAATCCTCTTCAAGACCTTTCATCAGTCATATCAATGGCGATAATCCAGTGATAATTTCCTGATTTGTAAAGAAAGTCTGTAGATTTTAGAGAATGAAGTCAAGTGACATGACAATTATTGTGAATACTCTTTTTATTTTACTGTGATTGATAAAAATATATATTAGATTTAAAAATAGAGTAAGAAACATTTCAATCTGCAATACAAAATCACTTAAAGATGATGATGATGATATTTGGAGGAATGAAAGATGATTTTAGCAAATCATGACAATAAAAATCTCAATCTGTTTTGTAGTCACATATGCAAAAGATGCTATCACTAAACACTAACTCAACAATAAAACAAGGTTCAGTCTTTGGTAAACACAAGCTCCTCTCCAAACTCTGAAGAGTATAAAGCAACACTTTATATCATATAGATGTAGAAAAAAACACAGAGAAAAACCCTCAAAATTCTTCCTTCTAGCCTCTCATTTTTGAGGCCACAGCTAACACCATTTTTCTAATGTTTTTGCAAAAGAAATAACAATAGGAAACTGTCTTGCTTAAAAATAGAAAATGCACAAAAACCAGGAGGTAAAACATAGTTATTCCCATTAGATTGTAAGCTCCTTGAGGGCAGGAACTGATTTTTTTTCTTTCTTTGTCTCCCCAGAACTTAGCACAGTGCCTGATACATAGTCGGTGCTTAATAAATGCTTGTTGACTTGAACTGAACAATTCTTTGACCCTGCCTCTAGTCATACCTTTCTATGGATTCATGTAACTTAAAATATGGGGTTGACATGTTCTTCTCTTAAATAATATAAAAGAGGGTATCGTTTTGAAGAACAACAAACTCCATTCCATGTTCTAGTATGGAGACAGTTATCAGATGATGTTATTTTTATTCATTTATTATATGTTAAGTATGCATATTAAGTATTCAGCGATTATAAGAGTAATCTAAGTATATATGACACATGACCTTTGTATTTGTAGTAATTAAAATTAATTTATACTCATAATATTCAATATCAGAGCATTTAACTGATAATCTTATCCCATCCTTACTATCAAATAATATAAAAATATGCAAACATATGAACTAAAATGAAATAGTCTTGAAAGCAAAGAATTTGGTTTCTTATTCAAATTTGCTGAATAATTATGCAGCCAATTCCTTTTACCTCCCTAGTTTTCTCTATCCTCATATATAAAATGAGGGGATTTGACTAAATGATTACTTTAGTCTTTTATATAAATTCTATAAGATGTTTAAAATGTTTTCATTAATTTGACATTGATATCTGAAGAAATCTCTTTTAAATAGCTGGGTTGAATTGCTGTCCTTACTTCACATGGATGGATTATGAAACTTTTCTGTTGCTTAAGATCATTTGGATATATTTTGGCACTGGTAAGAGTTTTTTTATAAAGGAATAAATGACGACATGAATTTTCCATATTTCCTACAAAGTATGACCCATGTAAAATGAATTACCACAATAGGGAAGCCAAAGGTACTTTGAAACTGCCTCAGACAGAAAAAACTTAATATCTGTTCCAAACAGAGAGTTATAGTAGTTAAGGACAATTCCACTTCAGATTAAATTGGTGGGAAAGATTACGAGTAGTAATATTACCTCATTAAACAATATAGTTATAGAAGGAAAACCAAACTTACACAAAGCTTTGCATAAGACCAGGTTGTCCCAAGGTTTTTGTTTTGTTCTGTTTTTGCTTTTGTTTTTAAGGATGACACTAGAAGAAGGAAAACAAAAGGACAAAAATGGAAATGATGTGTCAGACTTTCTTTGACAAACTGTATTCTCCATAAATGGTAGTAGAATCAACACATAAGAATTCTAATGTGAGAGCCCATTATGTTTAGCATGAGGAGCTAGAAATGTCACTAATATACAAAGGACCTGAGTACTGCAGAGGACACAAATTTGAGAATAAGAGGGTATCTTAAGGAGGATTAAGTATAAATATAGGGGTGGGGGAGGTCACAAATGTCATTGCTACCTAAAATAGGAATGAGGAAATCAACAAGTCATGATCCATGGGATTATTTTCAAAAATCTTCATGAGAACAATCTATAGCTGTGCTGAGGGCACTCTTGGTGAAGATTTAAAAAGGAAGACGTAGTTTTCACAAATTACATTCTAAAATAAATCACATCTTTACCTGTAATTAGCTAAAAAGGAAGGAATACCTGATTTCACTATATTTACTATTTGTTCATTATTAAAAATTAAAGCATTTATTTTTGTAGAGGAAGATGGAACTATAAAGGATTTTCTCTACCAAGATTTATCTTATGCAAATGTTAAGATTATATAAGGTGCCACATAGTAGAATGAACTTCAGATAATTAATATGAATGAAAGCATAAAGCAGAGAGATGTTCTAAGTAAAAGTGATGACCCCTGTCATGGAGGACGATCTTTTCAGAATCCAAAATATAAGAAATAGTTCCTATAGATTGAAGGTCCCTCCAAATGCTTTTGTTTGCAAATCCCTTTTGATGATTGTATCAAGCCATAAAATAATGCAGAGCTTACCAGGTGAGATCTAAATTTGTTCATACAAGTTTGATCTAGTTATCCAGGGAGAAAGGAGAAGCAGGATTAATGAAGTCTGACCTAGTCCATGAAGCATACATAGGGATTAGGAAGTTGAAGGGAACAGGTATTTATTAAATATCTACTATGAACCAGGAACTGTGCTAAGTGCTTTACAAATATTATTTAATTTGATCTCCATACCAGCCCAGGGGGATAAGTATCATTATTATTATCTACATTTTATAATTGAATAAACTGAGGAAAACAGAAGTTAAGTGCCTCACCCATTATCATACAGCTAATAAATATCTGAGACTGGAGCTTAAACCCCAATTTTGCTGACTCAGAGACTAGTGTTCAATCCACTAACCTAACTACCTTACTGGGTTTCAGTCATGGGGTTTTGTAAATATTCTCTGTTCCTACTAAAACATGTGAAAACTTTGTTGAGTTCCCTTCTGTTCTTAAGTGACTCGGTTCTTTGGGATGACAAAAACACATCTAAATTGTCAGAGAGTCAGAAGATCTGATGCTAAGTATGCCTGAACTAAGTATGCACACAACACCACTCAGCCATCTCTCACTTGCTTTCCTTAGTAACTTTGAGTGAAGATCACCTGGAGCTGGTGGAGGGAGAAGAAAAGGAAATGGGCAGTTGGCCCCATTCTTCCCATTTGACTTCCATATGGTCAGGACCACTTAGCATTTATGTTTTTTCTGAGTTTCTTCTTTCCAGATCTTAGGCAAATAAATACTCTGATAGGTGAATCTATCAAGGCATCAACCTAACGAGTTAGAAGATTTAGAATGTCTATCATGACCCTAGATATCCAGACTTTCATTGCACTGGAACCAGTAGAAGAGCCAATAGAAGAAAGCAGTGTTACCACAAGCATCACAAGGTGATTGAGCAGTAACTTTGAAAATAGATATCCCCAGAGAGTGAACTTCTGGGCATTGCAAAGTCTAGAAAGATTGCAGAGTTACAGCTACCATCTTTACCTGTCTTATCACCCAAGCAAATGGGAAGTAGGAAATGTCATTAGTAATGAAATGGTCCATTACAACAGTCCCAGCAAAGAAACAGCCCAGTCCATCAGGCAGAGTCCCCTGAGCAATACTGATTTGACCTGACCCAAAGAGATACTATACCCTGCAAGTAACCACATACCCCTGTAACAAAAACTTCATGACAGCCCTTCAAATGGAGGGGATGTGGAGGTGAGAAATGGAGGCCAAGAGTCAGGAGGAAACTCTTGGGTACATGATTCTTACTAACTTTAATTTTGTGTTCATGTTCTCCCTAGGGAGATTGAATATAAAAGGGAAGGTGTGCTCCAATTTGTGGTAAAATGTTTTATAAATATTGTTGTTGCAATACCTTCTTAGTAAATACATTTTCTAAAGGCTTATTGATGTCTACTGGCTAAACATAAATGGTGAACACATAAGCAACAAGATCATTAAATAGTTCAGCTTATCTAAGTTACCAATGCTGGTGTGAGTTGGAGAGTGAATCAGTAGGGAATCCTAGCCAAGACTGGCCCGGGATAGATGACAGAAACAGACAAATATACCATCCTTTTTGCTCCTTTCTTCTCAGACTGTTATTTTTCTCTTTCTCTTTCCTTTCTCCCCCTTCCTTCCTTCCTTCCTCCTTTTCCCCTCTCTTAAAGATCAAGTCACAAATGCAAGTAAGTCTTCCCCCCTATAGTTTTTTAATGCAATCCAATCCAATTCAACAAATATTTACGTTCTCCCTCTGTGCAAGGCAAAAATTAGTCATTTATGTTTGACTCCTAAAGATACTTTTAGTGTTTTAAGAATGCTACAATTAGGTTTTTTTTTTGCTTTTCCGTAATTATAAATAGTAATATAAGCAAGAAAAGAATGAAATGAATAATCCTAAAAGGGTTTTCTATAAGTTTAATATAGCATCTTAAACTATTCTTGAGTACACTGCATATCATGTAAAAATCCATTTTAATGGCACATAAAAAGTTCAAGAAAGTAATATATATATATATATATATATATATACTAAGTTATAATATTTTTATCTCTAGTGAAAGAAATATTATTTTCCTGCTGGGAAAAATGATAACCAAAAATCAGTTATCTTTTTTCCCTTTTTTGAATCTTTTCCTCTTCTCCTTTACCCCATGTTAAAGTAGATACAGAATGTGTAATGGCTATAGAAAGGATTATGAATGTCCTTTTGACTGGCAGGATAAAGGGAAAAATTTCGATAGATAGCCAAGCCTTTGCTCTCTTTCTTCGATACTGGATTTCCATCATATTTTAGTAAAAAAGCACAATCAATTAAATAGACACTCTCACAATTAATCTTCTACTCCAAGGTTTAACTCTGGTGCTTTTTGTCTTTTGATATCATTTAAGATTTATTGAGATTTTGCATGAAAGTAATTGTTTCTTCATAATACTTCCAAATCTTTAGTCTTGGCATAGTGAATAGAGTGACACACTTGGATTCAGGAGGACAGTGTTAAATAATTCCTCAAAAACTAACCAGTTTTGTGAGACTCTGAGCAAGTCACTCCCTTAGCCTCGATTTCTCTTTCTGAAAATAGAATAATAATATTTTACCCCACAATGTTATTGTGATCAAATGAGATAAATGAGGACCAAAAGATATGGATGAGAATATTGTTTTTACAAATTATATACATATATATATATGACATCATTTCTTCCTTCCTTTTTAAATTCCTATTCCTATTCCATCTCTCTTTTTTTAGAAGTTTAGTAGCATTTTGAAATGACAGACTTCTTATATGTAACTAATTTGGGATAATGGATCCTTTTTATTGGATGCTGAGATTTAGAGGCTATCTACAGCATATGCAGTCTTTCAGCAGAAGAAGCTAAAAACAGATACAATTTTCAGGCCAAAACAATTGATCTTTATTCCTGGAAGGCAAGGATAAATAGTTAAAATGGGAAGTTAACAGATGGCATGCTTCTACCCTTCAGTAACCACAGTCCAGATGAGCTCTAGGGCTGTTTCCACCCTTATCTGGAATTTTAAATTCTTTGTCTCCCCTTACATATAACCCTGAATTGAAGTTCTTGGATCTTCAACTCCCACAACTAATTTTGCTTTTACAAAATTGGTTTTATGAAATCTCTTATGATGCTTACCCTGAGAACATTTTGTGAAGTTTGTCACAGATGAAGAAATTTCTAATTGCATGACTACTTCTTTGATTTTCTATGTTGTTATGACCACTTAAACCAAAATGATTTACTTCCATATATACTTGAAATTATACTTAAAAAGAGAAGTTTGACTTTTTATTTCAGAAAAGTATACAAACCAATATATTCAGATTTTATTTGAGTATAAACTACTTATCACAAATTGTGTACATGAGCAACAATGAACCTTTTATATTAGAATGTTTGGATTAATAAAATTCATATCTAAGTATAAGCAGCCTACTTAAATTTTACATCCTTACAGAATCTTAGATAGTTAAAGCAGTTTTGAATAGGTGATGGTGAAATTCATTCATTCACAAAAGTTATACTACATAGAGAAAATGTTGGGTATTTATCATTGTAAACATGGAAAGTAAAAAGAAAAATCTCATTTTTCCAGCATCTAATTAAGTACACATTTGTAGCTAATCTAAAATTATGAAAGGACTTATTAAGCTTGGATAGAGAGCACTGTATTCATTGATAGATGGGAATGACCTCATCTGGAAAATCATAAATCCATTGTGATATGGAAATACAAAATTAAAATTAATGGACCAAATTTAAATTCATAAAACCATTTCTTTCCATTACATTTTTTAAGTGTAAAAGCTTCCTATTTTCATGAAAAAGTCCCAAGCATGAATATCATGTTACTAGAAATATCTGAGGCACATTTCAATTTGTTATTTTAAATGGTGGCACATGCCTATAGCCCCTAGTCCTGGTAGACTGTGATTTCAGAATTCTAAAGTAGGGTTAAAGTCCATCATAACCTAGCTAACTCCCACCTTTCCAGTTTCCTTACACCTTCCTTTCTTCCTCCCAATACGTATACATTTTAATCCAATGACACTGGCCTCCTTGCTATTCTTCAAATAATATACTCCATCATTATACTCCTGGTATCTTCTCTAACTGTCCCTTACAGCCCAGAATGCTCTTCCTCCTCTTCTTTGCCTCATGGTTTCTTCAAGTCCTGGATAAAGCCCTATCTTCTACAGGAAGGCTTTCCTGATCCCTCAGTTCTAGTGTCATCTCCCTATTATTTCCTATTTATTCATATGTACCTTGATTGCAAATATTAAATTACTTATTGTCTACCCAATCATATTGTGAGTTTCTTAAGGGTAAGGAATTCCTTTTATGTTTCTTGGTATACCTATTGCTTAGCAGAGTGTTTGGTATATAGCAGGTACTCATTGGTTGACTAATTGCTATCAAATATCCATATTAAGTCCACAACCTATATAATGTGCTCTGGGAGTGGAGGGTCCACAGAATACCTGAAGAGGAGCAAATTGACCCAAAACAAAAAAGAAAATGAAGAGCATTTGAGATTTCATGTGGCTAAGCATTGGGTCAGCCTATCATTGATGGCCATACTTCTAGCCTGAGGGAAGTAGGAACATCTTTTCTACAAATAACATTATAGGATGGAGCCAAGATGGTGGCTTAGC
The DNA here is from genome assembly GCF_027887165.1 of Monodelphis domestica. Taxonomy (NCBI): domain Eukaryota; kingdom Metazoa; phylum Chordata; class Mammalia; order Didelphimorphia; family Didelphidae; genus Monodelphis; species Monodelphis domestica. The sequence continues at coordinate 53,572,067 of NC_077230.1, forward strand.
AGCAGGGGAAGCTGGAACTGCTCTGAGAATCCTCTCAAACCAATTTTAAAATAGCACCTAAAAACTAATACTGGAGTCCTAGAATCAATAAGGGAATAGAATGAAGTAACTATCCTGATGAAAAAAAACTTAAAAAGTAGCCAGAGAGGGTCTATTACATGGGGTAAAGGGGGACTTGGTAGTAAAACTGCAAATAGAAGAGTATAAACCTGCCCAACCCTAACTACTTTACCTGGTTATGAACCTAGACACAAGTCAACTTCAAGAACCCAGGACCCTGCCAATATGCCAATGGCACAGCATCACACCCATCCCTTAAAGTCATAAGCCCTAGCACAAGCCTGCAGTGATCTCCCAAGTCAGGGGCACTTGATGCATTCAAGCCTGCAGTAAAGACCCTAGCCCCAGGGCAAAGTAGTTCACAGAGCTCTGAGTCCTACAAGCCATTAGCAGACCCGAGAGGACACCAAATCAGTAGCTTTCAAAACTCCCAGCCTACAGACCATCATACCACCTTAGAAGAACTGAAACTTACAAAAAATCAGAACTAGAGCTAAAGGTGGTAGCAAAGTGCACTATCTAACCTGAAAACAAAGTCCATCTATAAGATAAAATTAAATGTTTTTTTTTCTTTAAAGGCTGGGGAAATGAGCAACCAACCAACAACAAAATCTAACCAAAGAAAATTTTCATGTACCCAAAGAAGAGCAAGGACAGGGAGATCAATGTAGCCCAATGCAAAATTTCAAAGAAAAAATGGAATTGATCTCAAACACCAGAAAAGCTCAAAATGGAATTAAAAAATCATATTAGAGAAGTGGTAGGAAAATGGGGAAAGAAATGAAAGTACTGCAAAAAGGAAATAACAGATTAAAAAGCAGAATTGGTCAAATGGAAATGATGGCTCAAAAGATCAGAAGAAAATCTTTAAAAATTAGAATTGGGAAAATAGAAGCTAATAACTTCATGAGACATAAAGAAACACTAAAACAAAATAAAAAATAATTAAAAAAAGAAAATATGAAATCTCATTTAAAAAAAACAACTGATCTTGAAAATAGATCCAGAAGATACAATCTAAGAAGTATTGGATGACCTGAAAGACATGATAAAAAAGAAGCCTAGAAATCATATTACAAAAAACTCTCAAAGAAAACTGCCCAAATGTTCTTGAACAAGAAGATAAAATTAAAATGGAACGAATTCACAGATCACCTCCTAAAATAAATCCCCAAATGAGAACTCTCAGGAATATTATAGCCAAATTCAAGAACTCCCAGGGCAAAGAGAAAATAATGGAAGAAGTAAGAAAGAAACAATTCAAATCTCAAGGATCTTCTGTCAGAATTACACAGGATTTAGCAGATTCTATATTAAAGGATAAGAAGGCTTAGACCATAAGATTCCAGAAGGCAAAAGAACTAGTTTTACAATCAAGAAATACCCACACACTAAAACTGACTATATTCTTTCAGTGGAAAAAAAAATGGTCATTTAATAAAGTAGAAGATTTTCAAACATTCCTCATGAAAAGGTCAGAACAAAACAGAAAATTTGATATCGAAATGAAAGATTCAAGAGAAGCATAAAAAGATAAATAAGGAAAAGAACATTTAGGGGACTCTCAATAAAGTCAAATTGCTTATATTCCTACATGGAAATATTGTATTTGTAACTCTTAAATTTTTATCATCCTAGTAGTTAGAAGTATACATAGACAGAGGATATGGAAATAAACTGTTTAGGATGACATGCAAAAAAAAATATGAGCTTAAAAAAGAGTATTGCACTGAAAGAATAAGGAAGAGAAAAAATGGGGTAAATTATATAACTTAAAGAGGTATAGGGAAAAAATCTATGACAGTGGATGAGGAGGTTGTGTGTAGTGACAGGCAATGCTTAAATCTTACTTTCATCAGAATTGACTCTGAGAGGGAATCACAACAAATCACATTGGGGTATAAAATCCTATCTTAGCCTATAGAGAAATAGAAGGGGGAAAAAGAAAGGAGGTGGTGGGAAGGGGAGTAATATGATGGACAAGGAACTTGAGGATGTTCCAAAGCAAAATTCTTTTGTAGAGGGACAGAATGAAAGGAAAATTTGTAAAATTAAAAGGGGGAAACAAGATGGAAGGGAATTCACAGATGATAATCATAACAGTGAATGTAAAGGGGATAAACTCATCCAAAAAACAGATAAAAATATCATTGTGGTTTAAAACCCAAAATCATACGATATGTTATTTACAAAAAAATACATTTGAGGCAGGTAGATACCCAGAGAATAAATGTAAGATAATGGAGCAGAATCTATTCAGCTTCAACTGAGATTTTTTTTTTTAAAGGCAGGAGTAGAAACCATAATCTTAGACAAAGCTAATGCAAAAAGAGATCTCATTAAAAGAGATGAGGAAAGTAATTACGTTTTGATAAAAGTTACTATAGATAATGAAGAAATATAAGTACTTAATATATATGCACCAAATGATATAGCTTCCAAACTTTTAAAGGAGAAACTAAATGAGCTTCAGGAGGAAATAGACAGTAAAACTATTCTAGGATGCAACCTCAATCTCCCCCTTTCAGAACTAGATAAATTTAATTTAAAATTAACGAGGAAGAAGTAAAGCAATTTTAGAAAAGTTAGATTTAATAGATCTCTGGAGAAAACTGAATGGGGATAAAAAGGAACATACTTTATTTTTAATAGTACATGGTACATGCACAAATATTGACTACTTACTAGGGCATAAAAACTTCAAAACCAAATACAGAGAAAAAAATCTTTTCATGAAACCTTTTCAGATCATAATACAATAAAACTTATAATCAATAAGAGTTTATGGGAAGGCAAGTTTAAAATTAATTAGAATCTAAATATTCTAGTTCTTTAAAAGTAATGGGTCAGGGGACAGCTGGGTAGCTCAGTGGATTGAGAGCTAGCCCTAGAGATGGGAGGTCCTAGGTTCAAATCTGGCCTCAGACACTTCCCAGCTGTGTGACCCTGGGCAAGTCACTTGACCCTCATTGCCTAGCCTTTACCACTCTTCTGCCTTGGAGCCAATACACAGTATTGACTCCAAGACAGAAGGTAAGGGTTTTATTTTTAAAAAAAGTAATGGATCAAAGAACAACTCATAGAAGCAATAACTGATTTCATTTAAAAGAATGAAAATGAGGAGACCACATACCAAGATTTATGTAGTAAAGTCAAAGCAGTATTCAAGGGCAAATTTATAACCCTGAATGCTTATATCAATAAAATAGAGAAAAATCAGATCAATGAATCTGGCATGCAAATAAAAAAAATTGGAAAAAGAACAAAATTAAAATCTCCAATTAAAGGCTAAATTGTAAATCCTAAAAATCAAAAGACAAATTAATGAAATTAAAAGTAAAAACTATTGAACTAATAAATACAGCTAGGGGAAAAAAGAAATAAAAAAGGTAGTGTGATGTTTGATTTGATTTTTTAAAAAAGGAAAGAAGAAAAGCAAATTACCCGCATTAAAAATGAAAATGGTGAAGTCACCTCCAATGAAAAGGAAATTAATCATTATTTTGCCCAATTATGTGGCAATAAATCTGATAATCTACATGAAATGGATGAATATTTACAAAAACATACAAATTTCCCATATTAAGAAAAGGAGGTCATAGGATACTTAGATAATCCAAGAAGAAATTTAGCAAGTCATCAGGGAACTCTGCAAGAAAAAGTCCCCAGGGCCAAATAGATTCACAAGTGAATTCTATAAACATTTGAAGAACAATTAATCCAAATATTGTATATACTCTTGGACAAAATGAACAAAGGAATCCTACCAAATTCTTTTCATGACACAGATATGTTGCTGATACCTAAGCCAAGAAGACCAAAACAGAGAAAGAAAATGATAGACCAATTTCCTTAATGAATATTGATGCAAAAGTCTTAAATAAACTACTAGCAAAAAGACTACAGCAATACATCAAAGTTTTATTCACTATAACCAGGTTGGATTTATACTAGTAATGCAAGGCTAGTTTAATATTAGGAAAATAATTAGCACAATTGACCATATAAATAAACAAACTAACAGAAATCATGCTTTTCTCAATAGATGCAGAAAAAGCCTTTGATGAAATACATTGTCGATTCCTATTAAAAACACTAGAAAACATAAATAAATGTACCATTTCTTAAAATAATAAGCCATATCTACCTAAAAACATAAGTAAGTATTGTCTACAAGGAGATAAGTTAGTTAGAAGTCTTCCCAATAAGATCAGGAGTGAATCAAGGATGCCTATTATCACCACTATTATTTAATACAGTTTAAGAAATGTTAGTTTTAACAATAAGAGAAGAAAAAGAAATTGAAGAAGTTAATGTACACAAAGAGGAAACTAAACTATCATTCTTTGTGTCTGATATGATGGTCTAGATAGAGAATTATAGAGAATCAACTAAAAGACTAGTGGAAATAGTTAATATCATTAGCAAAATTAACCCACATAAATCATCAGCTTTTCTATATATTTCCAACAAAGTCTACCAGCAAGAGTAAGAAAGAGAAATTCCATTTAAAATCTAGAAAAAATCAAATACTTGCAAATATATTTGCCAAGACAAACATAGGAATTATATGAACACAATTACAAAATACTTTTCACACAAATAAAGTTAGATCTAAACAACTGAAAAAAATACAAATAGGTAGGCTGAGCTAATATAAAAAAATGACAATCTTATCTAAATTAATTTTCTCATTGAATACAATACAAATCAAACTACCAAAGAACCATTTTAAAGAGCTACAAAAAAAATAATAACAAATTCCATCTAGAAAAACAAAATGAATATCAAGGGAATTAATTTTTTAAAAAGTAAGGATGACAGCCTAATAATACCAGATCTTAAACTGTACTATAAAACAAAAAATTATTAAATGTACTGGGTAAGAAATTGAATGGTGGGTCAATGGAATAGATTAGGGATAAATGACCTTAGGAATCTTGTGTTTGATAAACTCAAAGATTCCAGTTTTGGGGATAAGAAATTACTATTTGACAAAAACTGCTGGGAAATTGGAATATGGCATGGCAAAAATTAGGTATAAACCAATGTCATATCCTATACTTGTGTTGGTGAATCTATGGCACATGTGTCTGAGCATGCCAGAAGGGCTGCTCCCTATCCCTCTCTCCACATGCTCCTGAGGACATTTCTTACATCATTCATTCACTGCCCAGCAACACAATAGGAGCACTCCTCCCTCCCCTGTCTGGGGTAAGGCAGGGCTCAAATGTGTTGTGAGGTTTTCAGTTCGTGCTTTCAGTCTCTAAAAGGTTCACCATCACTGGTCTACATTAAGATAAGGTCAAAATGGGTGTATGATTGTTACAGAGGCTGGCACTAGAGAAAAAGTGCCAGACTCAAGAGTTTGTGAAATTGATCACCTTGATGGGGGAAGGGCCCCAAGAGTGGATTTCCTGAGGAGAGAAGACTGGCTTGCTTGGGGAGAAGTGAAGGTCTCTTAGTCTTGAGATACCAGAGAGAGAAGGTGGGAAAAGACTTTCTACTTAGGGTTACCCATTTTTCCTGCTGGTGACGGGAAATCTTTCCTCCCAATACTTCCCAATTCAAGAGACTTCTGAAGAGAAACCTGAGCAGACTTTACCTCAGCTCCTGTTGTCCAGGGGTGAGTCAACCTTACTTTCTCTCAGGGGGCTCAGGCTGCCTAGAGTAGTTTACCTGTCAGATCTCTGGAGAAAGAATTTTTGACCAAACAAGAGATAAAGAACTTATAAGATATAAAATGAATACTTTTGACTATTTTAAATTAAAAAGGAGTCATACAAACAAAACCAATGTAACCAAGATTATAAGGGAAACAACAAACTGGGAAAGATGTTCATAAGAAATTTCTCTGATAAAAGTTTCATTTCTCAAAATCATAGAGAACTAAGTCATATTTACAAAAATCCAAGTCATTCTCCAATTGACAAATGGTCAAAGGATATGAATTGGCAGTTTTCTGATGAAGAATTAAAGCTATCAATAATCATATGAAAAATGTTCTAAATCCTTCTTCATTAGAGAAATGCAAATTAAAACAACTCTGAGGTACCACCTCACATGTGTCAGATTGGTCAGTATGACAGTAATGGAAAGTAATAAATGTTGGAAGGGATATGGCAAACTTGAAACACTAATGCATTGCTAGTGGAGTTGTGAACTGATCCAACTATTCTGGAGGACAATTTGGAATTATGATTAAAGGGCATAACAATGTATACCATTTGATCTAATAATATCACTATTAGATGTGTATCCTGAAGAGATAAATAAAAGAGTAAAGGACCTACTTGTACAAAAACATTTATAGCAGTTGTATTTGGAGTACAAAAAAATGGAAATTGAAAGGCTATATTCATTGATTTGGGAATGGTTGAACAATTGTGGTGTATGGAGGTGATGAAATACTATTGTGCTTTAAGAAGTGATGAACAGGATGATTTCAGAAAGAACTTGAAAGATCTTCATGGATTGATGCAGAGTGAAATAAACAGAACCAGGAGAATATTGCACACAGTAATTGTAATATTGTGATAACTGTGATAAACTTCACACCAGCAATACAAAGATCCAGAAGAATTCTGAGGGACTTATGACAAAGAATGTTATTCACCTCCAGAAAAAGAACTGTTGGAGAGGGAATGCAGGTAAAATCATATGATTTTTTCACTAGTTTATTTGGTTTTATGTTTTGGAGTTTTGGTTTTATATTCACTTACAAAAATGAGCAATATGGAATAATATTGTTCATGATAATACACATATAACCCAGATTTAATTGCTTGCTAGCTCTGGGAGGAGAGAGTGTAAAGAGAAGGAGAGAGACAATTTGGAACATATAACTTTGGAAAACTTATGTGGAAATTTGTTGTTACATGTACTTGGTAAAAAAAATTATAAAAGTATATAAAATAAAATTATAAATATCAGACAATGTAAAACTTTAGAAATATTATGATAATTTTTTGTGCTTTGGAGATAGCAATAAGTTTTTAGGTTCCCTTGCTAACATTATCATCTTGAGAAATTTCAAAACTAATACATGAAGGATGATTTCAGTTATTTTTAGAAAACTCCCAAGAGATGCTAAGCCTTTCATTCATCATAACATAAATGGAGCAAAAACCTAATACTATTATTTATATATCTCAAATAGTAATCATTAAACCTTATCCAAAAAAAATGAGATTTTGAACATAATTCTAGGAAGTCATGATAATTTAGACAAAATTCCTTGCTTTCCCTTCTATTATCTAGATTCCATCAATGCTTTTTTCTCTGAGGTATACAAATGACACAGATAACTGGGATCTGAGGGGAATCCCCAAGATTAAACTATAAATTGGATGATAACAGATTAGACAATAAATGGCCAGCAACGATGAGCAGGTCAATTTAGTTATATTTTTAATTTGTTTACTAATTTTGATAATCCTATAATGGTAATGCTAATGAGAAACAAAATAACATAAAATGCAGAGGACCAGGAGGGAGAGAAGGAAAGAGCCTAAATAACCCACTTATTAACAACTCAATCCATATATACTCAAGGGCATCATTTGGGCCACCAAATTATATCTGTATGTGCCTCCAAATTGAATCAGAAACTCTCACAAATTGGTCCAACATAGCTTGGTCCAACATAGCTTTCTTGCCTCAATAAACACTGCTTCACTTCTCACACACAGAAATCTAGTCAAATTTGCCTTCTTTCTGTTCCTCATATATGATATTCTATTTCCAGTCCCTGTACAATTGTACTGGCCATTCCTGGAATGTATACCCTCCATGTGATTGCTTCAATGTATAATTTTCTTCTTTGAGGTGACTTTGTGGTTCATTGGATAGAATGCTAGAAATCAATGCATTTTCAGTTCTTTCCTACCAAAAAATAAAATATATATCGCTACAAATACTTTGGCTTATTTGGAAACTTTTGGTCAATGATTTTCTTTGTATGTATGCCTACAAAGAGAATATCTGGTCCCAGGGTATAGACCATTATTTCCATAATTCCTAGTGATTTTCCAGAACATTTTGTATTTTCAAAGGCCAGCTCTCTAGGATTGTTTTCAGGATATTAACAGTATCCTTAACATGACCAAGAAAATGGAGGACTAATTATTTTCTCCAGATTCTCAAAACTCCCTCAATTAAGAATTATGCACATAAAATAAGGAAAAATCTAGTTCCACCATCCTTGAAGGTATTTTAAGTATTCCTATGCTATGGTTCCCTCTGGGTCTGGTGGGGCAGCTAGGTGGCACAGATCACTGGGCCCAGAATCAGAAATTTCTTTAGTTCAAATCTGGTCTCAGGCACTTACTAGCTTTGTGATCCTTGGCAAATTACTCCACCCTGTTTGCCTGAGTTCCTCATCTATAAAATGAACCGACAAAGGAAATGGCAAAACACTATAGTATTTCTACCAATAAAGCTCCAAATGGGGTCATGGAGAGTTGGGCATGATTTAAAACTGTACTTGGCCTCTTGTCATCTGTTTTTGAAAACTAATTCAACTTTAATGTTTTGATGAATAAGCCCAGTAAACACTGCTTTGTTGTGTATTCTGATATTAAATTCTAAAGGACAGTCTCAATTTTTGTTTTCTCTTTCCATCTTAAAGAAAAATCTAGGCAACAGGTGAGTTTGACAAACACTTCTTTATGCTTGAGAGGGAGTTCACAACTAAAGTAAATTTAAACCTGGCTTTGACTTAGCTTTAAACTGTATTTCCATAAGAGATTCAGAGCTGGAAGGGAACTTCAAGGTCAGATAGGAAAACTGAAGCCCCAAAGAAACTTAGGGTTACATTGTTCAATCTATTCCTTCTTCTATTATAATATTACCAACTTCACTATGCAAGAACTATAAGCACTACTTATTTTGACACACCAATCACATTAAATTTTCTATATTACATATTTATAATTTTATATATTACATTCATATTAATACATATACATATTATAATTTTGTATATTACAATGATATTAATAATATCATTGAAAATGAACATTTTATTTCAGCTTTTGGTTCAAGCTTCTATTTTGGTGTCTTCTCCATAATATCAGTAACCAGGTACAGTCAGTATCTCCCCTGTTTCATTAATTGAACAAATTAAAACTGTTCTTTTATTATTTAATCATTTAACATTAGTTAACTTTAATAATTAGTTACTGAGAAAGTAAATATAGTAAGAACCAAAGCAGAAAAACTACCTCCACCTCACCACTTCAATGGCACATTTTTTCCCTCTACCACCATGGTATAATGGATTCCATTTCATAGTATTTGCTGCAAATCATTTCACCCTACCAAATTTACTTCTAAAAATGACACAGTTATTGGACAAATTACTCCCTTGTTGCAGAATATGTCAGCTTGGCTATTAGATGAATCTACGATGGGGCTGGGTCAAGCAAGTTGTTCCTCATAATTAAACTGGCATTGGGGACTTCGCTGCTAGCAAATTCTGGTACGTACTCTCTCTCTAGAGGCTTGCTTGTCCAACCTTTTGAAGTCTCAGAGGGACATTCTATTTCCAATCCTCTTTCCTAAGGACAGGGAAAAATGACAAAATAAGGATAAGTAGCATAGTCACAGTCCTCCTGACTATATAGAAGCTGATAACATGTCTTCTTTAAATCCCCACCAGCAAAGAGAAAGATTTATTTAGTCATTTACTCATTCTCACTTGTGGCTCAGCAGTCATTCAAAAGGTTATTTCTTTACCACAGGAAACTGTAAGAGGAAATGGATACATACTCAGAAGGGGAAAGCCAAGACCCTCCTCCATTCCATGTCATCATCAAAAAGCAAATTTATCAAACATGCTTTCAGGAGTTATTCCTCATTGGCAGTCTTCCTGTCCCCGTTACACTAACAATAGCATTTAATAAGAATAATTGGTACTTGATATATATGAAATGAGTTGCTTAGCTTTGTAGGAGGCCCCCCAAAATACAGCCAGCTTAATTTCTTTATATGGACCCCAATATTCTGTCCTGTAAACACTAATTTAATAATATGCATCTGGATAGAGCATTCTCTCATTCTGTTTGCTATAGTTCAATTTGCATTAAATGAAAGTATCCAAAGATTTACCAATTGAGTATGTCAGAAGAGAAAGTCTCTACTTATAGTTGCTTAAAGCAAAAACTGATTAAAGTTTAATAGTTGATACTAGAGATTTCCTATATTTTTTCTGGTTTTCTTTTTTCATAGGAATGTGAACCACTTTGTATGGCTCCCACTGTCCTTTGTAAATGATACATCCTTAGAAAAGTGTGATTTTAAGAAGATGGCATTGAATGTCAGGTGCTTTCCTTATATGTGTTCTCATTAGTCACTGAAATAAAATAGAAACACAAGGGAGTTAAGTGAAAGAATACTGTAGAATTATATAATTGGAGATCAGTAGTCATTTTTGGTCTAAAAATATTTTTAGTCTGTAACTTAACAGCATAGGACATGTCTAAAAATGATATTTATAAGGTAAGACTACTGAGGACATTGCAATAAGCATAACATATTTAGCACTTTATAACGATATGGATGGTCACTCTTTAATATGATTGTTCCACGTTTGCTATAGAGAAGTTGATTTTTGTAACTTTGCACTTACCTCGAAGTTTTAAAATGTGTGTGTGTGTGTGTAATAGTTATACACAAACCACTTGCATAAGACTTTTCTAATCAGTAGAGTTTGATTATTCAATGCTCACTCCTCTGAAGAGTAGAAGTTGACTTCCGGGTAAACATGGCTGCAATGTAGACACCACACACTTCCTCTCCCCAGCACTGAACAAAATAGACTACAACAAAGGAGCATAAAAATCACCTTTGGAGGAACAGAAGGACTCCCCAGTACCCCACAGAGGTGAAGGTACATGGGGTTTGAACATTTCCACACTATAATAAGAAGGAGAAAAAGCTTGCACAGAAACGTGAACTGAGCTGCCCTTCCCCCCACACCTCCCCCACCAAACCAGAGTGAGCTACCGGAGCGCTCACTGGGACAGCGAGTGAGTGGGGAACATCTCTGTCTGGGGGGGAACTTCAGGGTCCTTGGGATTTGGGGACTGCCAGGAAAAAACATCTCAGGGTGGTTTCACGGGAGAATCCTGCACTAAGCACTGGGGGCCCACGGAGCTGTACTCGGGGCGGTTGTGCTGAGCATCTCAGAAGAGCTAAACACCAGGGGCGGACCACGCACTGATTATCTGGGTGAAGCTGATCACCTGAGTGATTGGGCTGAGAACAGGGGCACTCGCTCTAAGAAACCTTGGAGGCGGGGAAGAACTAGTCTGAAGCAACCTAAATTCACAGAAAACCCGCCCATACCACCCAGACCCCAGACCAAAAAGGAAAGGGGAATAAAACCACCAAAGGGATGGCTCACATGGCCCAAAATCAAGCCTCCAGGAAGAAAGGGAAAAAGGTGACTATTGAAAACTTTTATGGTGGGAGTACCCAAGGAAAAGAAGAGAATGAGGATGAAATCCAAAAAAAAATCAGAACATGCCTCCCAAAATGGAAACTATCAACAAGCTCTAGAAGATCTCAAACTGGAGCTTACCCAAAAGATGGAAACCTTCTGGAAAGAAAAATGGGAGAAAGAGATCAGCAGTCTGTCAGATAAGACTGCTCAATTGGGAAAAGAGCTCAAAGCATCCAATAGAAGGGCAGACAAAGCTGAAAAGCAAAACCAGTCCCTAACGACCAGAATTAAGCAACTCAAAGAAAGTGAGATCATAAAACAGCAAGAATCAATAAAGCAAAGACAAAAAATTAATGAATTAGAAGAAAACATAAAATATCTCACTGAAAAGTTCACAGACTTGGAAAACAGAGGAAGAAGAGACAACCTCCGAATTATCGGTCTCCCAGAAAAAACAGATAAACAATAAACTCGATGTTATTCTACAGGAGATTATAGAAGAAAATTGCCCACATGTTTTGGAGCAAGGGGGCAAAATAGAAATAGAAAGGGTTCATAGAACACCCTCTATACTAAATCCCCAAAAGAAAACCCCCAGGAATGTAATTGCAAAATTCAAGAGCTTCCAAGAAAAGGAGAAAATCCTACAAGAAGCCAAGAAGAGGATCTTCAGATATAGGGGGGCTCCCATAAGGATCACACATGACTTAGCTGCTAACACACTAAGAGACTGCAAAGCATGGAACACGATATTTAGAAAGGCAAGAGAGCTGGGTCTCCAACCAAGAATCAACTACCCAGCAAAACTGACTATATACTTCCAGTGGAAAGTATGGGCATTCAACAAAATAGATTTCCAAGCATTTGCTAAGAAAAGACAAGAACTTAGTGGAAAATTTGATATCCAAGCATAGAAAGCAAGAGAAACATGAAAAGGTAAATATGAAAGAAAGGGAAAAGGAGATAAATCTTATATTTTTCTTTAAGTCAAACTCTCTTCTATAAGGACTACATTTACATCAAATTATATATATTAATATGTGGGGAAAATGTTTTGTGTAACTCTCAAAAACTGTATGCATCATAAGAGTAGTTAGAAGAAACATGCATAGGGAAATATTGGGGCATTAAGAAGATTTGGGGAAAGTGTGGGCAAAGAAAGGAAAAGGGAGGGGGGAACCATTGATAATACTAAGATTTACTTCAAGAAATAGGGGGGGGACTATCTCAATAGATGCAGAAAAAGCCTTTGATAAAATACAACACCCATTCGTATTGAAAACACTAGAAAGCATAGGAATAGAAGGGTCATTCCTAAAAATAATAAACAGTATATATCTAAAACCATCAAATAATATCATCTGCAATGGGGATAAACTAAATCCATTCCCATTAATATCAGGAGTGAAACAAGGATGCACATTATCACCTCTATTATTTGACATTGTATTAGAAACACTAGCAGTAGCAATTAGAGAAGAAAAAGAAATTGAAGGCATTAAAATAGGCAAGGAGGAGACCAAATTATCGCTCTTTGCAGATGACATGATGGTCTACTTACAGAATCCTAGAGATTCAACCAAAAAGCTAATCGAAATAATCAACAACTTTAGCAAAGTTGCAGGATACAAAATAAACCCACATAAGTCATAAGCATTTCTATATAATTCCAACACAGCTCAGCAGCAAGAACTAGAAAGAGAAATCCCATTCAAAATTACCTTAGACAAAGTAAAATACCTAGGAATCTATCTCCTGAGACAAACACAGGAACTATATGAACACAACTACAAAACACTTTCCACACAACTAAAACTAGACTTGAACAATTGGAAGAACATTAACTGCTCATGGGTAGGACGAGCCAATATAATAAAAATGACCATCCTACCCAAACTCTATCTATTTAGTGCCATACCCATGGAACTTCCAAAAAAATTTTTTTACTGATTTAGAAAAAGCCATAACAAAGTTCATTTGGAAGAACAAAAGATCAAGGATATCCAGGGAAATAATGAAAAAAAAAATACAAAGGAAGGGGGCCTTGCAGTCCCAGATCTCAGACTATATTATAAAGCAGCGGTCACCAAAACAATCTGGTACTGGCTAAGAGACAGAAACAAGGATCAGTGGAATAGACTCGGGATAAGTGACCTCAGTAAGACAGTATATGACAAACCCAAAGATCCCAGCTTTGGGGACAAAAATCCACTATTTCATAAAAACTGCTCGGAAAATTGGAGGACAGTGTGGGAAAGATTAGGTTTAGATCAACACCTCATACCCTACACCAAGATAAATTCAAAATGGGTGAATGACTTGAACATAAAGAAGGAAACTATAAGAAAATTAAGCAAACACAGAATAGTACACATGTCAGACCTTTGGGAAGGGAAAGACTTCAAAACCAAGCAAGACATAGAAAGAGTTACAAAATGCAAAATAAATAATCTGGAATATATCAAATTAAAAAGTTTTTGTACAAACAAAACCAATGTAACTAAAATCAGAAAGGAAGCAACAAATTGGGAAACAATCTTCATAAAAACCTCTGACAAAGGTTTAGTTACTCAAATTTACCAACAACTAAATCAATTATACAAAAAATCAAGCCATTCTCCAATTGATAAATGGGCAAGGGACATGAACAGGCAGTTATCAGCCAAAGAAATCAAAACTATTAATAAGCACATGAAAAAGTGCTCTACATCTCTTATAATCAGAGAGATGCAAGTCAAAACAACTCTGAGGTATCACCTCACACCTAGAAGATTGGCTAACATGACAGCTATGGAAAATAATGAATGCTGGAGGGGATGTGGCAAAGTAGGGAAACTAATTCATTGCTGGTGGAGTTGTGAATTGATCCAGTCATTCTGGAGGGCAATTTGGAACTATGCCCAAAGGGTGATAAAAGACTGTCTGCCCTTTGATCCAGCTATAGCACTGCTGGGTTTGTACCCTAAAGAGATAATAAGGAAAAAGACTTGTACAAGAATATTCATAGCTGCACTCTTTGTGGTGGCCAAAAATTGGAAAACGAGGGGATGCCCATCAATTGGGGAATGGCTGAGCAAATTGTGGTATATGTTGGTGATGGAATACTATTGTGCTAAAAGGAATAATAAAGTGGAGGAATTCCATGGAGACTGGAACAACCTCCAAGAAGTGAAGCAGAGCGAAAGGAGCAGAACCAGGAAATCATTATACACAGAGACTGATACACTGTGGTACAATCGAAGGTAATGGACTTCTCCATTAGTGGCAGTGTAATGTCCCTGAACAATCTGCAGGGATCTAAAAAATACTATCCACAAGCAGAGGATAAACTGTGGGAGTAAAAACAATGAGGGAAAGCAACTGCCTGACTACAGGGGTGGAGGTGATAGGACTGAGGAGAGACTCTAAATGAACACTCTAATGCAAATACCAATAACAGGGAAATGGATTAGAAACAGGAACACATGTGATAACCAGTGGAATCGTGCATCAGCTATGGGAGAGGGAAAGGTGGTGGGAGGTGGGGGGAGGAAAAGAAAATGATCTTTGTTTCCAGTGAATAATGTTTGGAAATGACCAAATAAAATAATGTTTAAAAAAAAAGAGTAGAAGTTGTACACATACATCTACTGTTATAAAATAGGCAAAAAAATGACACAAGTGGTGGTTTCTGCACCAATTATATATTTTTCAAATCTAATGAGAAATCCACAAAGCCTACAAGCCAAGATTCAGATACAGTGAAGTTGATGGTGTCACTATTTTGTTAAAAAATAAAGTGCATTTGTTTATTGGAAAAACAAAATCCTGCCACTCCCACCCTCCCAAAAGCCAACAAATCACTTTGGAAGTGACTTTGCTTTTCTTTAGAAGAAATGAATGTTTCAAGATTTCTTTTTGCTTATTACATTATGGATATTTTTATTTCTGTGGAGAAAGGCTTTTAAAAAGAATTCAACCTTTTGGACTAGAAAAAAGCAAAGTATGTGTTCATTAGTAAAATAGCTTTGTTTTGGGATTATATTTTCACTGCTTGAATGAAAGTTTAATGACAACCTGAAGTCATTGTGTGAGAACTGAAAAAAAATAAACCAATATGAATAAATTCCATAAGCAAACTTCTTTTAAGTTATGCTAATATCACTATCCATCAGCTCAGACCTTAAAAACAAAACAAAATGAAATAATCTATTTATATCAGCTTAATATTTGAATCAACTATCTGATCCATGACAATGAATAATTATTATGCCTTAGTATAAAAATGATAACAAAATATGTATTTTTCTGAGCCTCTTTGTCTTTATTCTCATTTATTCTTAAATTACATTTTTTATTTAAAAAGATTAGACCAAAAACATAATAGAACCTTACTCTTTCTAAACCTTTCTTGCATTGTATATTTAAACATTAGTAAATAACTCACTGAAAAGATGTGCTTCATGTGTTTGTCTAGGAATTTAAGGCATAAGCATGAATGCTAGATGATTTCCAGAAGAGAATTATCATTTGCAATATATGCATGTGTATATCATGTATTATATATATATATATGTGTGTGTGTGTGTGTGTGTGTGTGTCTGTGTGTATGTGTATTTATAGGTTAATAACAATACAATTTAACCTGAAAAGAGAACTTTGTCAAAGAGCCATGAAATGTATGTAGTTAGATGCAAGAATGGGACTATATAAAAATTAGAAATGGAAGAACTAGGTGGCATAGTAAATAGAGTGCTTGGCCTGCACTCAGGAAGACTCATCTTCCTGAGTTAAAATCTGGCCTTGGATACTTACCAGCTATGGAAAGGTCATTCAGTCTTTTCTTTTCTTTTTTTTTAAACCTTCACCTTCCATCTTGGAGTCAATACCATGTATTGGTTCCAAGGCAGAAGAGTGGTAAAGGCTAGGCAATGGGAGTCAAGTGACTTGCCCAGAGTCACATAGCTGGGAAGTGTCTGAGGCCAGATACGAACCCAAGACCTCCGGTCTCTAGGCCTGGCTCTCAATCCACTGAGCCACCCATCTGCCCCCCGAAGGCCACTCAGTCTTGATTGCCTTAGTTTCCTCATCTATACATACATACATACATATATATATATATATATATATATATATATATAAATCTATAAACTGAAGAAGAAAAAGGCAAACTATTTCAGTACTTTTGCCAAGAAAACCTCAAATGAATTCCCAAAGAGTTAGACATGAGTGAAAAATGTCTGATTAACAACCACAAAATTAGAAGTGTAACTGTACTAGACATTCATTTTCTAGGTCTAAAGGTGATTTGGACTAAATGTTAGAGGTCAAGGATTTCTTGAAGGATTAGGAGAAAAGGGAACACTAGAATTAAAGTGTTCTGTATTTGATTAGTAATGAAGAGACTTGGTTTCAAGTCCTGCCTATGAGACATATTGCTCTCAGAACATTAGGTTTCCCATGTAAAACCCAGTAGAATTGTGCATTGGCTATGGGAGAGGAGTGGGGGGGGGAGGGAAAGAACATGAATCTTGTAACCATGGAAAAATATTCTAAATTAATTAATTAAATAAAATTAAATATTAAAAAAGGAACATGAGGTATCAGTGCAACTATAAGTTCCATGAACGCTTGGCCATTTGCTTTTGTAGAAAATGTTTCCTAACTAGAAGTTCTCTGTTCCACAGTCCTTTTGGACTGTTACGGAGAAAACATTCTGAAGTACAGTAGAGAAGAAATTAGAGTTGAGTAAGTTAATGATCTATGATATCAGAGCATAAAATATATTATCAATTTAGATCCCAACATTGCTGGGATTGATGGTAGGGAAGGGGAACTTTCAAATAAGGGTACTAAAGGAGAATTTAGTCAATTGAACTAAAACAAATTTTCAAATGAGATAAAGCATGTAAATCAAATCACTACATTAGTATTAGTCACTATAATATTCTACCATCGAACACTCTAATGCAAATATTAACAACATGGCAATGGGTTCAAATCAAGAACACATGTGATACCCAGTGGAATCACGCGTCGGCTACGGGGGGTGAGAGGGAGGAAAAGAAAATGATCTTTGTTTTTAATGAATAATGCATGGAAATGATCAAATAAATTACTATAAAATTAAAACCATTTACTAAAGAGGGGCATGACCCACATTAGTGGAAAGATTTCCAATGAAATTACTGATTCTTAAATCATTGAATTATAAATATATTTCCATTATTCTTTAAAATAAAATTTAGCAACAAAAAAAAATTCTACCATCATTAGGTCCTTAAAACCTGGATATAAATAAGGTAAACTTACCTTAGTGTACCAGACATTTTGACAATTGACAAAGAAACACATCAAAGGTGGAAAGTGGGAAGGTCTTTCCTATTACTATTGAACATTTTCAATTACACAAAATTCATCCTAAGTGTGTGGGAGTTTCCTGCAATTTCTATTTAATTTCTTTGTGGGTGGACAACTGAGAAGGAGAATGGAGACTGAGGGAAAATGGACGGAGAGGTGAAAGAGAGAGAGAGATAGACAGACAGACAGACAGACAGACAGAGACAAAGGAATAAAGACTCAGTGACAAAGAGTTAAAACACAAGGGATCCAGAATGCTCTGGTGATACTTTTGAAGAGAGAGAGAGTGAGAGAGAGAGAGAGAGAGAGAGAGAGAGAGAGAGAGAGAGAGAGAGAGAGAAAGAGAGAGAGAGAGAGAGAGAGAGAGAGAGAGAGAGAGAGAGAGAGGCTCTGCACGTGTCCCCAAACTTTTATTGGAGAGTTTAGGAATGTGTAGTGGGAGGTAGCTAATGAACATGTGACATGGCATAGGTTTTAACATTGGCTCAATTGAAATACAATAATCAAAAAGTAACAAGACCATGAGTTTGGTATATGAGCACATAAGATACAATATCAATACACCAATCATACTTTCAAGATGCTAATATACCTGGTATGCTACAATGAGTTTCCTATACACATTTGTATATAACAAAACTATAAATACATATATAATACATATATATCACCTATATTTATGCTATGTACTATGGTTTTTATCTATGGATCACACTAAACAATGAGAAAAATTAGCTATATCAACCATATCTCAGTGGGTCAAGGCCTCTATCCTATCAACAGCAATCAGAGTAATTCCTTGACCCAGCTAGACAATTGCTAGAATTGTCTAGAAAGCCCAAGTTATCATGCATGCCATGTGTATGGTGGCTTGTGCATTTAATCACCATTTAATTACCATTTTGCCAATGATGTCCTCTCTAGTGCTTGGCATAGGACCTGACATATGGTATGAAATAAATGGTTGTTGATAGACAGACTTTAAAGAATAACTCCCCTTTTTATCATGATTTCCCATAAGTGCTTTAAAGATACAAATTGAATAAACTTAAAAAAGAAACAGTTGGCTCCATTGCTCAAGAAAAGACTGACTCCCATTATTAGCAAAAGTTTCATCAGGGCTTCATAATAAATCCTTAGTCTTATTGCACTGTGGTTCCCGAAAATATATTATATGTCAGACTAATTCAGAAATGGCTTGATTTCATTTCATTTGGAAATCTCTCCTTCCTAAGAATTTAGGATGGAGTATCAGCCAGAATGTGATATTTAAAACTCTATTTTTTTTTACCTTTGGAAAAGTACTTAAGCTTTTTAATTTAAGTTTCATTAAAACAAAACACAGTTTTTCACGCTGGGCATCTCTCAAGGAGTTTGCAGCTATTGCTATATTGAGTCAGCCTTAGAAGAAAGGCTGAAATGAGAAACTTAGAAATTATTGTAATGGCTAAAGAAGCAAAAAAAAAAAAGGATATTTTTTCCAAAACAAAAATCATGTTTAGATCTACCAAAATAATTTAAATTATAGACATTTCTGTTACTAACTCACCCATCCTTTTTTTAAATAACCAGGCTCTATCAATATGGACCCACTGAATCAAAGACATAGATTTTTTTAAATTCATTTTTGGTACATGGCACCCCTCATTGCCAAATTTAGGGGAAATGACCCAAAAAGAAACTTTCTTAATTATTTTTATTATATTTATATAAATGCTAAGAATAGCTCAGTCAGTTATGCTATGAAACTTAAGTGAGTGGTCTTCTGGGACAGTGAACAGAACAGATGTTTTAGTTGTCTTAAATGTACACTCATTAATTGACTTCTTCAAACACACAAACAAATCTGAAAACATTTTAGAGTATCATGGCGTCTAAGACCTCAGTGATTATCTTGTCCAAAACCCTCCTTTTCCAGATATGAAACATCTGTGGTTCGGAGAGAAATCACTTGCCAAAAGTTAGACACATTATAAGCAGCAAAACCTGGTTGGGAACCTAGATGCTCTGACTGAAGATCCATGCCTTTTCCTCTACATCATGGATGCTGACAGCCTTGGCTTCCTCTCTCAAGTAATTTCAAAGATCTTTCATGTGTTTGGGAGGGACATGTTAGCTATTAGCATCCTGGAGACACCATAAAAACTGAGAAGTCTTTTAGATTTTAGTAAAGCAGTGGTGTCCAGTAATTTTATTATTCTCTAAATTATGTATGTATGTTTATGTGTGTGTATATATATATATGCAGTATATTATATAGAGAATTGAAGTATTAATATGTGTCTGTACATAAATACAATGTACAATACATTGTGTAAATGAATATAATGTATACTATATTATACTATATACATATATAAGTATGTATATAATGTAATATGTTATATTGTATTGTATACTTATATATAAATACAATTATGTCCTTATATATACAATACATTATATTATATACTATATGCAATATATAATATATTATATAGAGAGAATTTAAATAAAATTATAAATATATGTGTACATATATATGTATATAACTATAATGTATAATATATTGTGTATATAAATATAATACATAATATATTATATAATTATATACAATTATATACTTGTATATAAATACAACATATTATATATTATATGCAATATACAATCTATTATATAGAGAATTTTTAAAAATTATAAATATATTTGTGTACCCATATGTATGTCTATAAATACAATACATTCAAATTTCCCTCCAGTCTGGAGGTATCTTTCAACCTTGGAATTTTATGATATTATGAAAGAATTTTAGGTTTTTAAATAGTTGAAAATCAGAGAATCATAAGAGTCAGGGAACTGAAAGAGCCCTTAGAGATAGTTTAAGTTTCATTTTGTAGATGAAGAAATGACCCTACAAAAGTTATGATTTGAACCAAGCCATATCGCTAATCATGTGCAGCTAGGTGGCAGGGAATGTAGAGCATCAGACCTGGAGTCAGGAAGAACTGAATTCAAATCTAACACCAGACACTGGGCAAGTCACTTAACCCCATTTGCCTCAATTTATCTGTAAAAGGAACTAAAGAAGGAAATGGCAAACTGCTCTGGTATATTTGCAAAGAAAAACCTCAAATAGGATCATAAAGAGTCTGACATGACTGAATCATCTGAACCTACAGTTAATAAGTAGCACATTTCCTTACACTAAGTCAACTAATTCTTCTGCTTCACCATTTCAGTAGATGCTTATTAATTCAAATAAGCACCTTTAAAATATATCCCAAGGCTTACATAGGTAATAAAAATAATATTATCTGCATTTTACTCATGAGGAAATTGTGCTTGAGATTGACTTGTCAATGGCAGTAGGTGTCACAACCAACACTCAAATCCTTGTCAACTAATTCCAAATCAAGCACTCTTTTCATTGTGCCATTCTGCATTGTTAGTGATGGCAGAGGACAAGGGGGTGAGCAAAGGGGAAGTGGAAGTCTGACATTAGTAAAATCAAGAAAACAGAAAACATATTTTCCTAATGATGCTATGGAAGTGATCCAGGAAATGCTGAGTCACTAAAAAGCAACATGGACTAGTTGAAAAATCATTAAATTTGGAGGCAAGATGCTAGGTTCTAGTTTCTAGGAATCTAGGTTTTAGTCAGGATGCTATCACCATTTAGTCCAGTGCTTGGGGAATAGCATCTGTGGGCCTCAGTTTCCACTTCTATAAAATTAACAGTTTGAACTAGATGATTTAGAAAGTTCTGATTAGATCCCAGTTCAATTCACTCTACAGATTTCTCCATCTCCTCAGCAGATAGCCTTCCAGTTTGAAAAAGCCTCTATCTTGATTACTGACTCCCTTCCTGGACCACCATTTCAGCAGGGAACCCAACTTACTTCTAGCTCAAATCACACCTCATGATTTCTCCATTTCTCCAGTAGACTTTCTTTAGAGTGGTTACCCTCTCTTGTACCCTACTTTCTAATTCCCTTTGTATATTGTCTTCCCCATTATAATGGTCACCTAGATGATATAGTGGATAGAAAATTGGTCAAGGAATTAGATTAATCTTGAGCTCCAGAATCTAGCTTTCATATTAGCTCACTTAACCCCTTTAGCTTGGGTTTCCTCATCAGTAAGATGAGCTGTAGAAGAAAATTGGAAATCACTCTAGCATGTTTGCCAAGAAAACCCCAAATGGGGTCACAAAGAGTCATACACAACCAAAATGACCAAACAATAATGGAGACATTTCCAATAGAAGATGGAATTTTAATTAAGATTTAAAGGAATCCAGGGAATTCAGTAGGTTCGGTGGAAGAGGGAGAGCATTGTAGGCATGGGGTATAAATATGGAAAATGCCCAGATCTGTGAGATAGTTTTGGTTGTGAAATAGCTAGGAGACCAGAGTTATTGGATCAAAGATTATATGTCTAGGAGTAAGATATGAGAAAACTGGAAAGATAGAAGGGGGTTAAGTTATGAAGATCTTTGAATGCCAAATTGAACTTTTGTATTTGATCCTAGAGGCAAAGGAAGCCAGTGGAGTTTATCAAGTGAGGTAAAAGGGATGGCATAACCAGACTCATGCTTTAGAAAAAAAAAACATTTTATTTGGCTGACTGAAGGACAGATTGGAGTAGAGAGAGATGTAAGGCAGGCAGATCCACCAGCAAGCCTTACTAGACCAAGCCTGAGGTTATACAGTCCTGCGCTAGAGTGGAGGCAGTATCAGAGGAGAGAAGGGGGCATATTTGATAGCTGTTGCAAAGGTGAAATCAACAGGACCTGGCAAAATTGGATATGCCAGGATGGGGAAGAGATAATGAGCAGTGATAGTGAGATAACAAGGAAAGATGATGAGGGGGACTCTTAGACAAAGCTTGAGAGACTAAGAGAATGATGCTACTCTCTACAGAGAAGGTAGAAGTGAGGAGGATTTAGAGGAAAGATAACTTCTGATTTGAACATATTGAATTTAAAATGTCTACTGCATCTCCAATTTGAAATTGTATCATTGAAGGTCATTGGAGATATAAGTTCAGAGTTCAACAGAAAGTTTGGGGCCAGATAGGTAGAATTAAAAATCAACATTAGAGAGATCCATTGGAACAGATGAGCTCACCACCTGAAATAATATATAGAAAGGGAAGAAAATAGAATCTAGAACCAAATCCTGAATGACAACTATGATTAGAGGACATGATCTAGATGAAGATCTAGCAAATGAGACAGAGAAATTCATGTTCTAACAACTTCTGTAGAGCTTGGTAAATTAATTAGGCCACCTTCCTCTGTCTATTCAGGATTTTGCTCAAGTGGCCAAAAGAAAATTGGCAAAAATATAAAGCTTTCCTTTAAAAAAAAATGCATGACATCACCTGGAAAATAATAACAATATGATTACTTGCAAACCCTGAAGCCAGGTAAACCTGGAGTTACTGATTCAAATATTTTTACTTTTTTAAATTTTTTACAACAGTGAAAACAAAGGAAGTTACAGATAGAAGAAAAAACAATAATAATCTTGGCCAACCCCTACATTTTGTAGAAGAAGAAAAAATAAAGTCGAATGTGATTATAAATTTACTCAAGATGCCAGATTTGGGATTCATACTCCTACTAAGATATGGGCAATCTAGATGCAACAGCTGTATTTCCTTGGATTATAAAGGTATACTCAGCTGTTGTCACCTTTCTCTTTCCCTCCTCAAGATGCTTATTCAATCAATGTGAATCACCCTCTAAAATAGAAAAAACCTCTAAACTAGAAGTTCAGTTAAGAAATTAAATTCAGTTAACTCATTAATACTTTACCATATTAGTGATCTTGAGAGTTGATTGATGTAGATACTTCCTCCAGTGATGTAAATCACAATGTCTGATACACCTGGCCATAGCATGATAACTTTCTCTATATTCTCCACAAGGAAAAAAAGAAGTCCACTTAAAAGACTGATGATTTCTTCTTTCTCCTTTAACTTCCCCTTCTCTGTAAATATGCTCCCTTCTTTCCTCTGATACTGCTACTACTCTAGTTCAGTTCCTAATCACCTCATTCTTGGATTATAGCCAAGGTGGATCATCCTGCCTCAAGTCTCTCTCCATTCCAATCTATCCTTGTCCCCCAACAAAGATAATTTATTTTCCACTTTGTTCTTCCCACCTAAATCTTTCACACAAGTTTCCAGAGCTTGTATGTAAGATTTATTTTATTTTCAGAGGCAAGGGGTATTTTTCAGAACTAGCTAGGTGGCATAGTAAATAAAGTGTTGAATCTTCCAATCAGGAAAACTTGAGTTCAAATCTGGACTCAATGATCAGCTCCATGATTCTGAGTAAAATAATTTAACTTCTGTCTGTCTCAATTTCCTAATCTTTTAAATGGGTTTAATAAGTTCTCATAATACTAGCATTGTTATGAAGATAAAATAAGACATTTTAAAGTAAAACTTGAAACTATATAAATTCTAGCTATTACTATTCGTGAAAGCTTAGGAAGGCACATTACATTGAAGGTTACTATTCACTCTAACAGTGCTGAATTAATCATGATTACAATAGTCTCCTTCTTCCCCACACTGGGAATAGAGCCCAGTTTTAACATAAATTTCAAAGTCAAGAAATAGGCTGGAAAAATAAATGAACAATAAAAAAGAACCCAATTAGAAAACACTATTATGATTATAGGGAAGATTAAAACACAAAATCTGAAGATGACAATGAATTGAAAATAGCTATAAGCAAAGCCTCAAAGATTAATGTGAATTTGATACAAGCCCAATAAGACTTCCTGGAAGAGCAAAAAAAAAAAATTAAAATCAGAATGATAGAGGAAGTCATTAAGAAAATAAATGAGAGCAATGGAAGAAAATTTTTAAGGATTTTCTATTTGATCTGGGAAGTTTTATTGGAAACCTCTGAAACTTACTGAATGGGATGAAAGAAGACATGGTCAGTCCTAAATCTTAAGAAAATCACTCTGACTTCTGAGTAAATGATAGGCTAGATTAGAAAGAAATCTGTAGCAGGCAAATCGACCTGCAGATTCTTGCTTTAGTCTAGACTTGAAATTAAATGATTGTGTCAAGATTGTGGAAATGGCAGAGAAGAGAAGTAGGAGTGGAGGAGATAATGAGTTCATTTTTGAACAAGTTTTAGTTTAAGATGTCTAAAGGAACTCTAGTTCAAGATGTCTTACATGCAGTTGGAGGTGCAAGACTAGAAGTCAGCAGAAAAGTATGACTGGAACCATACATTTGAGAACCATCAACATGATATCATCACTAAATCCATGGGACCTGATGAGATCACCAAGTAAAGTAAGATAGAGAGAGAAGAGAAGAAGCACCCAGAACAGAATCCTGTGGAGCACTCACCATTACCAGGAATGACCTAGATAATGTTCTAGCAAATGATACTAAGAAGTCATATAGGGAGAGGAGAATGAAAAGAGCAAAGTATCATAAAGCCTAGAGAGATGAGTTAATTAGCTGAATGGATAGAAGGGGTCTCCAAATAAGGAGCATAGATTCAGAGCTGGAATGGATCCTTAAGATCCTAATTTCAATCCCCTCATTTTAATTTTATAGTTGAAGAAACTTGGACACAAATGAAGTTATGTGACTTCCCTAAGGTCACTGTTGAAAAGTAAAAGATCTGGAGAATTTAGTTATTAAAAATACATTAAAAAAAGAAATTTAGGTTTTATTGTAATAGAATGCAACCCTTGAGGAATTTGTTACCTTCCTCCTAAATTCTATGGGCAGAGATCTATGATCTCTGTTCTCAAGAAAGAGGATCACAGTTCTCCTAAAACCAGATAAGCTAGTTTTAGACAAAGTCCAATCAAGACATTGATTGGATATTTTAATTAAGGAACTCTGGTTCTGGATTATTTTGAACTTGAACTGGAAAGCTGTGATATTTCTAAAGTCCCCAGATGTTCCCTTTAGACTCCAATTTGGAAATGGCTGTATTTCTTTTACATGCAGACATCTGCTTTGAAAATTTGGCTGCCAAGACATTTGTGGTTGATATGCAAATGTACCACCTTTATGATACCTGGTCTAGAGTTCCAATCCAGATTCCTGACTTTGCTGGCCATTCCAAACTGGTCTACCTAAAAGGGAATGTTTTGTAACTTAGAATCAGGCCTTGCTTTCTTTTGCAGTGCCTCACCTAAGGCCTTGCTCTTCATCCCATTATGCTCTTTCTTTAATCTCACTATGTTATATCTTTAATAAATGTTGGGATTTGTTGTGATAATTTAGTTGTAGATATGATTTTAATGGGAATATGAGTTTTTAATATCTTCAGTATCACAGAGATAAGATTTGATCTCATATCATCCTGACTATAAGCCCATTGATTTAAAATAAAAAATTAAAAAATAGAGTTCTTCAGTGGAGGAAACTGCTATGCCAATAATTTCTTCCAACACTGGAATCATAATCAATACTGTGTATTGAGTCACAGAGCTAGGAAGTGTATGAGGCCATATTTGAACCCAGGATCTTCCATCTCTGGACCTGGCTCTCAATACACTGAGTCACTAAGCTGCCCAAAGCAAGACATATTTATAAAATAATCATCTAATCTAATGAAAATTATTTAGGAATCTTAACAACCAATAATCTTTGGTTCTATCTTTTTTTTTTCCTTTCAAAAAGATTTGGGTTATTGAATTGTGACAATTTTGCTGTTAAGAAGATCTTTACTCATCTTCACTCTGATGCTTTCTTCTCCAAATCTCAAAGTGCTTCCTAAATGACTATTACATAATGAATGGCCTTTGTATCAAACTCAGCAGGGATCCAGCCAATTGATTGAATGGAGACTGTGGTACTCACAGTCTTACTTGAGATCTATAGGGAATAGGGAACAAAATGCAGGTTTACTGAGTATTCTAGCCAAGAGATGATTTTATCTTCCCCCTACTTTAACAAAAATATAAAGCATGAAGCAATGTTATATTCGAATTAGCATTTCTTTGATCTGATGTATATTTTCATCCTTTCAAACTGTTTTTCAAATGCAAATATATTCTCAAACATTAGACACTGAGAGACAACCAAAAGTCTACTTAAAATGCCTAAATATGCAAAGTAGCATCTCAGAAAGAAAGAGATGAAAATGATCAGCATAACTCTTTTGAACATAGAAGAAAGAAATAAAATGTGAAATTAAGTAGAGACTCTCCAAATCCCTACAAGAAGATATGTATATCACCAGCCTCTATTTCAGATGGATATATGGCTTATTGCCTTAACAAAATGTCATAAGTTTCCCTACGAGATTCAAAACAAAATAAGATTAAGTCCAATTTAAGGAACCAATAAGGAAAGGGCTAATACCCATGTTCCTAAAGATGAAATGTATGGTTTTTGCTGAAATTAGCTTCCACTATTTCATTACATGAATGACATTTTGAGGTAAATACAGATTGTTAGCAGAGTATAATTTTCTAGATGCACTATCCAGAAAATAATAACAATAATAATAACTGACATTTAAGATGACACTTAAAGGATTGCAAAGTACTTGGCAGATGTTATATCTCTTTGACAAAAGGACATCTGTAAAAGGCAATTAATTCTAAAAAAGGGTAATATGAAAATTGATAATAATGCTGAAGTTTTTTTTAGTCATATACAATTAAATCTGTGTCTAATAGGTAATAATAGGAAGATGATTGTGGATGCTGCAGTTATCTGTTCTACCATTAAAGTTAGTTGGATCTTCTCAACTCTCATTTTTACTGAAACATTCTACAATTAACTGACAGGTGACCTGAGCAAAATCTTCAGTTTGGATAAATAATTCCACAAGAATATATTTATGATCAATTGCCCTTGCATGGGGGGAAAGGTGAGGGGATCTAAACTATTCTGTATATGTAGGATTGATTTGAATCTTAATCTTTAGTATTTATTTAATCCTGTGGAAGCAAAAATCCTAACCTTTCTAGAATTTTGCATCCTACAGAAATCACCCTTAATAGTAGACAAAGGGTTTGTATAATCTAATATGGGTTTTATAAGTAATACATTCTTGAGTCCTTAAACCTTTCTGCTCAGATCCAGAAATGTAATATTGCAAGATTTCATATTATTATTACTTTATTCAATTGGGAGAGGAAACTACTCAGCCTATTTTTGGAGGAAGCTTTATAAAAATACTTAGGGCTCCTCCATGTTGATTTTTTTTTGTTCTTAATATGATGACTTATATTTTCTCCAATTTGCATTATCCTGACTGTGGCTCAGTATTATTTGAAATGTTATCTTTTGACTGCTTATAATATTTTCTCCTTCACCAGGGAACTATGAAATTTGACTATAAAATTCCTGGAAGTTTTTATTTTGGGATTTTTCAGGAGGTGATCAGTGGATTCTTTCAATTTTTATATTGCCCTCTTCTACTAGAATATAAAGGAACTTGGATAACTTCTTGAAAAATAATGTTTAGGCTTTCTTTTTTATCATGGCTTTTAGGTATATCAATAATTTTTTAATTATTCTGGATCTATTTTCTAGGTCAGTTGTTTTTCCAATAAGATAATTCATATTTGTTCTATTTTTTCTTTTGATCTAAATTTTTTTTCATGTTTCATGGAATCATTAGTTTCTACTTGCTTCTTTTTAATTTTTAAGAAGTCATTGTTTTCGATCAGATTTTTTTCCTCCTTTTCCATTTGGCCAATTTTACATTTTAAAGAAGCTATTTTTTTTTAAACCAGTGAGTTTTTGTATATCTTTTTTTATTTGGCCAGTAATGCTTTTGAAGGAGTTCTTCTTGTCAGTAAATTTCTGTGTCTTTTACCAATTAGTCTATTCTGTTTTTTAAGATAAGATTATCTTTGTTTTTTTGTGTGCCTTCAACCAAGCTGTTGACTCTTTCCCCATGATTTTCTTATATTACTTCACTTTTATTTATTTTCCCAATTCCTCTATGTCTTTGATTTTTAAAATCTTTTTGATCTGTTCTGGGAATTCTTTTTGGGCTTCTGATCAATGGACATTTTTCTTTGAGGCTTTGGATGCAGCAATCCTGACTTTGCTGTCTTCTTTTGAGATTGTTTTGGTCTTCCCTGTTACCAAAATAACTGTTTATATTGCTTCTTTTTTAGTTATTTGTTCATTTTCCAAGGTTTTTTTGTAATTTTTAACTTTAAAAATCTATTAAAGTTGGGTTTGGTCCTATAAAGTGAAGAGGGCACAGTAAAGGTTAAAATGATGGCTGAGACTGAAAAATCTAAATTTAAGTGGTCGCCAGGGGAAATCCCAAATAATAAAATACCCAAGTCAGCTGGAATTTTTTATGGTGATTTAATTGATAGTGGAGGAGATTAAGGAGAAGGAAGAAGGAGAAGGAATAGGTCTTTCCTCTCCCTCTCCCCCCACCAGGCTAGTATCGGGTGGGGAGAACAGGAGATAAGGAAGTAAGATTTTGGAGTATGAAGGAGGAAGGAGTCAGCCGTAACTCCAGAAAAAGAAGTGCTAAACCCAGATGCCTGAAGCTGAATCAGTTCAAGGCAAACTCACCACCACCACTCCAAGATGTTGAAATGCCTAGCACACTGCCAGCCAGAGTCGCCTCTCCAGGGAAAGAGGAAGAGACAGGAAGTTATGTGCCTTATATAGACAGTTTTACATCACTTTTCTGCATCTCATTTTTACCAATGATCACTTAGCTTGACTTAGGACAGCCCAGGGGTCTTTCTGCTTTTTCTGCACATGTCTGTTGCCTTTTTTCTCAGATACTTAATCTTTGAGTTTGGTGAAGACCTTCCTAATCTTGTTAAACTAAAGAAGGTGGGGAAAATGTGGACTTCCCAAGACCTGATTCTATTATTCCAACTATCTCTATTGTTATTGATCAGGAAATAGCTAAATCAAATCTTCTAAAGAATGGTCTGATTAGGGTGGAAAAGTTTTAAAATTCACAGTACTATCCCAAGCTTTGGGGTATTTATGCAGCTGCTTTCAGATCTAGTTCTAGGGATCTATAAATTTCAATCTTTCATGGTGGAATAATCTAAGGAGAAGTGTGTTTCCAACTCTCCTAGCCTATACTCTGGTCTGTGAGTGACAATAAGCACTCTTTTCCACCCCAAAACTTTAACCTGGGTACCTATCTCCCTTGCTGCAGCAAGTACTTGTCTGTTAGTGTTCTTTTGCCCTGGGATAGCAATCTAGGACTACAATCAAATCCATACATGGGCAATACAACAGAGTATTGCACCAAGTTTCTATAAAGGGACAGCTGTAATCTTCTAATCAATTGTCTTACTGTCTGACTGTCTTACTGTCTGTGATCTGAGAGCTCAATTGCTGCAGATTGAGCAGTCCCCAAGACCTGAACTGGATAGCTAACCTGGGACCTGCCCTAAGGCATTGGTCTGTATTCCATTGCCACCTGGTTGTGACAGATCTTTTCTGCTGACCTTCTAAGGTATTGTGGGCAGTAAATCTTTAGTGGATGTGGCTGCTCCTGAATTTGTTTTGAGGTGCTATATTGATACAGGGTAATTTAGGAGAGATCAAACTGGTCTCTGCCTTTTCTCTTCCATTCTGGCTCAGCCTAAAATACTGATTTTTTTACAATGATGAGTAAGCTTTGTGTAAGGCTAGAGATATGCATACTTTTGTGGGATAATCTATTTTTCAATACTTCATTAAAGTTGTGACAATATTGGACAAAAGGGCATGGACAAAAAGTCTCCAAGTGGGTTTGTAAATGGATAGAAGGAAAGAAAAGAAACCCTGGTCACATTCTACATCTCATTTAATGAATCAGACTTCTCAATCAAACCCCACTCCAGCCTAAGGTAAGGAGCCCAGAAAAGACATGAGGAAACTCTGGCATCTCATCCGCTCTAGTATCTCTTCCTTTTCTCCTCCCTCTCTTCTTCTCTTCTTCCTCTGTCTCTGAATCTGTCTGCTTCTTTGTTTGACTCTATCTGTCTGTCTCTCTTATCTCTGTGACTCTGTCTGTCTCTCTGCCTCTCTGTCTTTCTCTGTCCCTATGTCACACCCTCTTTCTCTCTCCCTTCCTCTCTCTCTCTATCCCTCTCCCTATCCACCCATCTCTCCCTGGCAATTGCATTTCATCAAAGACAGCTGCCACACCACTACTTACACATATCCTATTGCACAGTATTTTAGACTGCTAAGGAAATGTGGATTTGTTTAGAATGGTATTCAATAACAGTCATAGTCTAGCCCAGAAAAGGAGTGCTGCAGCCCAAGTTAGATTCTGTACATGTACACAGCAATTTTTCTTTATTTAAAAAAATAATAAATCAAATGTGCTTTTCCAAGGTCCAGCATAGCTTGTAAACAGAGTTAGTATTTGCATAATTGGCTACATAATATGCCTTCTTGTAAAGAGACTGATGGAAATGTATCAAAGTGATGAATAATCACAAGGACATCATTTTCTCTGAGCTTTAAGTTGATTATTTCAAATACTGTTTTAAATACATATTTATCTCCCCAATCCAAGCATTTTATGAATGGCTATTTAAATGTATTAGTCCGTTCAAAAAATATCCAAATATACATCAACTCAGGAAAACATAGCTCCTAAAAGTCTCTGGAAAATGAATAACAGACTTCCAACTTTAAAACGTCTAAATACATATTTATACATTATATTAAAAAAGATACTTTTATGGTCTATTTTAATATGATAATAAGAGATATTTACTGAGTGTTAACTCAGAAGTTTCCAAAGTATTTTGCATATATTATCTTACTTGAACCTCCCCAAAACACTTGAAAGTAGGTTCCCCAGGTAGCATACCCATTATACAGATGAGGAAGTTATGTTCCTGAGAGAGTAAATGTCTTGTCCTGGGTCACTCAGCTAGGAAGTGACAATACTAGGATTTGAACTCAGGTGTTATTAGCACAAAATTCAGAACTCTATCCACTATACCAAGTTGCAAACTTTTTTAAAAAAGCTCATTTAATTACTTAGGTAAACCACCAAGTTCCTTTAATTTGTTGTTGCTGTTGAATTAAAGGGAAAAAACAACATAAAAATCTTTTTAAAACATTTAATGACAAAGGCTTCTGCTCAAAATGGAGATGCACTACCTTTGACTAAGGTTACTATGAAAAATATAAAACATTGTACAAAAAGGAAATTGATCAGCATTAATGAGCTGAACTTTACCAGCAGAATCGATATTCCTCTATTATAAACTTACAGAAATGTTTTTTTTAATTAATTAGAATTTATGTTTCCAGAAATCTAGGATTTTTTAGGGTTTAAATTAGAGGTGGGACAAATAATTAGAAGTTCCCTGAACTGGCTTATTGCTTGAATTTGAGAAAGTCATGGAAGCCTTCACTGCACAATCTCCCCATCTGAAATGAGAATCAAATATTAATCACTTGCATACTTTCATAATTCCTTGAAAATACAATCTATTATGCATAATGCAACTGAACCCAGTGGCAGAGATTTCAGTTTGTGAAGAACAATCTTCCTAATCTCAAAGAGTTTACAATCTTGTTAGGGGAGTCTATAAACTGGTATCTAATTATGCAATCATAATATTTTTTGTATCTAAGCTCTAACAAATGCAATATTATGCTAAGATGTTCTAAATTCCCTATATACAGACAGTGCTGCTGATATACCTTCTGTAATGGAGATTTGGAATGCCTTTTTTTTTTAACTCTTGCCTTCCATCTTAGATACTGTGTATTGGCTCCAAGGCAGAAGAATGGTAAGGGCTAGGCAATGGGGGTTCAGTGACTTGCCCAGGGTCACACAACTAGGATGTATCTGAGGCTAGATTTGAATATAGGACCTCTTTTCTC
This sequence comes from Monodelphis domestica, assembly GCF_027887165.1. NCBI lineage: Eukaryota > Metazoa > Chordata > Mammalia > Didelphimorphia > Didelphidae > Monodelphis > Monodelphis domestica. The sequence goes on from NC_077230.1 coordinate 53,604,732, forward strand.
TTGGCCTGGATCTCAGTCCAATAAGCCATCTAGCTTCCCCCTGGCATGACTTTTGTAATCATGGTGACAAGATTATTGATCTCTTCACATTCCCTCTACTCTCTTTTATCTTTTCAGGATGGTTGGATATGCTTAGCGGTCAAAGAATAGTAATTCTAACTGACCCAAAGAGGAATGAAGCCAAAGCCATGATCATATTAACCATATGTCCTCTCCAGATGAACTAAATTAATTTTGTGCCTTTGATTGCATAAGCTGCATTTTGAATACTTAGAGAATGAGTAGTTTACTTTTAGATACCAGCCAACTAATATACCGTTGAACATATATGGTGATCTTAAGGGTCCCTTTGGTATACCTTATGTAGCAACATTGATGTCTGTAATAGCCAACCTGTCTAGCTATATTCATATATAGTGGAAGAAAACTGGACATAATAGACAGCTGCATTTAAATTCTTCATCTGACAGTAGTTCTATAACCAGGAGAACAGTTTTAATCACTATCTAACATCTTAACCATGCTTAAATTCTCTGAATTCCAGTTTCCTCATCTATAAAATGGGACTAATGATACCTATATCACCTCAGAGGGTTGTTTGGAAGATCAAATGAAATAATGTATGTAATGTATCCTGCAAACTTAAAGCATTATAAAAATATCAGCTTTTATTAAAAATTTAAATATCTCTTCTCAGCTTTAGAATCATTTACAAATTTAATTTCTTTCAGTCTCTCAAAAAACTCTTTCTACTTTATCTTAGACCTAAGATAATTATGCCTACTTAACACTAAATATCCAGAGTTTGGAACTATCTAGAATTTTCACTGAAATTTTTCAACCCTTACCTTCCATCTTGGAATCAATATTTTGTCTTGGTTCCAAGGCAGAAGCACAACAAGGTTGATCAATAGAGTTTTAGGGTCACACAAATATGAAATGTCTCAGGCTAGTTTGAGGCCAGGACTTCCTGTTTCCAGTCCTGGCTTTCAATCCATTGAGTCCCACTTTAATTGAATTTTGTAGTATCCATCCTAGAGGATACATTCCATTATTAGAAATTCCATTACCAGAAATAGGAGGAATCCAAGAAGCAGGCACAGTACATAGGAAACATGGATTCTCTCTAAGCTCTTCCTCAGTGAAAGATTCCCCTTTTGTTTCTTTTGGGTGAAGAACCATGGCCTTCTCAGGCCTCTAAGAAAGCAATTCTGCCTTTATCAGTATAGGATGAAATGGAGACCTCAAACAAGTTCACAATTTTGGCAGCATCATCTCTATCCTCTGGAGACACTGTTTTGAATAGAACTCAAAGACAGCTTACAAGAGAAAGACCTGAGATGATGTCACTGCTGGGAACTCTTCAAAAGCCACTGCTACCAATCCAAAAGGGAGTAGATCCAAAATTCCCATAATTTCCCTCTTTATTCAGTCTTTGCTGAAGGGAGTATTATTATTTGTGTTCTTCTGCTGGTTGATTAATGATTGATTGCTATGGGGTTTGTAGGGTAGGAAATCATAGCATTGGGACAGCTAAATGCAGCATAGAATAGAGTATAGGACCTGGATTTAGAAATTCTCATCTTCCTGAGTTTAAATCTGGCTTCAGACACTTAGTAGTTTGGATGACGTTGAGCAAATTGTTTAAAACCTGTTGGCCTCAGTTTCTTCATCTGTAAAATGATCTGGAGAAATAAGTGGCAACCTACTCTGGTATCGTTGCCAAGAAAATACAAATGGGGTCATGAAAAAATGGACATGACTAAAGACTGAACAACCATATCACATCACAAGATTATACACTGAGAGTTGGAAGGGACCTTAGAGGCTACCAAGTTCAACACCCTCATTTTACAGATGAAGAAACTGAGACCCAGAGAAGTTCGGCAATTTGTCAATGTTCATATAACTTGTAAGTGTGAAGATTAAATTAACTCTCCCCTGCCCATTTTTAGATGTAATCACCAAAAGCATATCCACCCCACTTACACTTGAGTGGGGGAAGTCTGTGACCCACTTGTGTGATAGTGGATGATGAATCAGATTTGGCTGACTGCCCCCTGGGCAGTCCTAAGCAAAAGCTTTAGCTGTCTTTGGTATGTGTAAAATGACGGAAATCACAGGAAATGATGAAAAAAATGATCTTCAAAAATGCTAAGCTCTTCTGTGAGAGTGGGCAGTCTTCAAACTTGACTTTGGAGGAACTTGGGCTTGAGATCTCGGACTGCTTCCCTTTGGACTGACACGTGGTGAGAGATAAAGGCTGGCTCCTTTCCTGGATTTTCTGAAGGGACCAGCCTCAGGAGAGACCTACCCCCTTGAGAGAGGCTCCCTTCATCCCCAGCTCCTCAGCTCAAGGTCAAGGCCCCTCTGGCTAAGGACTAATTAGCCCTGCCTGAGCCCTGGTTGAGCCTGGGACCAGAACAAAATACTTTGTGTTTAGGCTAGATATCTTACCCTATCCTCTCTGATTTTCTTATTTTCACTCTTTCTAAATTTTATAAATAAATTATTAAAATAAATCTCTTTGGAATTAATTAAATTCCTGGAGACCCTATTCTTAAATAATCCAGTCCAATCTTCTGTAAAAAACCATATACATTTTCTACCCCTTACATAAGGACTAAAGTTGAGATTTAAACACTGATCTTCTGACTCCAAATTTAGGGTATTTGACCAAAATTTTCTTCCAAGTAAAACTCTCCTTCAGCTCCCCCATTGGGTGTATCTCTTTTGATGCTTTTGTCTTTCCATTGTGGTAGACATGTGTGGGTATCTAGCTTTTTTCCCTCCTCTCTTCTGTTTCTTCCTTGATTCATTCATAGGATACATCTACTACCCTCCATTTCACTCAAGACAGGAAGTCTCATCTATTAATAATTGTTTGTCAGTCCATGTAAGAGTTAACCCCTTTAAAAACTAGAAAAACTCCAAGGGAAGATACCCATGGGTATCTATCTACAGCTACTTTTTCTTCTTGGTATCCAAAAGAGTAATAAAATAAAAGATATAAAACCAGGGAAAGAGGCTTAAGCCTAATAGAGACTAAATCATGTAAGTTTGATTTGTTGTTATTACCATTTTGGAGTTTTCTTTGAATGAACTAGTTGAAGTCATAGTAAAATATATATGTATATATGTATATATACATATATATAAATACTTTCCTTCCTGGTAAAGTAAGTAATTTTAGAAAAAAGGCAGAAAGCCAGTATTCAATTTTGGGAAATAGCTATAGTTTAAAGGCATAAGAAAGAGAAGCCAGGAAGGAGATAGAGAGCAAAAGGGAGTGAGATCTATATTATATAAATAAAAGAAGGAATCCATCAGTACCTACGTCCATAGTTTGAGGCTATATTTTATTTTTATACCTAGCATAGATAATACTGTTCTGAGAAATATTCTATTCTAATGGCAAGAGAATGTTTTTTTCTTCTGGTTGAGGAGGCGCCCTACTAAATGGTATGATTTCAGAAACAACAAGAAGATATCTCTGCCACAATGTCACTTTGATGACTAGTTCACTAACTTCTGAAATTCTGTCATGAAATTTAGGTTTAAGTACTTTGATTAGTAATCAATTAAAAACAAATACACTCAGGGAGCAATGAGGGAGATGAGAAAAGATATCATTTTAAAGATTTATTAGCCCTATAAACATTAGTGTGAATAGATTAATCTGATTATTTTAGATAGGAGTGGTGAAAGAGCAAGACAACATTGGTTACCTTGAAGGTAGAAGAAGGAAGCACTGGCAGAACAAAGAGATCAGAGAATGAAAAGTAGAAGCTTCAAAAGCAAACTTTGCCTACTTCATAATTGCACTTAACTTTAACCCTGGATAGATGAATATTATTACATCAATTCCTTGACTCCATCCTTGAAGGAGTTAGAATGGTTAAGAATTAGAGCATGTTAAACAATTCTTATCCAATTTCATATTACAAATGCACTTAGATTATTGAACAGAAAGGGTACTGGAGCTATGATTTCAAGGACTGCTTAACCTACTTATGCTGTGATTGACCACTGAGGACATAGGAGTGGAGTTTGTGAAGGAGCCTCCTAATTACAACATGCAAAGCACAGACCAACTGGATCAATGCTTAGTACATGTGAAGTCATCAATTAAGTTACCTGGTTGGGACCTGCCTTATCATGTACAAGAGCTCTTGGCATCTTTTAAGAGGGGAAATCCTTTTACTCTCAATGCAGTCAATTTGTCATTGTCCTGACTCACTTCAGTCTGCACATATTTCCCTTATCTAATTTTCTACTAAGCTAATTCCAAACTGACAGGAAAATGTTGTCTGTGTTTTCAGGAAATTATTTCTTCTTTGATATTTCCTCTAATGTGAACAATGGCATTTTTTTCAATTCTGTATATTAAACACAAAATCATCCTTCCCTCCCTTTGTCTCTCTTATCTTCTCTCCTTATTTTTCTTCCCTTTTTCCTTTCTTCTCCCCATTTTCATCCTTCCTTATTTTCTGTATGCCTCTTCTTTTTCTCCTTCAGAATGTAATTACTAAGTGTCTACTATTAAATAAACATTTATTAAGAAATTATTTTGTATAAGACATTGTGCTAGGCTAAACACAAAGACAAAAGTGAAATGGGCTTTACCTTCAAGAAGATTGCTTACATGTTGGGGCTTGTAAAATTTAAAATATCTTAATAATAAAAATATTATATTTTATGAGGTTTATTAAAGATCATTAGAAATCAAGGAAGAAAGAGGATACAAAATAAAAACCACGTGCCCATGGCTGGTTAACCATTTTCAAAATTTCCCCATCTTACCACCATCACTGTTGATGCTACATCATACCAAAAAGAGCGCAGGAGCCTCAATGCCCACTCCCTCTATCCTCTGTCTCCAGGAAGTATGTAATGACAGGAAGTCAGTGGGCTCTCGGGATATGTAGTTCTTTTTTTAGGGTAACATATTTTCAATTATACAGGTTGAAGAGCAAAATAATCATGCAGGAAAATAATGCAAAGTACATGCGAATAATTTGAAAAAGTAATGAATACTAAATTATGGGATCAGAAAAGACTTGTTATTTTGTATTTAACTCTTTGTGACCCTGTTTGGGTTTTTGTTTGTTTGGGGTTTTTTGGCAAAGATACTATAGTAGTTTTACTATTTCCTTCTACACATCATTTCACAGATAAGAAAACTAAGGCAAACTAGTTTTTTTTTTAATTTAGAATATTTTTTCATGGTTATATGATTCATGATTTTTCCCTCTCCTCTTCCCTCACCCCTCCCAGAGCTGACAAACAATTCCACTGGGTTATGCATGTGTCATTGTTCAAAACCTATTTCCAGGTTATTCATATTTGCAATAGGATTATCTTTTAATGCCAAAATCCCAATCATATCCCCATTGAACTATGTGATCAATCATGTTTTTCTTCAGTTTTTCTACTTTCACAGTTTTTTCTCTGGATGTGGATAGTGTTCTTTCTCATAAGTCCCTCATAATTGTACTGTATTATTGCATCGTTGCTATTAGATAAGTCCATTACATTCAATGGTACCACAGTGCATCAGTCTCTGTGTACAATCTTCTCCTGATTCTGCTCCTTTCACTCTGCATCACTTCCTGGAGGTCTTTCCAGGTCACGTGGAATTGCTCCAGTTCATTATTCCTTTCAGCACAATAATATTCCATCACCAACATATATCACAATTTATTCAGCCATTCCCCAATCAAGGGACACCCCCTCATTTTCCAGTATTTTGCCACCACAAGGAGCCTAGTTATGAATATTTTTGCACACATATTTTCCCTAATATCTCTTTGGGGTACAAATCCAGCAGTGGTATGGCTGGATCAAAGGGAAAGAATTCATTTAAAGCCCTTTGCACATAATATCAAATTGCATCCATCAGCAGTGTATTAGAGACTCAATGGAAAACTAGTTTAAATGGCTTGCCCAGAGTCCCCCAGCTATTAAGGGTCTGAGGCTAGATTTGAACTCCGGAAGACAAGTCTTCCTGACCCTAGGGCTGGCACTCCATCCACTGCAACACCCAGTTGTCCTTAGGGTTCATAAAGGAAGTTAGAGTTGTGTTATATATATATTTTTTTAAACCCTTACCTTCCATCTTGGAGTCAATACTGTGTATTTGCTCCAAGGCAGAAGAGTGGTAAGGGCTGGGCAATGGGGGTCAAGTGACTTGCCCAGGGTCACACAGCTGGGAAGTGTCTGAGGCCAGATTTGAACCTAGGACCTCCCGTCTCTAGGTCTGGCTCTCAATCCACTGAGCTACCCAGCTGCCCCCGTGTTATATTTTTAAGGAAGTTAGTTTAAAAGATGAAAAAAAGGAAGATCCAAACATGGTGGAACACTAATGCAATCAATAATACTAGATGGTTCCAAATATATGAAAATTTATGAAACAACATTCCTGCCTTTTAGGAACTTATAGACTCCTGGAGAAGATGATGCACATACTAGAATATCATATATTACCAAAAAAAATTTGAAATTGGAGAATGTAGGTTTGAATTCCATATCTACTGCCTACATACTCCCTATTTTATCTTGAGCAAGACATTTCACATTTCTGGTCTTTAAGTTCCCCATAAAATAATTAAGTGAACCAAATGATCTCTGAAGTCCTACACACACACACACACACACACACACACACACACACACACACACACACACCAGAGAGAGAGAGAGAGAGAGAGAGAGAGAGAGAGAGAGAGAGAGAGAGAGGTAAACATTGTGTGAATGCTTACTTAATGCTATAAAAGTTAAGTGGAGAGGGAATATTTCTCATGAGAATGAAAGTGGCAGGTAATGTAAAGAAAGTGGAATTAGAGTTTAGACCTTGAAGAACAGGTAAGATCCATGTCTTTTTTTCTTTTTTGGGGGGGGGGGGGGGGAGTAAGGTAGAGAGGACAATGCTGTAAAATTCCAGGGAAAGGAACATCATGAGTGAAAGCCTGGAGACTGGGAAGCAAGTGTGTATTTGGGGAACCTCCCCTAATCCAGACTAGTTGGCACTGAGTTAACAAATGGTGGGGCAATGGATTGACTAGAGTGCTGAGTCTAGAGTCAGGAATTACAGAGGTTAGCTCTGACTTCAGACCCTAACCAGTTCTGTATCCCTAGCTATTGTTTTTCTATCTGTAAAATGCGGATAATTGTAGCATCAATTTCCCATGGTCGTTTTAAAGATACAAATAAGATAATACTGGTAAAAGTATACCTACTTTTTCATTACCTTATGGAAAATCACCCTGCGAATGAGGGAAGAGTGGTGGTGCTAATAGAAATTGTTCAAGCTATCTCACTGTCAACCTGAAAAAATACAGAACTACCAAGTAGTTTTAATAATGGTCTTGAATCAATGTAGAAAGTTTTATCTGGGAAGCCAAGCAGAACCTCAGTCCTTTAGACTTCCACTGAACTAGAGACTGCAGAGAGCTTATGTAGATTTTGGAGAAGGGATAGAGTTTGTGCCCTGTTACTCATTTGATATCTGCACTAGCCATAGTCTAAAATGACTGAGAGGTAAAAATGCAAAAGCTAAGGAGTAAGCCTAGATCCAAAAAAAGAGAAACTAAGGATACCTGAGGTTTGTAAGTGAAAAATCCTCTACCCCCTTTTATGATGGTTAGATTTTTAATGTTACCAGTAATACTGAGTTAATCAAAATTATAATTCTAGGATAGTTAAATAATTTTAGCATAAGGAATGATTTTAGCAGGCTTTTTGTGATTATTTTAGTATAAGTTCTAAAGGTTTAAATTTAAGTAGATAACTGCTTTAGCATACTCGTTGTTAGCATAGGTCTCAGTTTTGGACCTTAACCTGTAAATTGCTATATCATGTACCCTCGGCAATGAATTTGTGATCTAGTATACTTCTTGAATACGTCTTGAATACTTCTAGTATACATCTTGAATTTGTGATCTACTATACTTCACCAAGCTTGACCTTGGGTTCAAAAACCAATACCACCCAGCACCACCCACTCATAATCATTTATATCATCAGCTTTAGAAGATAAAGTTCAGACTCCTCCATTCCCCCTTTTCTATCAAGTGACTTCTTGTACCAATGAGAAGGAATTCCTAGTTGCCTCAACCAATGAACATTGTTCTGGCATGCCTCTAATTTTAGATAGGTATAACTATTGTCTTGGAATTATTTTTAAACTGGTATATAAAATGTGATATTCTTGGAGTATATAGGAAGGTCTCTCACAGTGTTCTGAGTCTTTTGGTCTTGAACAGAAGCCCATCTTTATTGTGAGACCAGCCCTCTCCCAATAAACCTATTTCTTGTTGGGTTGGAGACTTTTGTTTCTCTTATTTGTGTTCCTGTGCTTAGAAATTATGCAACAGACTTGTAAATATCTGCTAATCCTACCGAAAGTGATCAAGAGGTCCTGATTTATGGTTCAGTCTGAAACAAGGGTCAATAAGCAACTTTCTTGAAGACAGGTTATCAGGGACAAGGGTCAGTTTGGACTTCCATAAAACCAGGCTGTCAACACCAACATTCATGCAGATATTAGAGGTAAAGAATTTGAGGCAACAATGGCAAGGCAAATTTTAGAAGAAATTTATCAGGGCAGGGAATTTTCTTTTTGACTAAAAGGAATAATCCAAGCCATCAGAAAGGCCATCTTCAAATCATTAGTCTTAGCCTATTGCCAAAACTTGAGGCTACATCCAAGTTCCCCAACTCCCCAAACCCCAAGGCTATCAAATTGGATTGAGACCTTTAACATTGTTAAAATCTTAAAAGGATAAAAGGGATTAAGGGTAGTACTGACCAGTCATGCTGAACTCTGGACCAGTTGAAAGATTAAGATTGATCAACTGAATTCATCCAAGTGTGTCAGTATGGCCAATAGATGTGCTAATGTCTTCTGGGTCCTAGCAAGGACGTATGCCTCTTCTGATGAAGTAATGCCTAAGGAACTGTCGCTCAGTCTACCTCCCTTCTCAAAATATTCATCAATGGGGACTGTCAGGAGAAGTCAAACTGTCTGGCCAATGAGAAAGAGGATGTAACTCAGTTCATAAGCAAGAGACAGGACTCATTTGGCCTCTTTTTTAAGGGATAAGGCTGGTGAAAGGGATCCATTTGAAAAATAGCCTCATTTTCTTTATTGATTAAAATCTGAGCACTACAATAATCAATGAGGATCAAGAGTGATCAAAAAAAGATGTCACCTCTAGCTACAGTTGGAAAGAAAGTCTTCTTAGAGTATTCAATATATGAATTAGCCCATCAGAAAAAGGTAGTAAAAGTTCTGGATGAAGGGATGACATGATAAAAAGTACAAAAGAGAGAATATGCATTGAGTAGCAGGGCAGGGGGGTAGGTATGCTAGGATGGGAGTAGGCAGGACATTGAATAGTCTTATCTGCCCTTGGACCAAGGAGGAAGAAATAAGATAATAAAGTTTTAAAAACTCTAATAAATAGCATGTCCTATTAGGATTTCACAAAATTAATAGTGAGGATACCACCATGGATACTGTGGAGTATAGGTGCAGAATAAAACATATGTTATCATGTATGTTGATTTATTTTACTTGATCATATTTATTTCAATTGCAAAGTGGATTCTATTGGGATGGGGTTGGAAGAGTGATAATAATCTTTGGGATATGACTGTAATTTTAAAAATAAAGAAAGAAGACATAAATTAATAAACACAATTTTTTTCAATAAAGGTAGATCGGGATCAGATTCCAAGGTATTTGGATTTTATCCGTGGATAAAGGAAAGGCCAAAAAAGTTCCACATAAAGTTGTATGATCATTCATCAAATGTTTATTGGTGCCTTACTATATTCAATACACAAATGAAGCACTTGGTCCTTGATCTCAGAGGACTTTCAGTATGGGAAATAAGTGGATAAAAAGCATATGATAAAACTAACGATTGGAGGGATATAACATTTAATAATGTACACAGAGCTGAGTAGCATGTTTTTCCATGATCTTTGAAGAATACAAATGTTTAGAAATATAGAGCCAGAACAATTTAGAAGTGTAATAGATTCATGGAAATGATAGCCCAACTTCTTCCTTTTACAGATATTGCTATTGTAGCAAATTGTGCATGCGCTAAATGTTGTAGAAGATAACAGAGGTGAATAAGATAGACTTTACCTCCAGAAACATAGCTGGTGTTACCGGGGAAAAAAACACAGGATGATTAAATGGACAGAAAAACCACTCTTTAATTAAGGAAAGGAGTTTAGCACTAAAATTAGGCCTCCTTGCAGAGCTGTACACTATCAACCCACACAGAGTCCCAGACTCTGGCAGCTCCGGTTCTAACTCCTGGGAGTGCCACTGTGCTAGATGACAACTCCCAAGAGCCATTAAAGTGGAAAGCTTAAATGCCTTTCATTGGGAACATGGGGACTCAGGATGAGAGGAATGACTTTACAATGGTAACAAAAGAAAATGAGGAGTTCTAGATAGGAATAACAGTGAGGGGCTGATGCTTTACAAAAGGACACAAAAGGGGAAGATCCAGCCTAAGGCTGGGCTACTTTGGTAAAGGACTTTGGCCTAAGGGGAGAAGCCAATGAGACAAAACTAGATACTTAACAGCTGATGGGATTAGCCCTCCTCACCTAACTAGTGGTAGTGTCCGAGAATGACTATTGTCTTTGTGCATTATCATCTATTGCTGTACCCTCATGTGGCTTTGGAGTCCAAAGGCTGAGGCGCACAGTTTGTGGCACACGGGGCCTGGGACGCCAGTTGTTACGGGAGGTGCGGGTGTGGCCTGGTGTCGGCGTTCACAAGACGTCGACGTTGCTCCTCTTCAAAGGTGGTGGCGGCATGGTGAATGTGGGCTCGCCAGCTGCTTCTGACAGAGGCAGCGAGTTCTAGTTGCTTTGGTGTCATGCCAGCCCACTTCAAGTTGGACTTTAGCTGATCCTTGAATCTTCTCTTTGGTCGGCCTTGTTTCCTGAGTCCAGCTGACAGTTCACCATAGAATACCTGTCTTGGTATTCGCTGTGGGTCCATGTGGATGACGTGTCCAGACCATCGTAGCTGGGCTTTGAGGACCAGGACTTCGATGCTGGTGGAGTTGGCTCTGTCGAGGACTTCCTGGTTGGTGATTCGGTCCTGCCATCAGATCCTCATGATTGACCAGAAGGAGCGTTGGTGGAATTGCTCCAGCTGCTTCATGTGCTTCCGGTACAGTGTCCATATCTCACACCGTACAGGAGCGAGCTGAGGAACACTGCGTTGTACACTTTGAGCTTCTTCGCAGTGCTTATACCTCTGTGTTGGAGGACTTTGCAGCGCAGCCGCCCGAGTGCCTGGCTGGCCTTTTGGATCCTGGCATTAATCTCGTGGTCTAGGGACCCGGTGCTGCCCAGGTACTTGAAAGTGTTGACGTTAGAAAGCTGCGTGCCGTCGATTGTAATGCACGGCTGGTTCGTTGGCCTCCCTGGTGCAGGTTGGAACAGCACCTCTGTTTTTCTGAGGCTGATAGTCAGGCCAAACAGTTTTGTTGCGGTGGAGAACCTGTCCACAATGGTTTGGAGATGATTTTCTTGGTGGGCCATGAGAGCACAGTCATCTGCAAAGAGAGCTTCCAGGATGAGTCTCTCTGTGGTCTTTGTTTTTGCAGTCAGGCAACGAAGGTCGAATAGTGAGCCATCTAGCTGGTATTTGATGTAGACGCCCAGGTCTAGATCCATCACAGCATGTCATAATACTTGGGTGAAGCATAGGTTGAATAGTACCAGAGCGAGGACACAGCCTTGTTTCACGCCATTGGAGATGTTGAAGCGATCGGAAGTCTCTCCACCAGATAGGACTTCCCCTGTCATGTCGACATGAAAGAGCTGGATCAGTTTGACGAATTTTGCTGGGCAACCAAGGTTAGATTAGATTAGAGATGATAAATTATCACAATTCTTACTCATAAAAATAATAATTAAGATAACAATCACCTATATCCGTGATGGCAAACCTATAGCACTCATGCTAAAGAAGGCATGGGAGACCTCTTCCTGGGCACACTGATGCCCCTAGCTTGGCTGGCTGGGAGGCTTGCCCCACCCCCAAAGCAGGGGGTGGGGCATTCTAGCCTCTTTCCACTGTTGCAGAGGCTGAGCACAGCTGGGCTGAGCACAACTGAGTCACTCCCCTCTACCCCATTCCTCACCTCACCCCCAGGCTCCCAGAGCTCAGGGGAATGGGCAGCCACTCCCCTTAGATTGATAGATTCTACATTCTACCTGCAAAAGGTACAAAGTCATTTTAGTCTTTCTAGGCCCTTACTAGATGAATAGAACAGGTAACCGTCCTGCTTTTGTAAGCAAGGAATTGACTGGGTCCAGGTGCTCCAGATTGCATTGGCCCTAATTAAAATAACCCCCTAAGCCAATCTAGGGCTGAGCCCCATTCACCAAGCCCTAAGGGAATGTACTAATCAGATCTTCCCTAATCCTTCAAAGGAGGATGGAAATGAAATCACACACCCAGCCCAAACCAACTAATACCTCAGTGGGAGGGTCCCCATGGAGTCATCCTATCCATCCCCACTGCTATAAAACTGGAAGGGCAGAATACATGGACTCATGTGCTCACATGAAATCCTTTATCCCCACCCAGAAACAGATGGCAGGTTTCTCCTGGGTTGTGAACTATGAGCACCCAGCTACCTGGGCAGATAATTCCCTAATTTATTTAGCAGCAGCTAAAGTGGGTCTCTCAAAGCAAAGAAAATCCCTGGCCCCTAGCTCTAGCTCTGGTCTCTGTGCTTCAAAGGCTTACCAAATGACTGAGGCTTCCAGGAAATTTGAAATCACTTCAGTTCTAGTGTTAGCCTTTCACTTTGAATATCCCCAGGCCTACCAGTATCAGTGCTTTGCTAAGGGTTGGGTCACTGACCCTTTTCCTTTTAATAGGGCTCCTGCACTGTGTGGAAATTGCACTGGGAACCCTATCACCTCCAGGAAGGGGATGACGATGTATTCCTCTAATTGTACATACTGGTATCCTCGGTGGTCATGCCCCTGCATGCAGTCAGTGGGTGGGGCATGGCAGAATGGGGGGTGGGAAGTGGCACCCAGTCTGGGAGGAGGGGAATGGCACAGGGTCCTAAAAAGTTCCAAACAGTTCCCCATCAATGACCTAGATGAAATGCGAGAGTATACACTGACTACTCTGATGCTCTATAATGTTCTGACTGAGCAGGTTGGTGGTGCAGTAGATAGAGTACCAGTCCTAGAGTCAGAAAGATCCTTAATGAGTTCAAATCTGGACTCAGACACTTTCTAGCTGTGACTCTGGGCAAGTTTCTTAATCCTGTTTGCCTCAGTTTCCTCATATGTAAAATGATCTAGAGAAGGAAATGGAAAACCACTCCAGAATCTCTGCCAATAAAACCCTTAATAAGGCCCCATAGAACTGAAAAAACAATTCAGCAGTTACCTAGATAAAACCATAGACTTCCTCATCCTTGAAGTAATTGGGATAAAGATCTATTCAAGAAAAGGTTCCACTGAAAGAGAGATACCTTCTCCACATCTAAATTTAGTTAGTTTTCAGTAGAGATCTAAGGAGATGTCCCATCAATTCCTCAAAGTCAGTGATGGAGAAACTTTTTGGACTTTTTAGGGACCCCATGCCATGCCCCACTCATTCCTCCTAGAATGCGTGTCAGTGCCTGCCCCCTAATTGGGTACCATACCCCATCCCCAACTGTATGCCCCATCCCCTGACTATTTGTAGGGGTGTGGCTAGGGAGGAGGTTCCAGTTCCCTTTTTAAAGGGATGGGGCCAGGCTACCAGCCCTGGGCCAGCTACACCCCTCAGGCTTCCAGGGACAGGAGTGGGTGGGGTGGGGTGGAGGGACATAGACACATACGGGGCTGAGCTGAACTCCTGAGATAGTGGAGAGAGGTTAGAATGACCTACCCTGCATTCAGGAGCAGGGCCAGGCTCCCAGCTGGCCAAGCCACAGACCTATGCATACCCATGGAGAGGTCGCTATGTGCCATCTTTGGTATGCATGTTATAGATTTGCCATCACAGCTCTAGATAATAGACTCAGGAGGAACAGAGTGTAATATTATTTCTTCTTCAAAATTACTATAAATGTTACCCAAAATTGTTTCGAGAAAGTAATGGTAGAGTGTTTTTAGGATTGTGCCAATTTACTAATTTCTTTCTCCTTCCAAGTTAGACATGGGTCAGAAATATATTAATGAGGTTTAGCTGTGAACTAATACAACCATTCTAGAGAAAATTTGGAACCATGTCTAAGGGCTGTGTGAATAAAACTATGCATCCCCTTTGACTTGGCAATAGCACTACTAGGTCTGTATTCCAAAGAGATCATAAAAGATAGGGGGAAAGGACCTACTTGTATAATTTTTTTTTAACAGTTCTTCTTCTGGTAGCAAAGTACTGGAAACTGAAGAGATGTCTATTAGTTGGGGATGAACAAGTTGTAGTATATGATCTTACCTTTCTGAGACTGTGAATATGTATCAGGGGCTTGTTATGATTTTAATTTATATCAACTTAATATATTTTTATTTTCTCTTTCCTCTTGTTTTTGGGAGAGGTGATCCATATATTATTTAATACCTTCTTAGATCGATAACCTACTAGCCTAGCCATGCATACTTTACCAAGTCTGTTGTTGATATGTTACATTTAGGTTGTGCTAGGATTAGATCCTGGGAGTAAGATACTCTTACTCTCCTGAGAGGGGATTGTAGAGTTATCCTAAAAATCCATTGTCTAAGAACTTTTTAAAGCAACTTTAAGAAAAGATATCACCAGTAACCCAGACCAGGAAAGTAGATCTCCTGGGGAAGATACTATAAAGACCATCATGATTCCAAACAGACTAAAAAGATGAAAGCAATAGAGGATGTCCCCAGAAATCAAAACACTACAGCATGAAAGTCTGAGTGAATATTCGGATAAAATGAACTGAACTATGGGGACCTTGGTCTGCCATCCATTTTTGTTCTTCCCATAGATGATTATTTTATCCTGATTGTAAACCCTAGAAGCTCCTTGTCAATGTGCTTATCAATCATTTTAAAATATGTTAAGAAACAACCAAATTGTAGTTACATCCTCAAATAAACATATAACATCTTCTGTTTGTGCCCTTGGGCACCCTTGTGAAACAATCATAAAATGTATAGACTTCAGAGATGGGATGATTCACTGGAGAGACTAACATGTTATCTCCCAAAGAATCATATGGCAGATTGTATGAATTTAACATAAAGTGCATTCCCTTATTTTGTTTGAAAATCCTTTACCTGTGCATGCTTATTAAGTGATGATGCTAGTAAGTCATATGGCTAAAGTGTTGCATGGGTACCTGGAGTCCTGTCTTCCAAAGGGGCTGGTGGAATTCTTGTAATGAGTGACTTGTCTGGAAGTCAGGAGAGACTGAGGTTAAACTGGGACAATCAGAGGCATAGAAGGAATGACATCATTGGCATTATAAGAAAGGAGATGGCGTGGTAGTGTGCTCTCTTTTGCACGAAACTCTTCCTACTCTGGAGCATTTAACTCTCCAATTAAGCAATGGCTGGGAGTTGGAGCCAAGGAAGCCTGGCACAGCTTGGATCAGGTCAGTGATCAAAATAGAGAGATTGTAGATTGGTTGAGGATCAGGAAATACTTCTCATTGGTAGAAGTCACTTGACCCACAAAGGGTAGTGGGGAAGCCTGAACCCTACTTTCTAAGCCTGATGATGTCAAGGATGATGTATACTGAAATGACCAGGGTAAGGAGGAGGTGCCATGCCTTAAAGTAGGGCAAAAGCCTGATGATATATAAGGGGTATATACAAAGGTGAAGGGGTATCACAAGGCTTCTAACCAAGACAAAAGCCTCTATGCTAATCAAAGACCTAGTCACAAATTCAAGACTATGATTGCTGAGGGGGCATGATATAGAAATATTGAGGCTAAGGCTAAAACTGGGGCCTATGCTAACAATGACACTATATTCAAGCAGTCATCTTATTTTAAAACTTTTACTAAAATAATCACAAAAGGCCTACTAAGATTATCACTTATGCTACCATAATTTATCTATCTTAGAATTACAAACATGATTATCTAAAGACTACTGCTAACATTAGAATTTAATCCTCACATGAGGGTGTAGGGGATTTTTCACCCACAGATGAAAATGAAATAAACAGAATATAGCAAAATAAGTATGAATGATCTATACAACCAAGTGAATGTTACCTCATTGTATGGGATGTATTTTATAGGAATAATTGAATACACTTAAATTAAATTAGCCAGTTTTCCTGGATTATTTCCTGGAAAGTGTGGAAAGGAATGCCTCAAGCTTCCCTGAACCTTCAGGCAGGCCTAGATTGGACTTAGTACCACTCAGGTATACCTGTTACAGTACAAGTGGTATAGCCCTCAACTTGGATTAAAGGAGGTGGAATGTCATGGAACCATGTGTTTATGATGATGGGTCTTGTGCCTGATGCTTAGGCTTGACTTTTCTGGCTGCCTCCAAGTCTTCAGTGCAATCCAGAGGCTACCTCATGTGAAGATTGGATTCGGCCCCCCCCTGATTGTAACAATGAAGGTACTTAGCTCTCTCTTGATTGTGAAGATTAAATTGTAATCCCCTGTCTATTTTTAGATTTTAATCCCCAAAAATGTGAGCACAGTCCTTAAAGTTGAGTCTGGAGGTCTACCCAGTTTGGATTTTAACCACAAAAAGGTATGAATATCCATTTCATCCAATGAGTGAGAGATCTGTGACCCACTTGTGAAAGAGTGGGCAGTCCTGGAGTAGAGAGTCGGCTGTGATTGGTAGAAATAAAAATTTAGAGGAAGTGACATGAGAAAAGGTCTTTAAAAATGGAAACAGAGACACTTGGAGTAAAGAGACACAGATGGAGTGAAGAGACACACTTGGAGTGGAGACTCACATTTGGAGTGGAACCTCCTGTAAGAAGCAGTTCTGCTGGACTAGAGGCTGATAAAGAATCTACTGATTGAACTGACACATGGTGAGTGTAAAGGCTGACTTTAGTAATTCATTTTTGGGATTTAGTAATTAAATCCCTGGCAATCAATTAAATATATTCAGACCAACCATAAATTTAAAACTTGGCTTTGGAGCTTCTCCTTGTCCCAGTGTACTATTAAGATAGCTTTCTGAATGATTCACAAAATCCTCTGCATGGGAAGAAAAGCAATTAAACAACTCAATCAGTCATCTGTAGTTTGCTCTATAATAGTTGGATGAGACAGGTAAGTACAAGAATAGTCCCTGAGCATGCTCTTGCTCCCAGGGATTTTTTCCTTTTCAATCCCTACAGCACCATGGATAGGTGGAGACATAAAAATAACAACTAAGCAATTACATAGCCTGTTAAGGTTTGGAAACCATTTTACATGTATTCTCGTTTAATTCTCCCAATAACTCTGAAATGTAAGTATTATTTCACCAGTGAAAAGGTGAGAAAACTATTTGAGAAAGATTACTTCCCTAGTGTTTTGTTGTTGTTGTTCAATCATTTCAGTCATGCCTGACCTGACACTCCATGACCTCATTTTGGGTTTTCATGGCAAAAATACTGGAGTGGTTTACCATTTATTACGTTAGCTCATTTACAGATGAGGAAACTGAGGCAAACAGTGATTTTTTTTTTCCCAAAGTCATACATCTCAATCTACCTAGTGTCTGAGGCCAGATTTTAACTCAAAGTTTCCTTACTCCAGACCCATCAATCTATCCACTGCCTTAACTAATGCCTCTAAACAAGCAAAATAGGTCATGTCAGATAATTTTTATATCATGTAAAGGCCAGAATATAAGGGATAAAAATAAAAGGGTTGACTAAATTTATCCGAGAGTATGGTCACCAGGGATTAATCAATTCCAAGTGATTTTTTATGGTAACTTATTTGCAAAAGAATAAAGAATAAAAGTAAGAAAATCAGAAAGAGGATAGGGCAAGATATTTAACCTTATATATGAAGTATTTTTCTCTGGCTCCTGGCTACCCAGGCAGGGCTAATTGGTCCTCAGTCAGGGGAGTCTTGAGAAGAGGGCCCAGAGAAGAATAAAGCAAGGGCTTTAGTCAAGAAGCCTCTCTTAAGAGGGGAGACCTCTCCTGAGGCAAGTCCCTTCTGAAAGTCCAGGAAAGGTGTCAGCCTTTTTCACTCACCCATGTGGCAGTCCAAAGGGAGATATTTAAGAACTGTCTCACCAAGTCCAAGTGAGCAGATTCTTCACCAGCCTCCAACTCACTCAGAACTCCAAAGAACAAAGAAGAAGCCCCTCACAGGAAGTTGTAACTCCTTTGAAAGATGCTTCTTTGCATCACTTCCTATACCTTCCTCTCCTTTTACATGGACAAATTATAGTCTATAGTTTTGCTTAGGACTGCCCAGATGTGATAGAGGCTGGCACTAGAGAAAAAGTGCCAGACTGGAGAGTATGTGTAATTGATCACCGTGATGGGGGAGGGGCCCCAGGAGTGATTTCCTGAGGAGAGAAGACTCTGGTGAGGAGAGCAGTGAGGTCTCTTGGTCTTGAGATACTGAAGAGAGAAGGTGGATAAAGACTTTCTCCTGAGGGTTACCCACTTTTCCTGCTGGTGACTGGAAATCTTTCCCCACAACACCTCCCAATTGAAGGGACTTCTGAAGAGAAATCTGAACAGACTTTACCTCAGTTCCTGTTGCCCAGGAGTGAGCCAACCTGACTTTCTCTCAGGGGGCTCAGGCTGCCAAGGCCTGAGTTCCCCCCAAACTCGAGGAGGGAGTAAAAAGGGACAGTATAGAGACAGGAACACCTTTTTCCCACTTTCCTTTTCCTATTCTTTCCTGCCCGTTATTTCCTTTTGTATTACCTGATTGAGTTAACATTAAAATTAACTATTCCCCAAGCTGAGTGTGAGTGAATGGATCAAGGGGAGACCCTTTGGTCTCGAGAAGTGGAGGGGGGACAAGAGAGACAAGAGAGAATTGGGGAGAGCAGCTTTAGGCAGAAGGGGGGAAATCTTCAAACCCCCTCTCCTCTCTCGGAGCCAACACGTTATATCTGCTGTCTCCCCTGAACCCCGCTTTGTGGAAAGGGTATTCCCCTCTCTTTCCCTCTCTCCATACCTTGGGGTCCAAGCCTCTCTTTGGGGGTACATTCCTTTCTCTCTTTATTTTTTAAAACAGTTGGCACCCCAGATTTATAAGGACCCTATTTATTTAAAAAATAATAACCTTTAGTGACTATCACCAAATGCCATCGACTTTCAGTTGTGAAGTTGTTGTCAATTACAACTCCTGAGGCGAGCAGTCTTTGTCACTGACTCTGCCTAGCAGTTTCCACACAGAATCAAAAACATGTTGATTCCTTGTGGGGGGAGAACAAGTCAGTTGCCAACTA
Organism: Monodelphis domestica; assembly: GCF_027887165.1. NCBI lineage: Eukaryota > Metazoa > Chordata > Mammalia > Didelphimorphia > Didelphidae > Monodelphis > Monodelphis domestica. The sequence goes on from NC_077230.1 coordinate 53,624,156, forward strand.
CCACTCTGGTCAGTTACAATACTGAGAGAGAGGCTATTGTAAAAGGGAAGCTGTACTAGGGCTGTCAGCAATAGGATCTAACCGTCTTGGATCCTATCTAGCTAGAAGTAAAGTTTGTGGGGACACCAACCATTTTCTAACTGTTAACTCCTGGCAGTTAGAGCCTAGAAAAGATCTAATGAGAAACATGTTACAACTAATACTATGGTCAACTGTGCTAAGAATTAGCATTAATTGCCATTATTATTGGGGCTACTATATCATTTATAAGGGATGATAGACAATGTTCTGGAGACATTAACCAATATGACTATGGGATGGACACAGTTGCCAATGAATTATCTAGATGTGAATTACCTCTGGCAAATCATACCTCAAGTCTATGTTGTGTTCATAGCAGTAACTAACATCTTAAAGAATATCAAATCTGCTGCCACCTGATCTTCCAAAAGAAAACTGTACATGCTCTAGTCATTGATAATAGATTAGAGACATTATTTGGTCAGATCCCTATTATAACTGAGATATGCCAGGATTACATTCAGAGAAAACAAAGCATGGGTAAGGGAACTGATGTGGAGACTGGGGACGTGAGGAGACAGACTAATAGGAATGATGTAGCTACTAATACTAATACTGGGACACCATTAGGTGCAATAGGGGGAAATGACCTTGCCAATAACAACAAGGCACCAGTTAATATGTCTTCTAACAATCTTGCAAATGCATCAAAGGCTCAAAAGATTTTGCCTTTGCATGATATAGCTAAGGTCACTGATAACTCTGGCATTTTACATGCAAAGGTTCGTAAATCATTTATCACCCATGACTTAGAATCTTTATGTAAATGTATCCCTAAATTTTTATTAGAGCCTCATCTCGCAATTAAAGAACTAAAAAGAGCACTTCACCTATATGAAACAGATTTTGAGGATGTAGAAATTATTTTATCTGAACTTTTTACACCCCAGGAATATAACAATTTTATTGCGCAAACTAGAAAAGATTCTTCACTCATGAGCTGCCCAGAAGTTTTTGAGGATCTGGATTTTTCTAATCCAAGATCAATGTCTTATCTAAGAAAATGACGTGAGGATCTATTGCAAGGAATGAAGCAATTGTCAGAAAGACCCAATGCATGGGGAAAATTTGACAGATTATCCCAAGAAAGAAATGAACACCCAAGCACATTTATTGATTGCCTTGTTGAAAAAAATGAGGGATTGTTAGGTTTTAGCCCTGATTCAAAAGAAGCAGAAATACACGTGAGGAGGCAATTTCTCAAGGGCTATGACAAGCACTTGAGAGATTTCTTCAGGAACTATTTCCCCAAGTTTGACACCATCTCACTTAATGAACTTAGAGATATTGCCACCTATCTTCATGATAACAAGGTAGATCAAGAAAGAGGGGAAGTCAGTGGTTTCTGATTTATCATCCACACATGGATCACAGACCTCCCCCACTCAAGTATAAGTGGGGTGTATATGTTTTTGGTGATTAAATCTAAAAATGGGCAGGGGAGAGTTAATAGCATATTAATATTAATAACTATTCATTTTAATTCATATTAATCAATTAATAAAAGTAATCATATTTAGAATGGGGACTGAATCTATGAGTTATTCTGTATAGGAAATTCCAGAGTGAGGAAATGCCTTCTATCAAGGTAGATTTGATTCTTCTCTGCAATTTATAGACTTTTAAAAGAGTTAACCTAAAGTATTCATAAGACATAATTTATTAGGGATAAACATAAGATCTTATACTTTAGTAAGAAAAATCAACTTCACAAGCTTAAGATTAGGAGACATTTTTAATAAGAAAACAGAGAAGGGATTTAGTTGGCTGGAAGTTCATGTGAGTCACTCCCACGATTTAAGAATCAAAAATGTTCATTTGATCTTGGGCTACATTAAGAAGTATAGCTTCCAGGAATAATAGGGAGTTGATTGTTCAAATATACTTGTCTTGCCTTTATTGTGTATTTGGAATCTATCATTTAATTTGAGATTCACCAGTTTACAAGAGACATTCATAACTCTGAGAATATCCAGAGACTAGTAACCAGGATCCTAAAGCACCTTAAGCCCATTGTTTGAAGGACCTAATAACATGACATGGAGAAGATAGGAAGCAGAACTGATTCTGATCAAGTATTTCAAAGACTACCTTATAAAGGAAGGTTTCAATTTGTTCACTTTGGTCCCAGAGGACAGAAACTTTATATCAAGGAATACTTATTAATAATTAGAATTTTCAGGTATATTATAGAGGAGATTCCTTCTCTGCATTATTGTTTACATGGTAGTTAAGTCTCTTCCAATTGTGAAATTTTGTGATCTCTGTCTCTGTCTCTTTCTCTCACCCCTTCCTGACCTCCATGTCCTCGATCCACCCTCAAATTCTATTTTTCTACTTACATCACCCCAAAACCAGGAAGAGAAACTAAAAACCCTTTCCCTTTAATTGCTGACCAGATCTTTTCTAAGATTTAGTCACAACCTCTTCCCTCCTCACTGAAAAAGAATTTTTCTGTTTTATCTTATAATCTATAATATTGATTTTCTAATTAAAGAATGTGCTTTTCCTGTTGAATATGAATAGTTCCTTTTATCGCATGTTCAATTATTTTATTTAATAGCTAGGCTCAGTAATTTAGGTTATTATTCTTGGATTCTGATAGATCTGTATTGCTTTTTATAATACCATATTCAATTTTTCCTTTGATTTTTTATAAACAACAATACTATGTTAATAGTGTGGAAAGGAAAACTAAAGCAAGTTCTGGACTTTCTGCCACTGAGTTGGAACAAACAGCAATTGGAATGTTAGAGAGAAGATATTGACAAGACTGACATTTGGTGGGGGGAGGAGGCAACTAAGAGTGGCAAATGGTTTTGTGAATAGCTCTTACTTGCTGGCCCTGGAACTGGAAGGAGACTCTCTCCCTGTCTCAGGATAGAAGTGCCTCTTTTTCCTGATTTTCCCAACTGTGTGCTCTACCTGGATTCCTGTGATCATCTCATCAGACAAAGGGACTTAAGGGAAGCAATTTGAACTGTAAGGCCGGTCTTTTGAACTTAAGGAAACTAGCACAGATTAGCATAGACAAAAATAACAGAAACCCTCCACCAGCCTGTGAGGCCTGGCCTCAGCTCAAAAGCTAAGAGAGACTCAAACCTCATCTAGGGAAATCCCTCTTCCTTGATACCTCCCCAATTCAAATTTGTTATTAAAATGTATCTTTATTATTTGACTATCGCAGTCAGATAAGAGGACCAACTTTTCAGGGTACATAGAGGGAGCTGAACCTCAGGACAGCCAGTCAACTATAAACAGTCCTTATTGGACCCCTGCTGGGCGACCTTGGTCTGGGGGGAGGCTTGTCCCTAAGGAGGGTCTGTGCTTACCTGTTCTGGGGTATTTGCAACATGATTCTATAGAGATGACATCCCCTCAGGCTATCATAAGTGGCCCATTTCTCAGGAACCCCATTTTTCAAAAATAGCCTCTTGACAAGGGGCATCTCTCTCTCTTTACCTCACTGGCAGCCATATTCCCTCTCTCCCTTCAACTCCTCCATTCCCTGCTACAAAACCTTCCATATCCCCTGTTCATCAATACTACTCATTTTTCTCAAATAATGTTACAATAGTAATCCTATGTTTTTCTGCTAGATCCCCCTTGATGTGACAATATTTTTCTAGCTCCGCCCAAACAATTGTGTCATTTGATCTTATTTTGCAAATTGAAAACCACATTTCTTTTTGTGTTAAGCTTGTTTCTGTTGGTGTTCTTTGTATTTTCTTAACATATAATATGTTTCTTACTAGAAGAAGCAAAGATGGAAGTGTTAGGAAGTAGTGCAATGATCTCTACCTATAAACTCCTCCAAATGGATATTGAAAATGTGAAAAGCTGAAGGGGTAAATCCAGACATATGTCCCAGTATATCATTTGTCCAGCAAAGCTTGGTATAGGAACACAGAAAGGGAAGTCAGCAGATACTGGGAATGAAATTGGACCAGGATCAGGCATTGCAGATTAGAATTAATTTTAATATTATATTAATATTAGTTTGCACTATTTCCTTCTCCTTCAAAAGGACATCTTTACCTCATGTACCTCTCTTTCCACATTCCAATATAGTCCTATGAATGTGTCTTGTATGTCTGGTCTTAAGGCATTTTTTCTCTTAGTCAGGTTGGGCAGCTCCACCCTGGGAATCTGAGCTCTGTTTACCCTATAAATAGAACTTTGGCCAGTTGGGGGCTGCCAAAGTGTCCTTGTCTTTTAATTAACTTATGAAGCATATTGCATCATAAGGGAGAAACTGGCCAGAAGGAAGCACATTTTCTTGCTTAGATGACCAGAAGTTCCTGGAACCTCATGACTAGGCTTCACTCTTCACATAATTCACCCCTTTCCCCTTTTAGGTACTTGAAAGTTTTTCAGTCAATTTTCTCAGTGGACACTCCTGTGTCCACCCAGCTTTCTGACATTCCTAATCTTGATTAAAGATGCTTTTTTTCTTTTGCATTTAAGTATGAATTTTTTTGATTACAGAACTTAACATATAACACTCTAGCTAAGTGTCAGACCTATACAGGGGTGCCAACAGACACATACTAGAGAGCAATTGGGACAGAAGCAAAATGACAATTTTTTTATCTTCTCTAGTTTTGGGTGAGTCAGATTGGACTAAGGAGGTGTGGTTGAGAGAAATGGGCAAAGACTGAAGAAAGGAAATGCAAAAAATAAAAAACTCAAGAAAGCAGAAAGAATCCTCCAGACCCATGGGGGGAGAGAAGAGGGTTCTATGAAAGATTGAGAAGGTTAGTAGTTAGCACAAGCTGACTTCTGGACACACCTCTTTTGGGAGTGGTCTGGTTGCGACACCATTTCACTTCACTTCTCTCTGGCTAACTCTGAAAGAGGAAGGCCAAAGAGATGCTTGGCTGTTATCCTCCTTAACTCGGCTGAATTGAAAGAGTATTGCCCAGTGAAGATCTCGACTGAATATAAAGGACTTTGAACTGAAACTTTTTTCATAGATAGGAGATTAATAGCTTAGTGAAACCCTTTTCCCTCTCTCCTGTTAAATTTCCCTATCCCCTCTTTCCCAAAACAGAATAAATTAGATCTTTTATTATGAGAAGCTGTCTTTAACTTTTTAGTAGGAGGGAAATTTTAAAATATTCAAAAAGGAAGTTTGGGGAGGGGCTTACTCAGTACCTTTTAGGCAGAGATTCCATTTGCCTGTCTATCAGGGAGGGGACCAGCACCATACACACATGTGTTCCCTTTTTAGTGATACCCTGGGTATTGCTCAAAGAAAAGAGGACATAAAAAAGCCTGTAGTAGTAGCATTTTGTCTCAGACTTAAGGGGCAGAACAGGATGACACTGCTAGCTTCTATTCTAGCCTGCAAAGAAATAACCAGGACAGGAATTCCAAACCAAAAGAGATCCTACAGTTCTAACATTCTGAATGAACAGAATGTTTGCTAGTTGAGAGAGGTGGAGTCCAATAGCATTCTAGTCTTGCATTGATCCAAACTTCCATCAGGAACTATAAGAGCTCAGATCAAGAAAGAAGCAATCTAGGGACTTCCAGGGAAACATAGTGGTAGTCTAGATGTAGGACCCTTCCTCTCCTCAGCATCTACTGATATAGACTACCTCAAAAGACCAAAAGCCCAAATTCATATGAACAAAGGGACTCTACAGTAGGGCACAGCATTGAAGGTATGTGGGTTTTGGGCATTTCCACACTACAAAGGGGTGAAAAAGCTCCCACCAAAACACGAGCTGATCTACCTTCCCCTACCCCTCCTATGGAGTCTGAGCCAGAGCCAGCATGCGCCAGAATCAGAGAGTGAGTGAGGGGCACTTTCAGAGTGAGTGAGGAGCACCTCTAGGTCCTTGGCAGCTGACTTAGACCACCAAAGACCTATCCCTGAGAGTAGCTAGACCTGAAACCCCAGCAGACTGAAGAGCGCAGACCGTGGACACTCATGGGAAGATAGCACAGAGAAGGGCAACAAAAAGCAGAAGCTGTGGAGATTTGTGAGCTTGCCTCAGGCAAAAGCCTTGCTCCTTAGCTCCATACACAGAGAACCTGCTCATCTCACTCATATTTCTGACTAAAAAGGGAAGGAGAAACCTCTACAGTGATGTCAAATAATGCCCAGGAACAACCTCCATTCACCAAGAAAAACAAGAAGAAGGCATTGACCCTGTAAAATTTTTATGGAGGAAAAACCCAGGATACAGAGGAAATAGAAGAGAAAAAATTCAAATAAATGAATGAAATCCTTCCAAAAAAAAAAAACAAAATGGACCACAAGCTCTTGAAAAATTTAAATTGGAGCTGAACAAAAAGATGGAAGCCTTCTGGCAAGAAAAGTAGGAAATAGTTCAAAGAGAAAATAACAGTTTAAAGGACAAGAACTCCCAATTGGAGAAATAGCTGGCAGCCACAAAAAGCAGGACAAACTTAAAAGGAAAACCAGTCCTTAAAGACCAGAATTAGGCAATTGGAATCCAATGATCTTGCAAAAACAGCAAGAATTAATAAGGCAAAGTTAAAAGACTGACAAAATAGAAGAAAACAAAATATCTCACTGAGAAGATGACAGATCAAGAAAAGAGATCAAGGAGAGACAATTTGAGAATCATTGGTCTATCTGAAAGGCCAGAAATCAACTGAAACCTTGATGTCATACTACAAGAAATTATCCAAGAAAACTGCCCTGCTGTTCTTGAACAAATAGGGGAAATAGACATTGAAAGAGTTCATAGAATACCTTCTACACTAAATCCTCAAAAGACAACTCTCAGGAATGTAATTGCCAAATTGAAGAGCTTTCAAGCTAAGGAAAAAATTCTACAAGAAGCCAAAAAAGAGATAATTAAGATACCAAGGAGCACCAATCAGGATAACACAAGACCTGGCAGCTTCCACACTAAACGACCACAAGGCTTGGAATATGGCATTCAGAAAGGCAAGAGAATTGGGTCTTCAACTAAGGATCACCTATCCATCAAAACTGACTATATACTTCCAGAGGAAAGTACGGGCATTCAACAAAATAGAAGATTTCAAAGTATTTATAAAGAAAAGACCAGAAAGTGGAACATTTGATATCCAAATACAAAGATCAAGAGAAACATGAAAAGATAAATAAGAAATAAAGGGAAAAGGTGAAAAATGTTTTTTTTTATTCAAACATTCTTATTTAAGGACTATAATAAGATCAAATTGTATATATTAATATATGGGGGAAATGTTATTTGTAACTCTCAAAAATTATATTCATTATTATTGTAATTAGAAGAATCATTCACAGGAAGAGATTAGGGTAATAAGTACTATAAGATGATGTGCAAAAAAATAAAAAGGAAGGGGGAATCGAAGATGGCACCAAGAGATATTTGAAGAAATAAAATAAATAGGATCATTTTTATCACACAAAGATACACATGGGAAGGGGAGGGGAAGAATACTCTTATAAGAAAGAGAGGAAATGAGTGCTAATAGGTAATACTTAAAACTTAATCTCAGTGAAACCAGTTCTGAGAGGGAAGAGCATCTAGATCCACTGGGGTCTTGAATTCTATCTTATCCTAAAGGGAAATTGAGAAGGGAAAACTAAGGGGGATAGGAGAGAAGGGAGTACAAAAAGGGAGGGAAAGAGAGGGGGGAACTTAACAGACCCTAAAAAAATAAGAAGGGAACAAAAAGGGAGGGGCAGAAAGGGAAGCATATTAAGGGAGGGGATTAGGGCAATTGATTAAAATCAAAACACTGGTTTCAAAGGATATAGCAAAAGTAGAAAGGACAGAACTAGGAGAGGATATCAAAATGCTGGGGAATACACAAATGACAATCATAACATTGAATGTGAATGGGATGAAGTCACCCATAAAATGAAAACAAATACGAGAGTGGATTAGAATCCAAAATCCTACCAAATGTTGTCTACAAGAAACACACCCAAGGGGGGTAGATACTCACAAGGTTAAAATTAAAGGTTGGAGCAAAATCTGTTGGGCCTCAACTAATAGAAAGAAGGAAGGCATTGCAATCATGATATCTGACAAAGCCAAAGTAAAAATAGATCTGATTAAAAGGGAAAGGGAAGGTAAATACATCTTGATAAAAGGGAGTATAGAAACTGTGAAAATATCAGTAATCAACATATATGCATCAAATGGTATAGCATCTAAATTTCTAAAGGAGAATCTATTGGAATTGAAGGAGGAAATAGATAGTAAAACTATACTAATGGGAGAACTGAACCTACCTCTATTAAATCTAGATAAATCAAGTTAAAAAATAAATAAGAAAGAGATGTGAATGAAATCTTAGAAAAATTAGAGTTAATAGATATATGGAGAAAAATAAATAGGGACAAAAAGTAATACACCTTCTTTTCAGGAGCACGTGGTACATTCACAAAGATTGACCATGTACTAGGTCATAAAAACATGGCAAATAAATGAAAAAAAGCAGAAATAATAAATGCAACCTTTTCAGATCATAATGCAGATGATATGATGGTCTAATTAAAGAATCCTAGAGAATCAATTAAAAAGCTAGTGGAAATAATCAACAACTTTAGCAAAGTTGCAGGATGCAAAATAAACCCATATAAAGTCATCAGCATTTCTATATATCTCCAACATATCTCAGCAGCAAGAATTAGAAAGAGAAATTCCATTTAAAATCACCCTACACAATATAAAATACTTAGGAATCTATCTGCTGAGACAAACACAGGAACTATATGAACACAACTACATAACACTTTCCACACAATTAAAACTAGATTTAAACAGTTGGAAAAACACTAACTGCTCATGGGTAGGATGAGCTAACATAATAAAAATGACCATCATGCCCAAAATTATTTACTTATTTAGTACCATACCCATCAAACTACCAAAAAACATTTTTACTGAATTAGAAAAAGCCATAACAAAGTTCATTCGAAAGAACAAAAGATCAAGGATATCCAGGGAAATCATGGAAAAAAATTGTGAAGGAGAGTGGCCTTGCTGTACCAGATCTCAAATTATACTATAAAGCAGTGGTCATCAAAACATTATGGTACTGGCTAAGAGACAGAAAGGAGGATCAGTGGAATAGACTTGGGGTAAGTGACCTCAGCAAGACAGTCTATGATAAGCCCAAAGATCCCAGCCTTTAGGACCAAAAATCCATTATTTGAATATTAAAAAACTCCTGGAAAAATTGGAAGACAGTTTGGGAGAGGTTAGGTTTGGATCAACACCTTGCACCCTACACCAAGAAAAACTCAGAATGGGTGAATGATTTGAACATAAAGAAGGAAACTAAAAGTAAATTAGGTGAACACAGAATAGTATACATGTCAGATCTCTGGGAAAGCAAAGATTTTAAAACTAAGCAAGACTTAGAAAAAAATCACAAAATGTAAAATAAATAATTTTGATTACATCAAATTAAAAAATGTTTTGTACAAACAAAACCAAAATTAGAAGGGAAGGAACAAATTGGGAAACAATCTTCATTACAAAAACCTCTGACAAAGGTCTAATTACTCAATTTACCAAGAGCTAAATCAATTGTACCAAAAAAAAAAAATCAAGCCATTATCCATTTGATAAATGTCAAGGGACATGAGTAAGCAATTTTTAGTTAAAGAAATCAAAACTATTAATAAGGACATGAAAAAGTGTTCTTAATCTCTTATAATCAGAGAGATGAAAATCAAAACAACTCTGAGGTATCACCTGACACCTAGCAAATTGGCTAACATGACAGCAATGGAAAGTAATGGATGCTGGATGAGATGTGGCAAAGTCGGGATATTAATGCATTGCTGTTGGAGTTGTGAATTGATCCAACCATTCTGGAGGGCAACTTGGAACTATGCCCAAAGGGCACTAAAAGACAGTCTGCTCTTTGATCCAGCCATAGCACTGCTGGGTTTGTACCCCAAAAAGATAATAAGTAAAAAGACTTGTACAAGAATATTCATAGCTATACTCTTTGTGGTGGCAAAAAATTGGAAAATGAGGGGATGCCCTTCAATTGGGGAATAGCTGAACACATTTTGGTATGTGTTGGTGATGGAATGCTATTGTGCTCAAAGGAATAATAAAGTGGAAGAATTCCATGGGGACTGGAACAACCTCCAGGAAGTGATGCAATGTGAGAGGAACAGAACCAGGAGAACATTGTACACAGAGACTGATACACTGTGGTACAATCGAACGTAATGGACTTCTCCATTAGTGGCAGTGCAGTGATCCTGAACAACCTGGAGGGATCTATGAGAAAGAACACTATCCACATTCAGAGGAAAAACTGTGGGAGTAGAATCATAGAAGAAAAACAACTGCTTGATCACATGGGTTGAGGGGATATGATTGGGGATATAGATCCTAAATAAACATCCTAGTGCAAATATCAACAACATGGAAATAGGTTCTGATCAAGGTCACCTGTAATACCCATACCCAGTGGAATTGTGTGTCAGCTTCAGGAAGGGGGAGAGGGGAGGGAAGGATAGTATATGATTTTTGTAACCAAGGAATAATGTTTGAAATTGACCAAATTAAAAAAAAAGAAGAAGAAGAAGCAAGCTGGAACAGACTAATTGTAGAACACTGAAAGCTTGCCTGTCTCCAGCTTATCCCTGAAATCAATGAATAGCACAACAATTAATATTCTCCTCACCAAGAATATAGCAACAGGTGAAGTCCAGACCTTAGCTCTGAGAGGCAGATCTCAGTCCTAAAATCAATTCAAAAATCATAAATTAAAAATGAAATTTAAAAAAGTATGAATTAAATATTTAGGGGACCTCAATTTTGGGAAAAATCACTTCTCTCTCTCTCTCTCTGGCCATCAGTCCTGGCTATTATCTAGGTAAACCATCTCTGGAAAGAAGGGGAGCCACAAAACTGGGCCAGATAAACTGGAACTACATGGGCTGGGAATCTAGGAACTAAGGATTTGCAACCAGGCCAGAGTTGTTGGGTAGTTAGGAAAATCTGATAAACTTTTTCTTTTTCTCTTTCTTTCTCTTTACTAATAAATAATTATAAACTTAATATAAGTCTTCAAGATTAATTTTAATTATAACAGAAAGTAGGCTAGAATTGTGAGCAAAAAATAAAGAAAGAATCTTACCATGATAAGCTATAGAATGTACCCAATACACAAATTGTGGAGAGAGTGACTCTAAAACTTTAAAATTACAAGCACTATCATAGATAAAAAAAACTTGGACAAAAGCTCAATTAGAATTCCTAGAGTATGTGAGGTAACTGTTTTAAGAATTGTTATTTTTTAAGAAATAAATTGAATTAGAATGCTAGAGGGGGAAATGGAAAAGAAATGAGAATTAAGGAAGTAAGATTTAGAAAGGGAATTAACAGTTTGGTACAAAAGATATAAAACTTTGCCTAAACAACAAACTCCTTGAAAATTAGAATGAACAATTAAAAAACAATGATTCCACAAAGCAACAAGAAAAATTAAGACAAGAGACTACTTTTTTTAATTACAAAGGCTATAATAAAGGACAACTGACCTTAAAAACAGATCAAGAAAAAAAAGAATTATAAATCACTGGTAAATCTGAATGCCACAGTTAAAAACAAAACAAAGCAAACAAGAGCCTATATGTCATATTTCAAGAAATTTTCAAAGAAAACTGACTATATTTCCAACAATTGGGCAAAATGTAAATAGAAAGAATCCACTGAAAGAAACCTCAGAATGAAAATTCCTAGGTACACCATAACCAAAATTAAGAAATTGTAGGCCAAAGAAAAAAAGAAATACCACAGGTGACCAGAAAGAAAAAACTCAAGTACCAATGACTGACACTCAGGATCACATGCGATTTAGCAGCCACCAGTATAAAGGAGGGGAAACTTTAGAACATGCTATTCCAGAAGGCAAAGGACATAGGCTTATGACCAAAAATAAATTTGCCCAGAAAAACTGAGAATAAAACTACAGGGAGTGGGGGTGGGGGGGGGATGAATTTTAAACGAAACAGAAGATTTCCAAATAGTTGTGATGAAAAGATTAGACCTATGGAGAAACTTTGAAATTCCGAAACATGAGTGAAAAGTGGGGTGGGGGGAGCATAAAGAGGGAAACATGAATGAACATTCATAAAGGACTAAGAAAGGATAAACAGCTTATACTCAAGTAAGGGGAGATGATACATTTGTCCCCTGGAAGAAAAGATATGGATAATACCAACCCCACTTCAGTTTGTGAAGGAAAAGATGGAAAAGAAGCTATCATGAAGGGATCTGGAAGTCCCCATTACATTTCTATCACAAATTTGCTGCATTATAGACTTCAAGGAAGTTCCTCTTGGGTAAGATGTGGAACTATCTCTCTCTTGACTGAGCTAAGTTGCCTCTTTTGCAAAAGGAGACCTTCTTCATTCTGTCATGTTTGGTACATATTTTCTTCTGTATATTTTCTCTGATTTCTATTTTACTATACACTTAGATAGGTTGATTTCTTGATAGTTTCTTTGTATTTATTCTGGGAATTATATTTGGTAATAAGAAATTCAAGCCATAGATATAGAAATTGGGGTCCTCTTTTGCTTATTAATGGATATTAACAGATTATAACAGATATTTAGATCAAATCTGAAAATTATATTGCTAAAATATAATATTGAAGGGAATGAGTAGATATCATTTTAGCACCATACCCCATCTCTCTGACAAGAGTAAAGTGATCTCTATCAAACTCTGGTAGGAATTCAAGTCTCCTTTGGAGAAGAGAATGATAAGTGGCTAGAGAAATATATTCAATCTCCCTTCAATCCAAACAATGACCACCCCCATGTTAAATGTGGGGGTATCATTGGCTACAGAAGTAAGAGTCCAGAAGCCATCTCATTCAATGAATATTTGGTCTCCTTGCCAAAGAGAAAAATAGAAGCCAAGGCAACATAGTTTTGTAGTACAAACTCATCTGTAAAATACCAGGGAGGACATGGCAGAAAATCATTAACCACTATTGCTTCAAAAAATGATGAAAAACAGTGGAGGTGAAAACAAGTATGAAGAAGGCTTGCTGGGAGACACAACTAAGCTATTTAATCCCCAGTTATTATAGATCAAACTGGCAGGAAGTAGAAAAATAGACTGAAAATGGAAGAGATCTATTAGTATGTTTATAATGATCTATTTTCACCATCAATGACAATGGAGCTACCACTTTTGGACTCTAACATCTCAGACCCTGATGATCAATATGAGAAAGGAAAAATGGCACTTATAATGACAAAGTCAGGAAAAGGGGGTAGATATGACAAACCAAGTACACACAGAGGAAATGCTTCTGGGAATGGACACAACACCAAAGGCTTTGAAAGCTCAGCTTTCAAGATATATAAAACAAGAGAAGGTTCCAAAAAAATAGGAAAAGTAACGGATTTTTTTACTACTCCAAAAATACAAATAAGTACATATAAATAAGTGATAATACAAAGATTCTCTACTCTTTGTCAAGTCTTTATGAGGATAACCTACTTATGTACTGAAGGAATTCTTGCTGAAAAGAAATGAAAAGGAATGGTTTTATAAAACCAATCACATCTTTACATTTATACATTTGAATAAAAAGGAAAAAAAGAATATGAGGCTACCCTGTGTTTTGTTTTATTGTTGTTGTTATTTTTCAGAAAGTAATTAACTCAGTAGAACAGAATGCAACATTAAAAATATTTCTTCAATAAGAAATCTTGTCTTCAAGCTTTAAGTTCATATAAATATTCTTATGCAAATCCCTTAACATTTCTGGGCCCCATTTCACCACCTACAAATTGAGTGGTTTGTTTTAAATGACATCTTAGCTCCTTATCAGTTTATCATCCTTGATAAAGATAGCTAGGTAGATAATTCAAGTTCTGATATTAAATACTGAGAGGCATAATATAGAGATATATGCCCATCACTTCTGTATATATACATTCTCCTATAAAAAATACATTCTCTGGTTTCTGTTTTTCTGTATACTTAGAAAAATGAGGTTTTTGCTAGTTGCAACACCAAATAGATAGGTAGATATAGATATGTATATGGATGTGATTTGCCTTATGAAACTTCATGCACTCATTGAACATCCTAGATAAGATTAGCAGACATGTTCAAATCTTAAGTATACATTTTGTCTTCTTAGTTTCTCTTATTATATCTAGGCGGCTCCTAAGTACTCTAGCCCTTGGCTACATCCTCTTTCCCTAGCCTCTATATAACCAATAAGTTGTCCTATCTTTCATATGCTCCATAAAGTATACGTAAGACCTTGAATTCTAAAGTTTAGTGGAAATTCTCATTATTGCTTTCCTTCTGCATGGTTTCCCTTGACCTGATTAAAGATGTATTCTATTATAATTACTTTGTTAGTTCTGAGTTATTTTTTATATCAACATATATATAGATATATATGCATATATATAATGGTTAAATTGAGATTTTGACTAAATAAGAATTATAAAAATGTGGTCACCAATTATTACTCCTTAAATCAGGAAAACTATTAGCAGCTTTAATTTAGCAATTTTGTTTAATTGGAATATTAGTAAAAAGAGGGAAATGTGGAAGGGAAAGAGGTAAGGAAGACTGCCTAGCCTACCCTAAATCCTAATCCCATGAAAAGAAACTTGCTCCAGACAGATTTCCAATATCCACGTGGGAATCCTAGTCACTCACCAGCAAGCTGGGCACGGTTCAGGCCAGGTCCCAATGCAGAAAAACCCTTGTGAGCTAATCTCACCCAGGCAGCAGTGAACCCAACAAGAAAGTCTCTGACTTCAAGAAGCTCCAAAGCCAAAAGTCAAAATCCTGAAGCTGAAAACTACAGTCGAAAGGCCCAAAGCTCCAAGTCAAAGTGGAAGTCCAAAAGCCCCAAGGAGCCTTCCTCCAAAGAAGTCCAAAGATGAAGATCCAAAGGGCAGAGACTCCAAAGATCTCCCAAGAAGAATTCCCTTGGACAGGAAGTTCAGTTGTCACCCACTCTAGCAACCGACTTGTGAACTCTCATACTTAGTGACTGGTAAGGTAGGAATACTTAAATTTTTGACTGATTAACTTAAAAGTTACTGATTGATAGACAAAGAGAATTCAGTTCACTCTTCACAATATGCATGCATGAATGCATATATTTGTGTGTATTGAGGGTGTCTGAGTGATTTTGAGGATGACAGTGATCAAGTGCTAATTGTATCAAGTCCAAGAATATTACAGAGCATCCTCAATGAGATCTCTAACTACTCAAATATATCATCCAAACAATTCATATAGATAAAAAGTTGATGATAAATATCTATTGTCCAGACTGTGAATAATTAACTGAATGCACATTCCATTGAGTTAATAATAAGCTTATAAAAATCTAATACAGACGCACTGCAGATGGACAGTGAGTTATGTGCAGAAATGAATAGCAAGAAGAGAAATAGGCTAATTTGCATTTGGGAAATTGCACAGCATTTTTATAACCTCAAACTGCTCATTTTTAACATAAATGATTTGGTGATATTTGTAACAGTTAAAATTTAGGGGAGATGGGGAGACTGAGGCAGGTAGAAATTAGTTTCTCTCTGCAAGAAGTATTATATTTTTTAGAGGTTTATTACAGGTTAAAGATTAAAGAATATACAAGTAAGAAATATGTGCCTAGGCCAGAGGCCTAGACAAAATAACCTCACATCACGCAAGAGACTCGCCTGCTCCAAAACGGAAGTCCAAAAGAGCCAAGAGAGAGACCTCTCAAAAGCCTTTAATCAGTTTAAATACCTTCTCAATCTCGGCCCAGGTGAGATTACAAGGCATTCTGGGGAAGTGGAGCAAAGGCTCATGGGGATTGTAGTCCTGTATTCGAGTCTATTTTTTACATATTGCAGATCTAGACCATCATCCCTTGAGAATTAAAATCAACAGGTACCCCCAAATCGGTTCTTCTTTTTGTTAGGCTCAGAATTCTCTAGAGACTACATATTAATTCATAATTCTTTATTAGATAATGAAAGTGAGTTGGAGAGAGAAAAAGCACATGATCACATGGCTGGTAGCCCAGCTAATCTGAATTTGCAGCTCACCTCTAAACAAGAGTGTGTGCTGCTTCGTCAATCCTAATTTATAACCCTGGTGACATCGCTTTTTCTGGGTCTTTCCGGTTGGACAGACTTGAGCTCAGTCCAGGTCAAAGGCCAATCTTCTGGATGTCTGGAGTCATGTGGGACATGATACAACCTTCTTGTGAATGCCAGGGAGCCAGAGGCTTCTCCTTATACAGATAAGCCTCAGGCCTCAAGTTCTCAACCCCAATCAAAGGGTGAGGGCGAGACCAAAATGGATTTTCAAAACTTTCCTTTTAGAAAAGAAAGAGGGGTGAAAATTTACATTAATTTCACAAAATCTTTTTTCAATCTTTTTTCTTTCCATTTTTCCTTCCATTTGGAAGAAAATTTTGGTTCCAAGACAAAAGAACAAGAAAGTCTGGGCACTTGGGGTTGAGTGACTTGCCCAAGAAAGTGTCTGAGGTCAGATTTGGATCCAGGACCTCCAATCTCTAGATGTAGCTATCTATCCACTGAGCCATCCAGCTGCTCCTACATTACTTCCTTTTTGCTGGATTACTAAGCAATCACAAGGAGTGAATGAACCAAGGAGCCATGAGACAAAATTCTCTATGGGCAGTGAAGAGTCTCCATGTTACCTGACAGGGAACTGAAATAATGATAATTGCCTTTCTCTCCTGTAGCAAATTTCTAATACAATTGTTTGTTTTTAATTTTTAAGGCATTTTACATATTGTGTTTTAATTAGTAATAGCACTAGTTATTTAAGTGATTCGTCTTAACTGTACTTAATTTAAACCAAATTTAACTAAGAACGGAGAGTAATTCAGATGATCTGTCCAAAATGGTTAGGATTCTGTCTTAATGGATGTCTTCTAAGCTAAATGAGAGAGAACTCATGAATTATATTTTTATAAACTTCCCAAAGCAATTAAAGGTGAGTCTGTGGTTTCCCTTAGGCAAAATTATTAGTCCTGAGTAAGTAGATTTAATGTTCTGGGCTGGGTTTGTCTCAGGACAGTTCTCATTCAATACTGCAATAGAATGAAACACTCATAGATCATTTAAGAGTTAACAAAAGGAGATTTACTTAGCTATAGCAGTATATTCAATAAACGTTGAGGACATCATGAGTTGATTCAGCTGTATGAATCCCTTGCCTGAGGTGCCCATTGGTCTATCAGCCAGGCTTTAGGGAGTGATTGAAACTCCTTGTGATTGCTTAGTAATCCAGCAAAAAGGAAGTAAGGCAGGAGCAGCTGGGTGGCTCAGTGGATAGATAGCTACATCTAAAGATTGGAGGTCTTGGATCCAAATCTGACCTCAGACACTTTCTTGGGCAAGTCACTCAACCCCAAGTGCCCAGACTTTCTTATTCTTTTGTCTTGGAACCAAAACTTAGTATCAGTTTTAAGACAGAAGGTAAGGATTTAAGAAGGGGGGAAAAAAGGAAGTAATGTTACCAATCAAGCCTTTAATATCCTGAGCTAATCAAGTGCCAAGGATGGTTTCAGCACCTAGGGAAAAACAAAAATTAATCCGAGTTGCATGGAGAAAGGAGCCAGTCATACCATAATCCACCCTTTGATGGTAAAATCTTAACATCTTTTAGAGTACCTCAGATCTATTACTATTTAATCCCAACCTCTGACATCCAAGAAGCAGGATGTGGGCAGCAATGAGGAAAAGAAAAACTATATAACAGAAGCAAAGCAAGGACAAAACAAAGAGTTTTTACTTCCCTGAAGTAGTGACTGAATAAAGAGAACAAAGATAGAAATCCTAATCTTCGCTCTCTCTACCCTCTCTCAGCCATACACTCTCCCCATATAAACACACACACACACACACTGGAAGGATTGCGTCTTCAATCCATGTGATCAGGTCTATGTGGTGGGTAATGTCAAACTGTTATATTTCATAATGGGCCTTTTGACCATAAACAGGACCAGTACTATGAAAAATCATGGCTACAGCAAAGGTGATGATGCTTCCTGCATAGTCATCAGTCCTCATCACAGGATAGGGAGAAGCATCCTATCCCACTCCCCACTTATCATTCTCTGGCCCAACAGACAGGACCACCAATCTCTGGGAATGTCAAACAGAGGAGAATGCAAAGTATTTGCCCCATGAAAGGCCTTCCTCTTCCTCTTCCTCTGTGGATACTTAAATGGACACTTTCTTGTCCCTCTACTCCCTAACCCATTGCCAAAGCCACTGCAAGCCATCTCCTCACATTGATCACTAGATACTATAGAGGCAGCAATGTGGAGAGCCAATCAATTCTACATTACAGGAAGCAAATTAACTGTTTTACCACTGCCTCTGCCAGTACTTACCCTTCTTCCACTGCAGCTGGGAACCATTCTGCTGCCCATTGTTTTCCACTGTTAAAGAGGCTTATCCACAAGACACCATCACTGGGACTCAATCACCAATCATTATGTTGAGACTCATGTTTGGGTCTTCTGTGTGTACCATTCCCTTCTGACATCCTTGCTGGAGCCCATAGATCTCTCTCTCTCTCTCTCTCTCTCTCTCTCTCTCTCTCTCTCTCTCTCTCTCTCTCTCTCTCTCTCTCTCTCTCTCTCTCTCTCTCTCTCTCTCTCTCACACACACACACACACACACACACACACACACACACAGAGTTTATAGCCACATCTCTGGCTGCAGTCTTACCCCATTCCACTCTATTGGTGCTGATGCCACACATTTCTGCCTGCTATACCCTCTGACAGGGTCAGTTTTTCCCACTAAGCTAGATGAATAAGAAGCAAAAGCTATTTCTCTAAGAGGTCAGAACTTCATACCAGTTTGCTCCCTTTAGGATCATCAATTCCATCTTATTCTAAGTGAGGGGCAGATGAATGAGTTGTCTAAGAGAAAATATGGTGGTGGGTGGAAGGAAGTCAGCTGGAAAGAGGAAGTAAAAAGGGTGGCTCTGCTCACAGGAAGGTGGTTACCAAATAAGAGTAAGTACCTAGTTTTCCTGTTATAACCACCTCCAAACCAACATATCTATTTACCTTTTTTTCCTTCAGGCACTAAAAGCAGTCAACAAATATTTATTAAATTCCTCCTACGTGCCAGGCACTATGCAAAGCATTAAAGATACAAAGGAAAAAGAAATAACCCTTACCCTCATGATGCTTCCCTTCTGAAAACCAACTGGGGAAAAAATTTTATAGTAAGTTTCTTTGACAAAAGACTAATCTCTCAAATATATAGAAAATGGAGTCAAATTTATAAGAAAATAAACCATTACCCAATTGGTAAATGGTCAAAGGATATAAACAGGCAGGTCTGAGGTAAAGAAATCCAAGGCATCTATAGTCATATAAAAATTGTTTAAATCACTATTAATTAAAGAAATACAAACTAATGCAACTCTGACATCACCACCTTACATATATCAGATTGGCTAATATGACAAGTAAGAAAAATGACAAATGTTGACAGGAATGTGGAAGAGTTGGGACATTAATGCACTTGCTAGATTTGTGACCTTATCCACCAGTTCTGGAGAGCAATTTGGAACTATGTTCAAAAGTCTATGAGACCGTGCACAGTTTTTGACACAACAAAAATAAAAATAGGGCTGTATCCCAAAGAGAAAAAGAAAGAAAAGAATGAAAAGGACTTTTATATGTATGAAAATATTTATAACTTTTTGTGGAGGCAAAGAATTGGAAACTGAAGGAATTCCCATCAAGTGAGGAATGCCTGAACAAGTATTAGTATATGATTGTGGGTGGAAAACTATTGAGCTATAAGAAATTAAAAGCATACTGCTTTCAGAAAAACCTGGAAAGACTTATATGAAATGATTTAAAATGAAGTGAGGGGAAACAAAAGAACACTTTACAAAATAATGGCAATACTGTATGGTTACAACTTTGAATGATCTAGCTATTCTGCAATACAATGACCTAAACAATTCAAAAGGAATCATGATAAAAAAAAATATTATCCATCCAAAGAAAAAGAACCGATGGAATCTGAATGTTAATTGGAGCATTTTTTAAACTTTTGTAATTTTTCTTGTCTTTGTTTTATGGTCGGTGTTTTCTTTCTCAATGTGATTAATATAGAAATATGTTTTGCATGCCTTCACATCATGCACAAACTTTATCAAATTGTTTGTCTTTTTAATGAGGAAGGAGGGAAGGAAAAGAGGGAGATAATTTAGAAATCTAAATTTTAAAAAGTTAAAAATTTTTATATGTAATAGGAAAAAATTAAATATGTTTAAAAAGAAGCTTTCCTTTCTTCCTCTCTCCCTCTTTTGCTCCTTCCCCCTCCCTTCCTTTCTTTGTTTCTTCCTTCCTAGATGGTAAGTAGCAATTGCATGTTTAAATAGACAGTTCTTGGTTTTAAACTTTCTTTTAAGTTCCTATGTATAAAGATTACTAGGTTATTTCTCTATATAATTAAAAGCTATGACTTTCCTCTTTAACGTTTTCATCTAGTTAGGATAAAAGAAATAAAAGACATGTTATGTGACTGGAGTGACACATGGTGGTCACAAATAGGTTACATATTATTTTAACATTGACTTAAGTAGTTAGAGTGGTATAATGGGAAAAAAGTAGTAAATGTTTGAGCCAAAAGAAGGTAAACTAGTCATATAGGAGGAATAAGGCATAAGTGGAAAACCTAAGTGTGCAATCATACTAACAAAATATAAAAAGACCCAGAGTCGCGTAATAGATATGGTACACAAAGACTAGAAGAATATGGATGTTATCTCCCATTAACACATTAATACACTGATTAAAAAATTTAACTGTCTTTGTGTAGGGCATGGGAGGCAGTATATAATAGATAGACATTTGGCCTCAGAGTAAAAAGAAAGTCCCACCTCTGACTGGCTATGTGATCCTGGGGTAGTCAGGTAACCTTTCAATGTAACTTTCTCAGACTATAAATTGCAATGAAAGTGTCTAATTTGGGGAACACAAAACACAAGCTTTAGGTCGACCCAAAATAAGACACGAAGAGACCCAAAACAAGAACTACATGGGATCTAAGTATTTCTTAACAAATATTTGCTTCCCTGTAGTGTCACTGAGGTCAGCTTGACTTCTCTCAAAAGTTAGACAATTAGGTTAGACAATTTTCTACCACATAAAGCTAGTTCAAACAATATAATAGGATTTTCTAAACAATATAATAAATATTGTCTCACAGTGATGAATTGTTCTTCGTCCCAATTACCTTTGAATGTGAATGAAATTAAATGAAAGAAACTACTGAATTATTTTGACAAAAGAAATGCCTCATGTATATTTAAAGCAATAGACACAATTTATAACTCACAAGCTAATGATTCCTGCTCCCATTCTTGGATAATATTTGACCCCTTTATTTTAAAGGTGACAAAAATGATAGAGTTTCTAGTACTTACTGTAGTGGAAAGAACATTGAACAAAGAACCAAAAAAATATAGATTTGACCTTGAATGAAGTATTTAACCTCAATGACCCTGAGTTTCTTCATCTGTGAAATGTGGATAAGAAGAAAAATGAAAGCCCTGACTAACCCATATAGGCTGTCAAAGTAAAGCAAATGATGGCATAGATATGAAAATATTTTTGAAAGCTTGTACATAGATATGAATCTGCTGCTCTCCCAGTCTAGTTTCAACTCCAGGGAACAAGATGACCCTCTCAGATTAAATTCATCACCTCTAATCTCATTTTATTGTGGCTTATTCCTGCTTTGACTGGCAGTACCTCTCTCTGATTGGAGTTAGGGAGGGTAAAGTACCAAATTACTCCCAATAGATCCCTTTATAGAGGGTGGAAACTGGGCTTCTTGGGTCATTCCATTTTATATGTATTTGGTTTCAGTCCATGTAACAGGATGCCTCCCTCCCCCTGGGCTGAGTACTTCAGAACTCACCTCTTCCTGTCCTTTTTCTCACTGCTTTTCTTTGTTGATTCCCCCATCTCATTAGACTGTAAGCTCCTTTAAGGCTGAGACTATCTTTTTTATTTGTATTATTTGTATTCCTAAATTAGCACATACTAAGAATCTAATAAATGTTTGTTGGATTGGATTGAATTGGCTATTTATGTTGTTATTTAGTGATTTTCTAGAGATCTCACAGATAGACACAATGCCTATAATATTGATCTGGGAGCTAAAGTAGCTTATTATTCCTACTTAACCCATATCTAAAGGAATTTTTCATGGTAAATAACTTCAAAGAAATGATTCAAATCATTAGAATGTAACAGTTCCCATATAACAGAGACCAGTTATGGGCAAATTACCTCCTGATTCATAATACAGTTAGCTGTGGATCAGAAAGAAATTGAAAGAAGAGGGTAAGCAACTTAAATTTATTTTTTGAATATTTTATAATTTAATTCATAATCATTTCCAAAGGAAATTCTTTCCTTAACCCAGTTGGTTTGAATCAGTGATAAGGGAGTGAAGGGAGAATTACTATCTATTTTTACATGGTATGTTATATATTATTTATCTAAGGAAAGGCATCTGGATGAATGTGAGGATCCTTCAAATAAATTCACATTTCTTTAGAATTTAAAAAGATAAAGTGGAAAGAAGTCTTAAAATTGTCTTTCTCAGGTTGGGAGTCAAGATGAAGGTTTAGAAAGAGTGAAAGTTCAGACCTCTGAAAACCCTTCCTTACCAATTAAAAACCAAATGCTCATAGGGGACTGAAAATCAAACCTAACAACAGGACAGAGCCAAGGAAGCCTCCTGCTGGACTCAACTTAAAAGGTATGCCCCCAAAAAAGCCTGAATTTGAGAATACTCAGGTTTAAGGGGAAGGAAGAAGGAAAGTCCCAGGACTCCTCTCCCATCTACAGTACTGAGCCCCCAGCAGTGGCTGGAATCTCTGGGAAGGCAAGGGCGCTAGTCTGGAGGGAGTACCTTGTGAGCAAAGCTGTGCCAGGCTCAGGGCTCTGAATACAAGTGGTAGAGAAGCAGTTGGAGAAGAAGAACACAGCAGGCAGCCCAGTTGCAGCTGAGACACTACATATTGCCCCCCCTTCCTAAGGTTTTGACCTCAGAGCACATCCAACTCTGCAAGTTCAACTCAGCTGCATTTATTCTGATCAAGCCCTCAGAGGGCAGAGAAGCTCAAGCTCCAACACTCCTCCCCCACAGACTGCTCTGAGAGTCTTGCTAAGCTCCAAGGGTGAAGGTTGACAGAAAAGCCCAAACCCACAGATACAACACATAATGAGAAGAGCAAGAGTGCAGGCAACTGCATGGGGGGAAAGAAGAGGCAAATATGGGCAAACAACAGAAAAAGAAAAAAGAAATTACAATTGACAGCTTCTATCCAGGCAATTAACAAAGAGCAAATGGAACAGAGGAGGATCAAGGAACACAAAGCAAAAACACAGAAACTACAGCAAATTGGACAAAGGCTTTGGAAGTACTCAGAATATAATTCAAAACAGACAACTGGGAAAACAGCTTAAAAAGCAAGATAAGTCATCTGGAAACAGAAAATAGTGTCTTGAAAGCCAAAATTAATCAGCTTGAAAATGAGCCAAAGGAGATGAAAGATGACCTCCAAAGAAAATCAGACCAGAAGGAGGATGATCAAAAAACCTGGGATGAAATTCAGTCTTTGAAAACCAGAATACAACAATTAGAAGCAAGTGACTACACAAGGCAGCAGGACACTATAAAACAAAATCAAAACAATGAAAAAAATTGAGGAAAATATGAAAAACCTTATTCAAAAAACAGAAGATTTAGAATATCATTCCAGAAGAGACAAATTAAGAATCATTAGTCTACCAGAAGACCATGACAAAAGAAAAAGCCTGGGTATCATCCTATAGGAAATTATCCAAGAAAACAGTCCCAGCATTCTAGAACAAGAGGTAAAAGTGTAGATTGAAAGAATCCACAGATCACCTCCTGTACTTAATCTCCAACTGACAACACCCAGGAATGTTATAGCCCAATTCAAAATCTATCAGACCAAGGAAAAAATATTACAAGCTGCTAAGAAAAAGTCATTCATATACCATGGAACTACAGTGAGGATAACACAGGATCTGGCTACATCTACACTGAAGGCACAGAATATGATATTCCTGGAAAGCAAGGGAACTAGGTCTACAACCAAGAATCAACTACCCAGCAAAGCTGACTATATTCTTATAGGGGAAAGTATAGTCATTTAATATAATAGAAGAATTCCAAGCATTTGTAAAGAAAAGACAAGACCTGAAAAGAAAATTTGATGCCCAAACCCAGAACCCAAGAGAATCATCAAAAAGTAATTAAGAAAGGGGGGGGAAACAAAACTTTTTTAAGGGACCCAATAAGTTAAAATTATATATATCCATATAAGAAAAGAAAATATTGGTAACTCTTAAAAAATGTTATTATCACCTAGGTAGCTAGAAGAATTATACTTAGAGGGAACAGTGACAAACTGTATAGAATGAAATGATAAGACATAAATATGTATATAGACATATGTATGCATAAATTGTGTATATATATAACTACAGTTTTAAAAAAGAGGTTAATACAAAGCAAAATGGGAAAAGAAATAAAATGGTGTAAATTTATATGTCACAAAGAAGCACATGACAGGAAGGGGGGAGAACATCAATACACTGGAAAGGTAAAGAGGTTGGAGATAGGAAATACTCAATTCTTACATGCACTGAAATTGACTCAAAGAGGGTAGAACAATCAAATACATTGGGGCAGAGAATTGATTTGTGTCCTATAGGGAAGTAGAAGGGAAACAAATGGACTGGGGGGGAGCAATACAAGGGAGGGAGAGGCTGAGGTGGTAGTTTTAAAATACTGTAAAGAAATAAGAAAATAAAGAAATAAGAAAGAAAATAAGAGGGGAATAAGAAGGGAGGGAGTAGAAAGGAAAGTAAAATAAGGGTAGGAATTACAGGGACTGATTAAAAACAAAACACATGTAGAAGAAAATAGTGAAAGAAGAAAAGGCAGGACTAGGAGTAGAAATCAAAATGCTGGGAAATACACAGCTGGTAATCATAACTCTGAATGGGAATGGAATGAACTCACCCATAAAATGAAAGCGAATAACAGAGTGGATTAGAAAACAAAACCCTTCCATATGCTGTCTAGAAGAAACACACATGAGAGAGGTAAACACACAGAGGGAAAAAGTAAGAGGATGGAGTCAAAACTATTTGGCACCAACTGATAAAAAAGAAGGCAGGAGTTGCAATCATGAAATCTGATTAAACCAAAGTAAAAATAGATCTAGATCTATTAAGATCTAAAAAGAGATAGGGAAGGTAATTAAATCCTGATAATAGGTAGTATAATCAATAAGGAAATAACAGTACTCAACATGTATGCACCAAATGGCATAGCATCCAAATTTCTAAAGGAGAAACTAGTGGAGCTCAAGGATGAAATAGATAGAAAAACTAGACTAGTAGGAGACCTGAACCTTCCTCTATCAGAATTAGATAAATCAAACCAAAAAATAAATAAGAAAGAGGTAAGAGAAGTGAATGATATCTTAGAAAAATTGGACTTAGTAGATATGTGGAAAAAAATAAATAGGGACAAAAAGGAATACACCTTTTCTGCAGCACGTGGAATATTCACAAAGATTGACCATGTATTAGGGCATAAAAACATTGCAAACAAGTTCAAAAGAGCAGAAATAATAAATTCAAACTTCTCAGATCATAATGCAATGAAAATAATAATTAGTAAGGGTACATGGAGAGGTAAATTTAAAAATAATTGGAAATTAAACAAAACAAATCATAGCAACAATTGATACTTTCATTGACAAAAATGACAATGATGAGATAAACTTTCAAAATGTATGTGATGCAGTCAAAGCAGTATTCAGGGGGAAATTTATATCCTTGAGTTCATATATTAACAAATTAGGGAGGGCAGAGGTCAATGAATTGGGCATGCAAATTAAAAAACTAAAAAGTGAACAAATTAAAAATCCTCAGATGAAAACTAAAGTAGAGATCCAAAAATCAAAGGAGAAATTAATAAAATTGAAAGTCAAAGAACTATTGATTTAATAAATAAGACTAGAAGCTGGTACTTTGAAAAAAGAAAAAAAACAAATAAAACAGACAAAGTACTGGTCAGTCTAATTTAAAAAAAAAGGAAAGAAGAAAACCAAATTGACAGCATCCAAGATGAAAAGGGAGACTTCACCTCAAATGAAGAGGAAATAAAGACAATCATTAAAAATTATTATGCTCAATTATATGTCAATAAATGTGCCAATTTAGGTGATAAAGATGAATATTTACAAAATATAAATTGCCTATATTAAGAGAAGAAGAAATAAAATTCTTAAATAATCTCTCATATCAGAAAAAGAATTTGAGCAAGCCATCAGAGAACTCCCTAAGAAAAAAATCATCAGGGCCTGATGGATTCACAAGTGAATTCTATCAAACATTCAAAGAACAGCTAATCCCAATACTATACAAACTATTTCACATAATAAGCAAAGAGGGAGTTCTACCAAAGTCCTTTCATGACACAAATATGGTACTGATTCCAAAGCCAGGCAGGTCAAAAACAGAGAAAGAAAACTATAGACCAATCTCCTTATACATGCAAAAATCTTAAATAGGATACTAGTAAAAAGACTCCAGCAAGTGATTATGAGGGTTATTCATCATGGCCAGGTAGGATTTATACCAGGAATGCAAGGATGGTTCAATATTGGGAAAACCATCCACATAATTGACAAAATCAACAAACAAACCAACAAAAATCACATGATTATCTCAATACATGCAGAAAAAGTCTTTGAAAAAATACAACACTCCTTCCCAATGAGATCAGGAGTGAAACAAGGATGCCCATTATCACCTCTATTATTTGACATTGTATTAGAAACACTAGCAGTAGCAATTAGAGAAGAAAAAGAAATTGAAGGCATTAAAATAGGCAATGAGGAGACCAAACTATCACTCTTTGCAGATGATATGATGGACTACTTGAAGAATCCTAGAGAATCAACTAAGAAGCTAGTGGAAATCATTAACAAATTTAGCAAAATTGCAGGATACAAAATAAACCCACATAAGTCATCAGCATTTTTATATATTTCCAACACATCTCAGCAGCAAGAATTAGAAAGAGAAATTCCATTTAAAATCACCCTAGAAAAGATAAAATACTTAGAAATCTATCTGCCAAAACAAACACAGGAACTATATGAACGCAATTACAAAAAACTCTCCACACAATTAAAACTAGATCTAAACAATTGGGGGAAAAAACATTGATTCCTATCATAACAACATAAGGATGAGCTAACATAATAAAAATGACAATCCTACCCAAATTAATTTACTTATTTAGTGCCATACCCATTGAACGACCAAAAAACTTTTTAACTGAATTAGAAAAAACCATAACAAAGTCCATTTGGAAGAAAAAAAGATCAAGGACATCTAGGGAAATCATGAAAAAAAAATACAAAGTAAGGTGTCCTTGTATTCCCAGATCTCAAACTATACTATAAAGCAGTGGTCATCAAAATAATATGGTACTTGCTAAGAGACAGAAAGGAGGATCAGTGGAATAGGCTTGGGATAAATGACCTCAGCAAGACAGTCTATGATAAGCCCAAAGATCCTAGCTTTTGGGACCAAAATCCAGTATTTGATAAAAACTGCTAGGAAAATTTGAAGACAGTATGGGAGAGTTTAGGTTTGGATCAACATCTCAAATCCTACACCAAGATAAACTCAGAATGGATGAATGACTTGAATATAAAGAAGGAAACTATGAGTAAATTAGATGAACACAGAATGGTATACATGTCAGATCTTTTGGGAAGCAAAGATTTTAAAACTAAGCAAGAGTTATAAAAAATCATAAAATGCAAAATGAATAATTTTGACTACCTCAAATTAAAAAGGTTTTGTACAAACAATCCAATGCAACCAAAATTAGAAGGGAAGCAAAAAATTGGGAAACAATCTTCATTACAAAAACCTCTGACAATGATGTAATGACTCAAATTTACCAAGAGCTAAATCGATTGTACAAAAAATCAAGCCATTCTCCAATTGATAAATGGGCAAGGGACATAAGTAGGCAATTTTCAGTTAAAGAAATCAAAACTATTAATAAGGACATGAAAAAGTGTTCTAAATCTATTATAATCAGAGAGATGCAAATCAAAACAACTCATCAAAACAACATGTTAGCGGATTGGCTAACATTACAGAAATGGAAAGTAATGAATGCTGAAGGAGATGTGGCAATGTTGGGACACTAATGCATTGCTGGCGGAGTTGTGAATTGATCCAACCATTCTGGAGGGCAATTTGGGCCCAAACAGCAATAAAAAACTGCCTGCCCTTTGATCCAGCCATAGCACTGCTGGGTTTGTACCCCAAAGAGATAATAAGGAAAAAGACTTGTACAAGAACATTCATAGCTACACTCTTTGTGGTGGCAAAAAATTGGAAAATGAGGGGATGCCCTTCAGTTGGGGAAGAGCTGAACAAATTGTGGTATATGTTGGTGATGGAATACTATTGTGCTCAAAGGAATAATAAAGTGGAGGAATTCCATGGAGACTGGAATAGCCTCCAGGAAGTGATGCTGAGTGAAAGGAGCAGAACCAGGAAAACATTGTACACAGAGACTGATACACTGTGGTACAATCGAATGTAATGGATTTCTCCATTAGTGGCAATGCAGTGATCCTGAACAACCTGAAGGGATCTATGAGAAAGAACACTATCCACATTCAGAGGAAACACTGTGGGAGTAGAAACACAAGAAAAACAACTGCTTGATTATATGGGTTGAGGAGCATATGATTGGGGATATAGACCCTAAATGAACATCCTAGTGCAAACATCAACAACATGGAGATAGGTTTTCATCAGGAATATATGTAATACTCAGTGGAACTGCGAGTTGACTCTGAGAAGGGTGAGGGTAGGGGAGAGAGGGAAAGAATATAATTCTTGTAACCAAGGAATAATGTTCTAAATTGACTAAATAAAATTTTAAAAAATATAAAAATGAAAAAAATAAATAAAAAATAAATAAAATTGTCTTTCAGTAATATTAGGTGGTACTAGAATCTAATAATCCAAGGTCATACTACCTCTAACTTTTGAAATTCCAGCTCTTAAGCACTATGGATATGTTGAAATTTTACCTTGTTCTCGTCCCCTTGATGACCCCACCTGTCTAGTAATATTATACAACTTATATGTTTATAATTAATTAGCAGAAAGTCACAGCAGTAGGAAATAACATTGCAAAGAGGAATCCAGAAGTCACTTACAACTGTCCTATAGATTAAAGGAACATAATGATTACTTGCCAACCATATCATAAATTAACTAAAAGCCATACCCTGACACTATGTACTAAATAGTGGAAGCCAGCTAGGTCTTACTGTAAGGGCCCCTGAATATTGCTAACTGTCCATGGTCTATTAGTCTTAAATAGCCTCTAGATTTCCCCAGTAAAACCATTATTATTGCTGATAGCTTGGAATTGATGTGATTATGTTAATGAACTCACCCTAAGGCAATACAGATAAAAAGAGTTAATCTCTCCCTGCTAAAGCCTTATAAAAATAAGACCATCTCTTTAAGAATTCAGACTACCTGAATCCTCCAAACTCTGATCTCTGGTTAGATAAATGACTCCCCCTCCCCCATTCTCTTCTCTGTATCACCTGCTTCTCTCCACAGCTCCATCTCTGTGGTCTGCCTCTGACCCCCCCCAACCCAGCACCATTTGTCTCACTATTTTCTCTGACTCATTAAAAGTGTGGCTGAAGTATTATTTTTTGTTCACTACCATCATTGTTTTTCTTGGATAGAATCAAAAGATTTGGACATGATTACCCTCACTCAATCCATAGGGAATTCCTTATGATCTCATTCCCTTAGTCATAATGAATAATTTCATAAATTAATTTACAATTCAGTGGCTAGTGTATGTTTAACAATATAAATATTATTTAATGTACATAAAGATTGGGGGCCCAAAATATAATTTATAGCATTTCATTTAAGATCCCTGAACGTGTCTTGACCTATCACTTATACATTACTGGAGAAGTCACAAAGAAAAATAAACGGGAAGTAAAGGTTAATTGAAATGTGGATCTCAATTCAGTCAAATATTTTTTAAAAGTATTCTTTAGTTTTCTGGTCAAGGATTCTTTAAGAGGAGATATCTAGACAACTCAGACCAAGTAGTGTAAATTTTAAAACTACTCCACCCAACTCAGACCATACTTTAGAAGATTTGATTTAGCTATTTCCTGATTTTTAACAATGGAGACACTTGGTCTAACAGAATCAGGTCTTGGGAACTCTATATTGCTCCACACTACTTAGTTTAACAAGGTCAGGAATGTCTGCACCCATACTCAAGGATTAAGTATCTAAGAAGATGGCCTTCACCAGACATATGCAGAAACAGCTGATAGGCCCCTGGGCTGTCCTAAATCAAGCTAATCTATCATTGGTACAGACAAGATGCAGGAAAATGATGTAAAACCTTCTATATAGGGCACATCACTTCCTCTCTTCGCCCTCTTTCCCAGGAGAAGTGGCTCTGGCTGGCAGCATGCTAAGCGTTCCGACATCTTGGCGTGGTGGCAGCTATTTGTCTGGGTTTTGGCAGTGAGTTTGCCCTTGAGCTGATTCAAGTTCAGGCATTTTGACTGAGTCCTTTTGGAGTTCAGGCTGATTCCTTCCTCCTTTACTCTCTAAAACCTTACCTTCCTAGAGCCTCTGGTCTTCCTCCTGGCACAAGCCAGGTGGGATAAATCTTACACCCTTTCCTTCTTCCTTCTTCTTAATTTCTTTCCATTATATTAATTAAATCACCATAAATGTCCAGCTGACTTGGGTATTTTTTTAAATATATTTGGGATATCCATGGCGACCAAATAATTAATATAGTTTAGGTCACACTGCCAAAATTATCCTTTACAGTAGTAACATTAATATCTCATTTATTTTGAACACTGATGTCCTTCCTATGCAAATATGTAGGATTATATTTTTAAAAAATAGGAAAATGAGAACCTATGTATGATACATTATCTGTTCATTTCACTTATTAGGATGTTTGAACCAGTCCTTGACACTATCATTATTGCTTTCATTTATGTACTAATATATACTTTAATTTATTCAATATTCTATACATATTACCACATCTGATTTCATTGTACTATAACTATTAGACTGAACAGAATTCCTAAATTTTAAAGTTTAATATCATTTCAAGAGCTCCACTAGTAATTTATATTTCATTTGAGTATGCTTTTACTCTCACATCTCATGCAGAGAAAACTACAAACTCTTCAAAATATACTCAAGTTAAGTTTAAAGTTGTTCAAAAGGGTTAGTCTCTTTTAAAAACAATTTTGGTTGCAGAAACTCATTTGGCTGATAGTGTTCTCTGTCACAAGCAGAGGGAAATAAATATGTCCTTTGCTGTGCTAAATTAACCTCCTACAAACAGTTGTATGTGGGGGGAGAGTGATGCCTACTTTTTAGGAAAATTGCCTACTCAGAATGTTTTAATGAGGGAAGGAAACCGATATTTCCTTTACATGATCAACACTAGCTAGATGGCACAGAGTCAAGAAGATCTGAGTTCAAATCCAGTTTCAGACACTGGGCAATTCATTTGCTGTATTTTGCCTCAGTTTCCTCATTTGTAAAATAAGGATAACATTAGAACATATTTCCTTGAGTTGTTGTAAAGATCAAGTGAGATAATACTTGTAAAGCACTTAATATAATACCTGGTATCTAGTAAATAATGCTATATAAAATGTTAGCTATTATTATTATTTTAGTGATTATCACTTTATTAATAATTACAACTGAGAGTTTCCAGTGTCTCAAGGATTTTGAAATATTTTCCACACAAAAAACCTCTGGGGTAGATAGTAGATTGTGTTAGTCCATTTTTTAAATGGGAAAAGTGAGTCAGAGAGATTTAGTGTTTTCTCAGAAACATACAACTAATTTATTAATGAGACAGAATACACTAAGGGAAAAAATAGATATGATAACCAGCAAAATAAATACCAGTTTCTAAATGTAGTTGGAATCAGAGATCCCAAAAAGGAAGTTTCCACAACCTTGGTGAAAATAGTCATCTTTTTATAAGAGAAGTATTTAATAACAAAATTATCTCATTGAAAGCCTTGGACACCAATGACCTTCAGACTTCCTTCTGACACTTCATGCTCACCTCTGATTCTTCAGGCATCATACAACAAAACTATACAGGCAATTTTTCCCCTCCCTGGAAGCAAAGTCAAGATGGTAGAGTAGAGCAGAGAATCTCAAAATCACCGTGAGAACCTTCTACAATCAATCTTAAAATAATAGCACAAAATGAATATAGGAGTGAAAGAACCAATAAGGAGACAGAGTGAAACAACTTTCAAGACAAGAAAAACCTAAAAGGTAAGCAGAGAACACCTGGGGCACTTCAATGAGAAGGGAGTACAGCCAGTAAGTGGCTACAGTGTTGTGATTAAAATAGTTGTTTGCCATAAACTGTAATATTTAAAATAGTTGGAGACATAAACTGTAAGAGTTAAAATAGTTGAAGATATAAATTGTGATAGATATAAGAGTCGGTGACTAAATTTGTGACTGCAGAAAATATGTTTCACTACAGTGTCTTGGTTTTAAATCAAATATAAGGTGGTTGCCAGGGAAATATTCCCAATTATGAATATACCCAAGTCAACTGGGTTTTATAGAGAATTTAATTAATAATACAATGAGGAATTAAAGAAAAGAGAGAAAGATAGAAAAAGGAAATAAGTATGAAGGGCCTTAAGCCAACATGGCCTAGATGTGAGTCTTAAGAGAGAGAGATCAGTCAGTCAGTCTTTTATCACTCACCACAAGGTCTGTCTAAGCAAGGATTCTAGTGACAGAGTCTCCTCAGAGAGAGTTCCAGCCAGAGTCCTCCTCAAAGAGCCTTCCAGCCAGAGACTGTTTCAAAGGGCCTCTCTCAAGAGCCTCCAGAGGGACAGAGTCCCCTCAGAGGAGCTCCAGCGAGACCTCCTTAGAGATTGTCCTCCAAGAGCTTCTCTTCTCCAGAGATTCTCTCAAGAGATTCATTTTTCAAGAGGTTCTGCTTTTTCTTATATAGGGGGTTTTCTCCTATGTCACCTCCACTAAGTTCTTCCATCTACCAATCACAGTAGACGTTTTCCAAAGGACAGCCCATTCTGAATTCACTGCTGGGTCGACTAATCCCTTTAGTAAATTTGAATCAGAAAAAACACTGCTGGATTGACTAATCCCTTTAGTAATTTTGAACCAGAAAAAAACTGAATAAGTTTTCACCTCTTTGCTCCTGGAAAGTTTATAAGTTGCCTGACCTTTAATAGGTACTTAGCACCCCATTGTATTAACTCTAAAAATAGGCATGGCTTAAAGAGCTTTTTGCCTCATTATAAGTATGGGTTTAAGTACTC
The DNA here is from genome assembly GCF_027887165.1 of Monodelphis domestica. Classification (NCBI taxonomy): domain Eukaryota; kingdom Metazoa; phylum Chordata; class Mammalia; order Didelphimorphia; family Didelphidae; genus Monodelphis; species Monodelphis domestica. Next base: position 53,657,776 of record NC_077230.1, read on the forward strand.
TCATTGTTTAGCAAGGAGTTTTCTCCCCTAAAGCAATCTTAAGTACAGGTGGAGTAGAGGTCCTCCCATTTCTGATCCAAGTAGAGTTCTCACTGTCAAAATGGGGAATGTTCCCAGTAGGGAATTGTTCCAATGGAGAATTCCCCAATGTGGAAATTTTTAACATTCACAAGTTTGAGAAATTTCAAGATTTGCAATCCCCCCTGATGATCATTGGGAGACTAATCTCCCCATTGATCATTTAACATAATCATTTTGTAATCCTAAATGCACTTCTAACTATAGATATACACAATATTCAATTTTCTAAGAGGAATTAGAATAGTGAGGGAGGAAATAGAAAAGAAAAGAAAGCAAAACCAATGTTTTGCTAGGCGCATTGACAGAAAGCCAAATTAGGGGCAGTCCCTTTTGGCATAAATGTGTACATTTACAATAAGTGTTCAATCAAAGTTCAGTTCAATCAACCATATCCAAAGTTCATTCTTGATCTTCTTGATGAAGTGTAGGTTTTCTGGCATTTTTCTGCAACCATTCATTCTCTGGATATAGGAGTTTCAAGCTTCTTTCTTGAAGATATTTTCTCGAACAAAATTCAAAAATCTTGGATTTTTATATAAAATACAATCTCAAACAAAAAATCAAAAATTTAAATTAAAATACATTCCCCCCTGAAGTAGGTGCTAAAAAACATCCAGTTCAGCTCAGGATGCAATGTTTAGTTATGGGGGCATATGAGTCAATTATCAAAAAAAGAGAAAAGCACAATCAAAAACATGAGAAAAAAATTCAAAATAGGTCCTTGTATAGGTACAATTTAAAGTAATTTCTATACCACAAGCCTATAGGACAGAATGCAGTAATATTTCATTAAGCCATTTGTACCCAAGACTACAGGAAGTTGCCATAATATAAGAAGAAAATAATTAGAATTCTATTTTGATAGGGAAGTGTCATTCCCTTGTCTGATTTTTGACATTCTCAGGGATATAGGGAGCAAGCATGATAGTCAAATTTTGTACTTGTATGAGTACTTCACAAAGAGTGTAGATACAAGGAAGTCCTATGACTTAATGTATGTCAAGTGTTGCAACCTCAAGTCTTACATTAGTATTTCATGTGTGCTCTTTTTGGCACTTTTCAGGTTAAGTCTGTGCTCCTTGTTTTTTATCCCTTTTTTTTGTAATCAGATACAAACATTAATAATAGTCTCATAACATTTTATCAATAAATGGCAGGTTCCCATAGTTTAAAGCTTTTGCATTGACATTATAGCAAGAATATATATATTAAAATTCTATTACTGCAGGAAAAAATATTAATATTAATTATGTGTACCTTTAGTACAATAAATGAGAAAAAATCAAATATTCTAATCAAAATAAAGAAAAGCAATAATAAAAATTTAAGGAAAAATCAGTAATTCAATGTGTTCTTTGAAAAAAAACAGCATCCATTTGTCAATGGATTATTATCTCCAATTCATATGATAGGGTACAGTCAATCAGTCTCAACAGAAGATGCTTTCTTCACATGTGAGCAGTGAATCCAAGAGTCCTTTTCTCCAATCTTTATAGAAGTTGGAGTAGTTAACAATATTTGGAATGGTCCTTCCCACGAAGGTTGAGTTGCTCCAGTTCACTTGAAATTCTTAATATAAACTTTATCTTATGGATTCAGGTCATGAAGAGAAAAATCTAGTGGTCCAGCTTGTACTGCAGCTCCGGATTCATGAAGTTCACGTAGTTTGTGCTGTAACTCCTGTATATAGGAAGCAATAGTAGTACCTCCCCCTAATAGTGATGTATATGCAGGGGGAAAAGGTTTAGCCTGTATAGGTGGATGTCAAAAAAGCATCTCAAACGGTGAGATGTGTAGGTCTCCTCTAGGCCTGCTTCTAAGATAAAATAGGGCCAGAGGTAGGATTTCAGGCCATTTTAAATGTGTCTCAGTGCATAGTTTTCCAATCATAATTTTAAGTTCTTTGTTCATTCTTTCCTACTATTTGGAGTGGAGAAAAAACTGGAAAAGGTTATTTAATATCAACAAAATCAATACAATCTAAGAAGAATCATCTTCATTATATTGGGAAGTTCCTTGGGCACCCTCCTGAAGAGCACCTCTCTAAGGGTCATTAGCACCTCGAGTATGTTTTGGACGAGCTCCATTTCTCATATTTTGTTGTTGGGTGTTATCATTATTATTTTCTTCATTTTCAGCATTGTCATTATTTTCCCAATTCCTATTTCTATAATTTTGGTTTCTAAAGTTCTTATTTATATATTCATTATAGTTATTTCCATAATCATTATTATAATTTCTAAAATTTCTAAAATTCTGGTTTCTATGACCATTATCATCTCTATAGTTTTTCTGGTTTCTATGACCATTATCATCATTTCTATAGTTATTATTTCTAAAATTGTTATTATTAAACTGCATATTCCTTCCAATCATCTTAAGAAAGGTTATACATTCCATCATTTTGTGGCCCTTCTTCTCACAGAAGTGGCAAGTTACTGATTTATTTGTGAATTCCCGCAAAGGTGCTATAGTCTCTCCTTTATTTTTCAATCGTCTCCTTAACATTTCAATTTCTTTCTTTAAATCTTCCACTGATGTATTGTCTTCCTCAGGTCTTTTTACACGACCTTTATAAACATAGGTTGCTACTCTCCTCAATTCTTCAAGGTCCAAAGAGTCCCAATTAGGACAGCTAGTTCTAAAGTAGTCTTTTACCACTGAACAACAATTCTTAACAAATTGCCTACGTATTTGTCTAATGTCTCTTTCTCTGGATAAATCAAGGTCCATATATGTATTTCCTATGTCAATAAGTCTGTCCATAAACTGGGAGGGTGTTTCATCAATATGTTGTCGGGTTTTTTCAAATTTTGACCATTTTTCAGGTCTATCAGAGCAAGCTCTCTTGGCTGTCAATAATGCTTCTCTGGCCTGGTTTAGTTTTGTGTAATCTAGTTCAACATTTGGGTTCCGATGTGGATCTTCAGTTGGCCAATAATGTCCTCTTCTTCCTCGTTTTTGATTAGCCAGAGAGACGATATTATTTTTCTCTCTCTTTGTTAATAATGCTTTTAATATATTCTCAACATCCAACCAAGTGAGGTCAAAAGTTCTGAATATGTTCTCTAATTTTTTTTATAATTAATATTGGTTCATCCTCAAATGATGGAAGATCTTCCTTCAATTTTTTTAAATCCTCAGGACTAAAAGGTGTATGATGTCTTACAGATACCAAGTTTCCATTTTTATTAAAAGTGGGTACTCCCCTTAAAGGAAATAAGCTATCTGAATTATTTGGTACTCCTGTTTCTAGGCTTCTTGCTCCATTCTCAGTGGGGTAAGTATGAGAAATAGAAGAGTTGGGTGCATTAAAGGAGAGGGTTTGTTGTTGTCCCATAGTGCCAGAAAAATCAGAGGTAGGGTGTGAATTTAGGTTGGAATGTGAACTTAAAGTGGATTGTGTAGGATGAGAAGTAGGAGCCAAGGAAGAAGTGTGAAAGGATACAGAGGTGTTTGGATTGGAGGAATCAGTAGGGTGTGAAGTAGAGGGATTAAGATCAGAAATATGGGTAGGGTGTGAACTTAGAGCTGATTGTGTTGGGTTGGAAGCCTGGGTGGGGTGTGAACTTAGAGTTGATTGTGTTGGGTCGGAAGTGTGGGTGGGGTGTGTACTCAGTGTGGGTTGATTAGAATTAGAGTTTTCTGAGGCCAAGGGGGCAGGGGAAGGGGTAGGTTGGTTAGGAGGGTTATTGTCCAGAGCAGGGTGGGACAGAGATTCTGATAATATTCTTAACTCTCTGTTAATGCTTCTTATAAATGCTACACTCTCTCCCTGACTTTCCTCTATAAGCTTGAGTATTTAGTTCTTCAATTTGTTGAATATTAGAGGGTTGGTTTAACTGAGAAGTGAGTTCTTCAAGGAAATACAATATTAAAATTACAACAATCAAAAACTCAGGGGAAAGTAGTATGTCGATTAGATTTTGCCATAAGTTCCATGGGATGAGCCCTTTCAGAGAGACAAGGAATTCTGTATTTATAAGATTGGTCATGGGGCTGATGAGCCAGCTGTTAAGTAAGCTGCAGACCAATGCTTGTACTAAGAAAAGAACAAAGTATTTACTGAAACTCCAGTTGTTAACTAAGTTCTGAACTGTCTGTAACTCCATATTTCTAAAGTAAACACGTGGGAAGCAGGACAAGGTCAAAAATCTTTTCTGGGTTTTTCTAATCTTAATTTAGGCAGCAAGGAGTGAGGAGAAAATGAAGAGTGAACCTCACACCCCACATTTGCTGGGCCAGGTTCTAGACCTGAGCCCAAGCCAACATTTAGATCCTGAGACCCTGCCTGGGCAAATAGAGGTCCAACCAACCCACATCCCTTGAAATACCACAACTGGGGTGATCTGGAATTCCAGCCCAGGGCAGTCTATACTGAAATGGGCTGCTCTGTGTGGGCACAGAGTGAAGACAGGAGTACCAGTCTGGGCCTGTGGTGAGAAATAGATCTCAGTTTGGTGTAGTTGGTAGACCCAAAGGTGTGGGGGAAGGGGGGGAGTGTTCCTGGTCCTCTTGCCAAAATCTCAAGGCAGAACCTCAGAACAGGGCAATCTACTTTGTGCCTTAAAAAATGAAGCTCATAGTGAGATCAAAGGCTTATGCCTAAGCCTGAGGCTACATATTGAACAGTTCCTGACCTGATTCAGCACAGAGTGGGACCAAAATCTTACACCAAAGAGTGAGGCAAGAACTTCAGCTATCAACATCTCAAGGGTTAATTGCATCAGTGGGAGGGGGCTCTCAGAACGCTCAGCCCTTAGGCCAAGGATCCTCAAACTTTTTACACAGGGGTCCAGCTCACTGTCCCTCAGACTGTTGGAGGGCCAGACTAAAAAACTATGAACAAATCTGTATACCTCTGCTGGGATAGCAGAAGCTACAGCACTGGTTGTGATGGGCCTGTCATACCTTGCACAGGCCCATCACCACCAGCACTATACCGGGCAGCAGAATACACAGTGTGGAATCCCCTCCCCCAGATCAATGCTTACCATACTGATGTCTTCCATTTTGCAGCCACATAATCCTTCCATTGTGCGGCCACATAATCACATGTTCTCACAAGGTGCCATGCAAAGGATTATGTCACTGGAAGTAGTACTGTACATGAGGGATGCCACACTTTGTGGCACCACCACATACAGCTCCTCTCACTGACCACCAATGAAAGAGGTGCCCCTTCTAGAAGTGTGGTGGGGGTTGGATAAATGGCCTCGGGGGGCCTTATATGGCCCATGGGCCATAGTTTGGGGACCCCTGCCTTGGGTCATCATACTATGTGGGAAGAACTGAAATTGGCAGCAACCCAGAAAAAAAGCTAAGGGTAGCATCAAGGAAGGACTGAAGCTTAAGAGGGATCCTAACTTCCCAGAGAACAGAGCCTACCTATAAAAAAGTAGGAAAAATGAGCAGAAAATAAAAAAGTACCTAATTCTAAAGAATTTTTATGGAGACAAAGAGCAAGGTACAAACAGAGAAGGGGATAGTGAAAGCAAAGCAAACACATGCAAAGTTCAAAAGAAAAATGTGGAATAGTCACAGATTCTGGAAGAGTTCAAAAAGGACTTAAAAAACAATTGAGAGGCAGAGGAAAAATGGGGGAAAGAAATGGAAGAAATTAAAAAGGACCCCCAAAAGTTGATGGAGGAAAATCAGGTGTTAAAAATTAGAAGGTGAAAGATCTAGGTTTACCATTCAGAGTCACCTATCCAGCAAAACTGAATATATTCTTTTGGGGGGGGAAATGGACATTTGATAAGATAGAAGATTTCCAAGCATTCCTGAGGAATAAGCCAGACCTAAACAAAATATCTGAAGTCCAAACACTAGATCCATGGGAAGTCTAAAAAGGCAAATAAGAAAGAGAAAATTTAATGGACTCATTAAGATAAAAGTGTTTGTGTTTCTACATGGAAAGAAGATATATATAATTCTCAAATATTATTCTTAGTTGTAGAACAGATAGAAGGAATATACTTAGAAATAGGGTGGGGAAGTAAGCTGATAATGATATGAAATGTAAGAAAAAATCAAGAGATATAAATGGGGATTGCACTGAGAGAAAAGGAAGGAAGAGATAGAAGGGGGTAATTATATAACATCAAGAGGTGCAAAAAAATTATTACTAGAAGGGGAGGATGAGAGTGGCGACAGGCAATGCTTAAACTTTACTCTCATTGTAACAGGTTCAGAGAGGGAAAAACAAATTTACTCATAGAGGTATAGAATTCTATCTCACCCTACAGAGAAGTAGAAGGGGAATAAGACAAGGGAAGGGGGAGGTAATTGGAGGGAGGGGAGCAGTGGAGGGAGGGAGGGAGGAGCAGTGAAAAAAAAGCAAAAAAGAAATCCCCAAAAGTTTACAGGCAAGATAAATAAAAGTTATTAGGGCCCACTGAGAGGATAGACAGTCTAACACATTACTCATTCAATATTAAGGAAAGAATTAAAGGAAACTAGCAACCTCCAATTAAGGAAGCTAAAAATAAGATCTAACAGTGTAAGGTAGTCAAAAACATTACACAATGGCATTAAGAATTTCTTTTTCTTCAAATTCTTGCTTGGAATTGGTCTCTTGTTTACATTAAGTTTTTATTGTATATACTAAATCATCTTTATGTTGATGTTTTTAAAATAGAATTAATTTTGTTTGGATAAAAGAAAAAAATAACTTCATGGTGATTATTTCTAGAGGCCACAGCCATAATATTTTTTACTTTTTTAAGGTTTATACCACCTGACTAGCAGAATTGAAACCATTTAGTTGCAACTGAATTGCAGACAAAGGCCCAGAGGAGAAGGAGAGCACTTCCCAGATTTTTTAAGACTTAATTTCAAAAGATGAAAGTGAACTCTGTACTTTTAGTGAGGCTTAGAAAAAGAAATATTTGTATAGACTAGGTAGCATGATTTGGGGTTCAGAAAATTTGATCCTTATACAGAGAGGTAATTGTCAAATCCTATCATTATAAGGGATATGTTTCTAGAAATAACTCATGTCAATGATGGCAAATGCCAAATATGAGGATGTATTCTCACCTTTTCTCCTGTTCTAAGTATGTGTGCCCTGTCCTTCTCTCAACACACTTCCCTTCAAGATATTGAAGTGAATCTAAAGCTAATGGAAAATGAGAAAGGCTTAAAATTTAGTCACTCATCTAAGTATACCATAAATTAAATAAATAAGACATTAAATCTTGGATCTGATATGTAAGCACCATGGTATAGTAGAAAGGTGTATCAACTATGAACTCAGAAAAATATTTGGATACTCATTCTCTTACTTAGCAAGGAAACAATTTCTCTAGGTCTTAAACTACTTACATGTAGAATGAGTAGGGCTAGTCCATATGATCTCTACCATCATTTTTGGTTCAAGATCACGTGATTTTAACTTGTAGTGGACCAGAAACTTTGACTCAGCTAAAACTTTTCATATGACTTTAGACTGCATTGTGTAGTAGGGGAGCTAAAAATCTTTAGGACCTGATCAAATCATAACTAAACTCTTCAGTTCATTTTAATAAAGATATTAATGAGTTCAAAGTTGTCCAGAAAAGGGTGACCAGGATGGTGAGAAAATTGGAAACCACACAATACAGGTCTTGGTTGAGAGAATAAAGAATTAATCTTGAGGAAAGAGAGGAGCTGAGTAGATGTTATCTGTCTTCCAGAATTTGAAGGGTTGTCATGTAGAAGTGAAATCAGACTTATTTTGCTTGGTTCAAGAGGGCAGAGCTAGAATCAGTAAATTAGTTGCAGAGGGTTTGGTTTAACATCAGTACAAAATTGGTATTTTCTAACAATTAGAGATTTTCAAAATGTGGGGTGAGTTACCTGAGGAGGTAGTGACTCCTCTTACTAGACATCTTTTAATCACAATTCACATAAACTTTTTTTCACATAAACTTTTGATGAGTATGTTGTAGCAAAAAATTATTGTTCAAATGTAATTTTTTCTACACTAGATTTGGTTAGATTATGAAACACTGAAGTTTTCAATGGGAGTTCCCTTCTGAATCTTGATGAAAGGCTGATTTTCAGTGCTCCAATCATCTACCAAGAAAGTATGAAAGGAAGGTTGACCACTCTGTTGATTGCACTCGTGGTCACTCCAAATCATTTGTTGGAAAGAACTAAGAAAAACTCTTTGGCATCATGCAAGAAAAAAGACAAAAAGAAGTTCAAAAACCAGAATTCCAAGATTTATTAACGTATTTCATAATATCTATAACCATTGTTATTCATAGCCATGAATAAATATGCTCATTGTCAGCTTCCACCTATACTCCAATTTTTTAAATGGTTGAATTAAATGCCCTCAAAAATTCCTTACAACTCTGAATCTTATTATAATTTAAATTGCCAAAAATAGACAACCAGTCAATTTTCATTTTCTTTTTAAACCAAAGTCAGACATTGAAAGCTAGGATAGCATTCAACTCAGGTTATTATTTTTGTAGATGTTAATAAATACCTGAAGAAGAATTTGAAATCTCATTTTTTTCATTGTATTTTTTATTTTACAGTAAGCTACCACAATAATCATGCAGACCTGACAGCTTTCCCCTCTGTTGGAAAATGGTGTGTTTCCATAGGGAAATAGCTCTAGACAGCTGTGAATATCTCCAATACAGCTGCTTCGCCTCCATTATGTCTGACAGATGGAAAACACATAGGTGACTGGAGAATACAAGAGGACATTCATTCTTCTTAGCATGAGATCTGGAATAATTTAAATTGATTATGCCAATTTTTTTATCACTTTCTCATACATATCTTTCACTAGAAACACTCCCATTTATGTTTTTCCTATATAAACATTTGAGATGTTAACTTGAACTTTAGTAATATTTAATAAATGCGTGTTTTACAAAAATTAAAGTTGGCTTATTTTTGACATGTTCATGACAAAAATTCCAAGACTGATTTTTTTTTTTCCATTTCAAGGAGGCAGACTGACCATGAAACATTAGAGTCAACAGATAAATAAGCTGAATGGAACACTGATATCTCAGGGGCTATTTTCTAGGATGTTGAGTAGATTTTTTATAGATTTATAGGGAAACACAGTAAGGAATCAAACATTGAGAAGATGCAGAGACATTTTATTTTAAAGGGAGGAACCATACAAATAAAATCACAGATACTCCAAAGCACCATGTACAATGACCTACCTCTAGGATTTTGCAGTTTTTCTTAAGATTGGGTAAGAAAACTCCTAAGAGTAAAAGAAAGGTTTTTCTCTTTCTTCCAGGTCTTCTCCAGCTCATGTTCCTATTTGCCTTTTCTATGCCCAAATCAAATAAATGATACTGTAATGTGGTCTTAACAGGTCACACATTTGAATCATAATGATAAAATTGATTCATAATGCAGCTTATAAATTTGCTTATTGTGAAGACATTGTGGATTAAATTCCCTGTGGTAAATGTGACATATAAACTGCTACCTAATAAAAGATGAATTAACACTTTTTTGTGAATATTTGAACTGAATAAACTACCAAATTCACTGCCCAGTTCATGTTTTTGTTATATGGAAAAATATATTAGCATTGTAGTTGTTAACACAGAAGATCTAACCTATGTAGGCCTAAGAAAAAGATGGCCTTGGAGCCAGATAGTATTTAACTAAGGGGAACTTTAAGTCATTCACTTATTTACTTACCTATTTTTTTATTTATTTGAATGGGCCTATGGTTACATTGATGTAGGCTGGAGATATTGCCAAATCCTCAGTGTGCCAGACCCTAATATAATTGAAAAATATTGAAGGAGAGAAAGAAACAGAGAAAGAGACAGACAGACAGAGACAGAGACAGAGAAATAGAGACAGAGACAGGAGAGAGAGACAAAGACTGTTAAAAATATTTTTAGGGTAGTGACTTAAAATCTAAATTAATTTGGTCACCAAGGAAATCCCATAATAAAATACCCAAGTCAGTTAGAAGTTTATGGTGATTTTAATTCATATAGAGGAAAGAAATTAAGAAAGAGAGACAGAGAAGAAAAGAGTTAATTTAAACTGCTCCCACTCAGGCTGAGCCAGGCAGGCATTCAAGGCCTTGGCCAAGGGGGCCACCCCTGAGAGCCAAGGGAAAAGGGAATCAGTTTTATCACTCACCACGTGACCATCTCAAGGAAGTTGTCTGAGGGAGCTCCTCCAGGCTCGAATTCCATGATCGAACTGGCTCCCAGGACTGCTCACAGGAAGTGACCAGCCAGAGCCACCTCTCTGGGGAAAGAGCCAGAAGGTTCCTCTGGAGAGAGCCAGTGAATCAAATATATAGCCCCCTTTTACTCTTGTGTCTCCTCCTCTAAATGCCCATTCTTTAGTTCTCATCTTCTTTGATTAGATTATGTGTTTAGAGTTACTTAACACTTCTTTAAGTTCACCTTTTGTGAGTTACTTAACCTTTTTGTGAGTAATTTAACCTTTATAGTTACTTAACACCTTTTTGTTTTAAGATCTTAAAATAGACTTAGCTTAAAGTTCTAGCTTCACTATAAAGTAAGAACTAAGTACCTTCATTATTCAATCAGGAGATTACAATTTCATCCTCTTCATAAAGTAAGATCTAAGTAGGGTGGAGTAATTTTTAAAATTCACAAGACATTCCTGATTTTGTTAAACTAAGTATCTTCATTGTTAAAATCAGGAGATAGCTAAATCCAATCTTCACAGGAGAGACAAGAGAAACAGACAGACAGAGTGTAATAGATATATTTCTGAGGGTGTATATTTGATTGATACTAGATGAATAATGGATCAAGTTTTGCCTACCCTCCTCCTTTTTCCTCCCTCTTCAGAAGCCTTTCAGCCTCCCCTCCCCCCTTCTTTGGTCCCTTCAAGTCACTCAGTGTGAGCTGTGGAGTTTCAATGAAATAGTTCTTAATCTTCTTTTTTAAGCAAGGGGTTTATTTGGGGAAGACAGGACAAGGATGGAGGATAAGGTAAGAGGGGTAGGTTTCCCTATTATCTACAATGAATGATGGTTTGAAGGATATTGAGAGAAATGGCAATTCTATCACAAGCATGAACTAGAATCAGTCTGAGGCATATATAAGGACCTCTGTCCTTCTTCTTCTTTCTTCTAATCAGCCAGGTCATCTCCAACTTGATTTACTCAAGTCCCAGAGATACAACTAATTTCTTCTTTCCTCCACCTCAGCCAAAAGCAAAAGCCTGTCAGCCCAGTCCAGCCATTGTCTTGGCTCCAACTGCTTTTCCTGGTAACATTCCAAATGGAATTTTCATTTGACTGACAGATGATCCATCCTCAGCTTTCTGTCCCTTGCATACATACCTCCTCCACCATCAGAGACAGAAAGAGGAAAGGAGGGAGGGACAGGGACAGGGAGAGGCAATTGAGAGAGGAGGGGGAGAAAAAGAGAGAGGGAGAGAGAAGGAGGAACAGAGAAGGACAGAGACATAATAGAACAAAGATAACATTAATATGTGGTTCCATAAGTCAATATGTTATCCAGGAATTCTTATGTACCTTCTATTTCTATTTGACACCACTAGTGTAGATAAATCCCCTTGAAAATCTCTACCTCCAAAGAATATCAGCAACTCCTCTACATTTGGCAGCAAGGCTACAAAGTGGATAGAGTGCTGAACCTGAAGTCAGGAAGATTCTTCTTTCTGAGTTTGAATCTAACCTGACATTCATTTGCTCTGTGTTACTTAACCTTACTTGCCTCAGTTGCTCATCTGTAAAATAAACTGGGGAAGAAAATAGCAAACTACTCCAGTATCTCCTCCAAGAAGACCCCAGATGGGGACATGAAGAATCAGATGTGACTGAAAGAGTCTAACAAGAAAATTGATAAGTAATTGTGCATTGTATTAAGAGGTTAAGTGGCTTTCCCAGGTCATAAAGATTGTATGTGTCAGAAACAGAAAGTGACTTCTATTTTTTTCTGACCTTCAGGCTTCTCTTTTCTATTCACTCTGCAACACTGTCTCTACTGAGCTTAAAATAAAACATTTCAAGATTTAAAACAGAGGACTGGGTTTCAAAAAAAAGAGTCCTGGCTTTGAATGTTCCTGCCCTGCATCCCTCCTCTTCAGGTAAGTGATCATGGGAAAATCAGAACTTCAGTTTCCTAATCTGTAAACTAAGAGTCATAAACCTTGCATTACTGACTTCAGGGGGTTAATGTGATGAAAATATGAAGCAACTTTAAAATGACATGTAAATGTGAGGCATTTTCAAGATCTGAGGAATAATTTAATTCAAGGAACACTAGCTATCTCTCTGACCCAGTTCTGGACCTTGGACAACAAATGGAAAAATGAGAATACTGTTCTTAATGAATTTATATTCTAATAAGTAACCACATTCCATGGATTATAATCACAAAATGGTAGAGTTAGAAGGGATTTTAGCAACCACCTAGCTTAGTCCTAACCTTTCATTTTACAGATGAAGAAACTGAGACCTAGAGGGATCATATAAATTTGTTCCGTTGTTTTTTAATTTTAATTAGTAATTTTTGGCCAAAGTCTTAATCCAAGCAAGAGAAAACAGAAGCTGCCTCATAGAGATGAATAGATGAGTCTAGAACATGGGCTTCCTAGCATATAAACTGAGGATCTTTTGGGGGTACCACTTAAAGAGACCCAGACAAACCACAAATTGTTATGAGAACAACTCAAGAGCTAGGTTTCTTTATGTTTCCTTTTTTAAATGTGTTTTTAACTAACAGCAAGTGCCATTGACCAGTTACCCAACCTATTTCAGTGATGTAGGATGAAGTGACAGCAAGCCCACAGTCACATCTCTATTTCCAGTATCAAAGAAAACTCAAAGGAAACACCATGCTGGCTAGGGTCCTTAAGGAGCTTTGGTCTCTATTTTTTGGTTCTGGATAATAGTTTTCATTGCATATTAACCTACTGTCTTTGTGGATTTATCTAAATAGTCTTTTTTTCATCTCACCCACTAGAAAAACTTTGCTTTTCTTCCTTCTTGGTGATTTTCCATAAATTCTACTCATATGAACATGATAGGATCTACCACATAGATACAGTTTAACTATATATGTTATTCATGATCTCAGAACCAAAAAGAATTATCAAATATAATAAAATTACTTCTTCTCCAAAATAAAACTAGAGCACCCAAAACTCTACATAGACATAATTTAAAACCTTTCTTTAGCTAACTTCATTTGGAGCTAGCAAGCATCCCTAATCTACTTTCCCACTCCCATCCACCAGAATTGTCTTTCTGAAAAGTCAGAGGATTTGTGTATTGGAGACATCTTTTAATACTTTTGTTTTCTCTTTATTGTTTTATCACTGGCAGAAGCTTCCCAACCTGTCCTCTGATTTTTGGTATATCCACCTCATTGATTAGATTCTTTGGGGCTTAGATTGATCCTTGCCACTGTTCATGACTAGTAAAATTGGAGTAGAGTTAAATGCAAAAAGAAAAAACAAACAAATAAATAAATAAACCTTACTTTGCCTGTTATTCTTCTAGAGAAGGAGTTCTTTGTATGTATCTATTTGGAGATTTGATAAAGCTTATGGACCCTATCTTAGGAGACATATATATCTTCTAATATACATATATAGATATATTATCTATCTATATTTATATCTCCTAAGAAAGGGTCCATAAGCTTCCTGCCTTCCTTTTTTCCTTCCTTCCTTTCTTCCTTCCTTCCTACCTTCCACAGAAATTAAAGATTGATATCTCAACCTTTACTTTCTGTCTTAGACTCAATACTATATATTGGTTCTAGGCATGAGTGGTAAGAGCTAGGAAATAATGAACGCTACGTGGCTTTGCCAAGGTCACATAGCTAGGGAATATCTGAGGACAAATTTGAACCCAGGACATCTCATCTCCAGGACTATCCCTTACCCACTGAGCCATTTAGCTGCCATCTTAGAATGATGTTTTTAAATTCACAACATATAATGCATAGGTTTGTGAAGGAAATGAATTATAACAAAATATAGTTTAATATTAAAACAAAAATAAACATGTTTATGTTTGAAGTTGAAGTTAAAGAATCTCATTTCTAGCAATATTTGTTGATTATCTACCCAGCTACATTGTATATTCATTTGGCTCTTTTCAGATTATCTTGTCCTTCTAGTTTAGGCTTTCCTAAGATATACAACTAAGGTGTAATATAAACACCACTACATAGGAAAAGATGACCCAAAAGTATCACCTCCTAGAAGTTCTGTACATATTCACTGAAATATAAATGGAAGGACCCTAAGTAGCCATTTAGTCCAAACTAAATTCCCTATTCCCTCTTCCTTGTAAAGTTATACAAATTAGCAAGGAGCAGAGTTAGAATTCAAAGTCCTTTGACAATAGATCCAAAGCTTTTTAAAAAAAAAAAATTGCAATTCTTATTCCTTTATTTTTGTTTTAGATTAGACACCACAATTTCATTAGGGAACTCCTAATGACTAAATTCCCTCTACCAATGCAGATGGATAGACTCTTCTTTGCAATCTCTAATCTAAGAAAGTTGTCTGGGGATACTGAGGTAAGTGGCTTTTCTCACAGTCAGAAGTTGAGTTCAGAAGTGGAACTTAAAACCAAAAGCTCTTTATTGTGAAGTCAGTTTTCTAACTTTTATGTCACTTTTCCTCTACTAACACTCTCATTTTAGAGATGAGTCAACTAAAGCTCAGAGTTTTTCCCAGTCATCCAGGGAATTTGCAGCATAGTTGGTACTAAAATCCTGTGTCTCTTGATTCATTCTTTCCATTTTTTTCAGATCATATTTGTTTCTGAATACTTATTGATAATTCTGTAGCTTGTCTTCCTTGACTTCCAAGGTTCTGTATCCTACCTGTCTTGAGGCACCAAGATGTAATCATTTCTTCCTAAGAAGACCCTTAAGCACCCAGGTTTTTGGCAAATAATTGATACCAGTCTACCCACCACCTGTTTTAACCTTCTGGTTCCCAGACCTTCAGCTTATTTTTTGACCTCTGTCAGTACTAGACCATTGACCCCCTGAATGGACCACATCTGTTCAGTTTCCTTCCAAATTTGGCTTCTGTTTGACCAGATTAGCTGCTTATGTCCCAATATAACATTTAGAAGCTAAAAACTTTTTTTTTAGGTAACAAAGTTAGTTGACTGGTTTAATATGACCCCAAAAGGGCCAGAGAAAAGTCATCAAATCCCAGAATTTTATCGAATTTAGCTTCAAGGTACCATAGAGGCACTCTAACCCAAGCCTTTCATGAACAAGAAATCTGAAGCCTATTGACTTTCTCTGGGTAATATCACTGTGCTGGAAATGCCATGATAGGACTATTGCCCTATCTTGTACACCATGAAAATGTGAGAGAAGACTAATTTTCCCATTTGGAGAAAGAAAACAAATCTTTTCAAGAAAGATGATTTAGGGGCCAAGTTAGGAATTTCAAAGAATGGGAATTTTGATAAAATGAAAAGAAATTGTTTTAATAGTGGGCAAAATGGGTATGTTTCTTATAAGTGGTATCAATAAAAGGTCACCTTGCCCCTACCACGAAAATTTAAAAAGCCAAAGGCTAACCATCTGAAGTTAATTGAGTAATTTATCAGGTTAGGGTTATTTTTAAAAAAAGTACATAAAAAACCTAACTAGATAAAGGTCTACTAGAAGGAAGGGCATATGAATATGTATACTAATTAGTTAGAGAGGAAATGTGAAAGGGAATGGAAAACTCTTGACTCCTAAGGGCAGACACTAGTCAAAGAAGCATTGACATACAATGTAAAGATAACTATCTTCATTGTTGTTCTCTTGCTCAAGCCATCCTTAGACTTTATCAGAATTAAAATGCCTTTGATTTTTCCCAGATTTTATACTGTTACAATTTTAATAAATATTTTCTGACATTTTGCAGTCTATGTTCTCTCTTCCATCCTTCCTTCTTCCCCAAGAAGGCAGTATTGTACAATACATAGTTCCATGTCCATCGTGTTGTGAAACAAGGTTGCTTATAATAGAGAAAAATTCATAGAGAAAATAAAATGAAATAAGACATGCTTGAATTTGTATTAGGACTATCAATTCCTTCTATGGGGGAGTCTTTTTTTTTATGTCCTTTGAATTTGTCCTGGATCCTTGTTTTGTTGATAATAAGTCATTCACATTTGATCATCATGCATTATTGTTGTTACGTACAACATTCTCCTGGTTTTGCTCAATTCACTTTGCATCACTTCATAGAAGTCTTTCCAAGTTTGGGGGCATCATCTTGTTTGTCATTTCTTATGGCCCAATATTATTCCATTAAAATCCTATAACACAACTTTTCCCTCCATTCCCCAACTAACGGATATCCCTTCAATTTCCAATTCTTTGCCACCACATAAAGAGCTACTAAAAATGTTTTGATATAAGTATATCCTCTTCCCTATCTTTGATTTCCTTAGGATACAGAATTAGTTAGTGGTATCACTGGATTAAAGTTTTATGCACAATATTATGGACCTTTTGGGCATGGTTCCAGATTGTTCTCCAGAATGGTTGCATCAGTTCACAGCTCCACCAATAGTATTAATGTCCCAATTTTTCCATATTCCTTCCACCATTTGTTATTTTCCATTTTTTTGTCATATTACCAGTCTGATGGGTATAGTGTGATACTTCAGAGTTGTTTTAATTTGTACTTCTTTAATCAATAATAGTTTGGAACATTTTTATATGACTAAAGACAGCTTTAATTCCTTTATCTGATATTTACCTGTACATATTCTTTGACCACTTGTGAATTGAGGAATAATTAATACTCTTATCAATCTAACTTGGTTATCTATAAAATTGAAAAGTGAAGCCTTTCTCAGAGAGACTTGCTATAAAAATGTTTTCCCAGTCTGTTGTTTACTTTTTAATCTTGCTTGCATTGATTTTGTGTGTTCAAAACTTTTAAAATTTAATATAATTTAAGTTATTTCTTTTACATCTCATAATGTTCTCTGTGTTTGGAAATAAATTCTTCCCTTATCTCTAGGTCTGACAGGTAAACTATTTTGTGTTCCCATAATTTGTTTGTGGTATCACCCTTTACTTCTAAATAATGTATCCATTTTTATTTTCTTTTGGTATATGGTGTGAGATGTTTATACCTAGCTTCTGTCATACTATTTTCCAGTTTTCTCAGAAGTTCCGGTCATATACTGTTTTTCTTCCAAAAGCTTGGATTTGGGGATTTATCAAGCACTAAATTACTCTAGTCATTTATTGCTAGGTATCATGTGCCTAATCTATTTCATCATTCTATTTCTTAGCCAATACAGCTTGTTTAGATAATTGACACTTTATAATACAATTTGAGATCTGGTACAGTCAAACCACCTCCCTCCTTTCTTTTTTCATTAATTCACTTAATACTCTTGGCCTTTGTTCTTCTAGATTAATTTTATTATTATTTTTCAGGTTCTAAAAATAATTTTTGAATAGCTTGATTGATATGGAAGCAAATAAGTAAATTTATTTAGGTACAATTGTCAATTTTATTATATTAGCTTAGACTATACATGAGCAATTAATGTTTTTTCAATTGTTTAAATCTGACCTTATCTGTGTGAAAAGTGTTTTGTAGTTGTCAAGGTAGATAGACTCTCAGGCATGTCTATAATTATTTTAAATGGGACTTCTCTTTTTACCTTTTGCTTTGGGCTTCATTTGTAGCATAGAGAAATGCTGATTATTTATGTGGTTTTTATTTTATATTGGCCATTGGTTCTTGATTGCTATGCTATCAAAATACAAAATCTAGCAGATCACATTTGCCTTAAGGAAGGCTTTGAGTTATATTCTAACCAATATATACTTTTCACTTGAGTATCAACCTCACTAAATTTAGAAAGGCTCATCATCAGATTAGATAGTGAACATTTTTGGCCTTGGAAATTCAAGAGTCAACTGAGATATTGAACAGGTATAATCTGTGTCATTAAATGATCTTCACTGGTAAAACTCACAGACTTTTGAAGAAATAATATTTATATAATCCCATTTCCAATGCCTATAGGTATAGAATTTTCTTCATTGAAGGAGATAATTGTTCCATACCTGCATGTTGGCTGGGGCAAGTTGGCAAGAGCAGGAGAGTTCCAGTCTCCTCAGTCTTCAAGTTTTCTTCACATAAAGTAAGTCACTTTCTGGCACTTCTAGGTTCCAGTTTTAAGGGGCAAGGAACCCAAGTAACTTCTTGGCTAAGTTGTAAGTGTGTGCAATATGGAACTGGTAGTTAGCAAGAAGAGGCTAAAGTTTTTAATTTAAAGTCTAGGTTCCTCTTTTTCCTCCAACTAGAAAAACTATGACCAGCAGTTATCTTAAACCTAAAAATCATATCTCATAAACAAAAAAAAATATTTAACTGAGCAGACAGATATAATTCTAGCCTAATATCCTTTCTGCCTGAGGAGAACAGAGGTGCAAACTCCTAGCCTCAACATTTTTCTTAATATCCTTGCAGGAATCAATTTCTTCCTTAGAGAAGGATGGGGATGAAGAGGTGAGAGATGTCTATTTTGCCTCTTAAATATTGTAAGTCTAGGTAATAGGATTTTTATTCTCAGCCAAGAAGCTTGTTTATCTAAATAGGTAGAAAAAGAGAAATCAGAGAAAATATGCACAGGAAAACATAAACCAGAAAATAGAGTGAAGGAGGTCTCCTATTAAGAGTGTAGAAACAGCTCAATGGGGAGAGAGACAAAGGGAAAGAAACAGAGAGGGTCATGGATTTCACATAGGTTAAATTCCCCAAAGTCTCTGGTATGGAAAAAAGTAGAAAGAGGGACTTAATGGAAATTGCTAGAACCTCTCATATCAGCTTCTTCCTAGTCTTTTTCTTCAGCAGCCTAAAGTGGGGTTGGCATTTTTCATCTTTTCTTGAAGCTAGAAGTCAGAAATGCTTAAAGTCTAAAGACTCAGTGATTAGAAGGAAATTTGAAAACTGAAAAGATTAGAACACTCCCACTCTCACTAATTTCATATCTATTATCTGAGTCTATAAGTTCTCTATCTGAAGGTGAATAGCATTATTAATCATCAGTTCTTTGAAGTTGTGATGGATTATTGTATTGATCAGTTACTAAGCCTTTCACATTTGATGATCTTTGCAAAATTGCTGTTAACTGGGCTCACTTCACTTTGCATCTGTTTATATAAATACTTTCAGATTTTTCTGAAATCATCAACTTCATGATTTCTTATAACACAATATATTCCATCCACTCATATATCATAATTTATTCAATCATTACCCAATTAATGGATATCCATTCATATTTCAATTCTTTGCCATCACAAAAGAACATATCTATGTATTTACATACTGGGTCCTTTTCCTTTTTCTTTAATCTCCTCCCGGTATATAGACCTAATACCAGTATTTCTAGGTCAAAGGGTATATTGATGGGCATAGTTCCAAATTGTTCTCTAGAATGCTCAGAGCACTTCACAATTTTAATAAACAATGCATTACTATACCTATTTTCCCACATCCTCTCCAGCATTTATCATTTCCCTTTTCTATTATATATTACCCAATCTGATAGGTATGAGTTGATTGATCAGTTTCTCTAATTATTATTAATTAGAATTTTTTTTAAATTTTAAACATTATTTTATTTGGTCATTTCCAAACATTATTCACTGGAAACAAAGATCATTTTCTTTTCCTCTCCTCTCCCCCTCCCACCACCTTTCCCTCTCCCATAGCCGACACACAATTCCACTGGTTATCACATGTGTTCTTGACTCGAACCCATTTCCCTGTTTTTGGTATTTGCATTAGGGTGTTCATTTAGAGTCTCTCCTCAGTCATATCCCCTCCACCCCTGTAGTCAAGCAGTTGCTTTTCCTCGGTGTTTTTACTCCCACAGTTTATCCTCTGCTTGTGGATAGTATTTTTTAGATCCCTGCAGATTGTTCAGGGACATTGCATTGCCACTAATGGAGAAGTCCATCACCTTCGATTGTACCACAATGTATCAGTCTCTGTGTACAATGTTTTCCTGGTTCTGCTCCTTTCGCTCTGCATCACTTCCTGGAAGTTGTTCCATTCTCCATGGAATTCCTCTACTTTATTATTCCTTTTAGCACAATAGTATTCCATCAGCAACATATACCACAATTTGTTCAGCCATTCCCCAATTGATGGGCATCCCCTTGTTTTCCAATTTTTGGCCACCACAAAGAGTGCAGCTATGAATATTCTTGTACAAGTCTTTTTCCTTATTATCTCTTTGGGGTACAAGCCCAGAAGTGCTATGGCTGGATCAAAGAGCAGATAGTCTTTTATCACTCTTTGGGCATAGTTCCAAATTGCCCTCCAGAATGGCTGGATCAATTAGTGATCCCCACTTTGCCACATCCCCTCCAGAATTCATTACTTTCCATAGCTGTCATGTTAGCCAATCTGCTAGGTGTGAGGTGATACCTCAGAGTTGTTTTGATTTGCATCTCTCTGATTATAAGAGATGTAGAGCACTTTTTCATGTGTTTATTAATAGTTTTGATTTCTTTGGCTGAGAACTGCCTGTTCATGTCCCTTGCCCATTTATCAATTGGAGAATGGCTTGATTTTTTGTACAATTGATTTAGTTCTCTGTAAATTTGAGTAATTAAACCTTTGTCAGAGGTTTTTATGAAGATTATTTCCCAATTTGTTGCTATCCTTCTGATTTTGGTTACATTGGTTTTGTTTGTACAAAAACTTTTTAATTTGATGTATTCCAGATTATTTATTTTGCATTTTGTAACACTTTCTAAGTCTTGCTTGGTTTTGAAGTCTTTCCCTTCTCAAAGGTCTGACATGTATACTATTCTGTGTTCGCCTAATTTTCTTATAGTTTCCTTCTTTATGTTCAAGTCATTCCCCCATTTTGAATTTATCTTGGTGTAGGGTGTGAGGTGTTGACCAAACCTAATCTTCCCCACACTGTCCTCCAATTTTCCCAGCAGTTTTTATGAAATAGTGGATTTTTGTCCCAAAAGCTGGGATCTTTGGGTTTGTCATATACTGTCTTGCTGAGGTCGCTTTCCCCCAGTCTATTCCACTGATCCTCCTTTCTGTCTTTTAGCCAGTACCAGATTGTTTTGGTGACCGCTGCTTTATAATATAGTCTGAGATCTGGGACTGCAAGTCCCCCTTCCTTTGTATTTTTTTTCATTATTTCCTTGGAAAGCCTTGATCTTTTGTTCTTCCAAATGAACTTTGTTATGGTTTTTGCTAAATCAGTAAAAAAATGTTTTGGAAGTTCCATGGGTATGGCACTAAATAGATAGATGAGTTTGGGTAGGATGGTCATTTTTATTATATTGGCTCGTCCTACCCATGAGCAGTTAATGTTCTTCCAATTGTTCAAGTCTAGTTTTAGTTGTGTGGAAAGTGTTTTGTAGTTGTGTTCATATAGTTCCTGTGTTTGTCTCGGGAGAGAGTGTCCTAAGTATTTTATTTTGTCTAAGGTAATTTTGAATTGGATTTCTCTTTCTAGTTCTTGCTGCTGAGCTGTGTTGGAATTATATAGGAATGCTGATGACTTATGTGGGTTTATTTTGTATCCTGCAACTTTGCTAAAGTTGTTGATTATTTCGATTAGCTTTTTGGTTGAATCTCTAGGATTCCTTAAGTAGGCCATCATGTCATCTGCAAAGAGCGATAATTTGGTCTCCTCCTTGCCTATTTTAATGACTTCAATTTCTTTTTCTTCTCTAATTGCTACTGCTAGTGTTTCTAAAAAATGTCAAATAATAGAGGTGATAATGGGCATCCTTGTTTCACTCCTGATATTAATGGGAATGGATTTAGTTTATCCCCATTGCAGATGATATTAGTTGATGGTTTTAGATATATAGTGTTTATTATTTTTAGGAATGACCCTTCTATTCCTATGCTTTCTAGTGTTTTTAGTAGGAATGGGTGTTGTATTTTATCAAAGGCTTTTTCTGCATCTATTGAGATAATCATGTGGTTCTTGTTGGTTTGCTTGTTGATGTGGTCAATTATGTGGATAGTTTTCCTAATATTGAACCAGCCCTGCATCCCTGGTATAAATCCTACTTCATCATGTTGGATGACCCTTCTGATCACTTGCTGGAGTCTTTTTGCTAGTATCCTATTTAAGATATTTGCATCTATATTCATTAGGGAGATTGGTCTATAATTTTCTTTCTCTGTTTTTGGCCTGCCTGGCTTTGGAATTAGTACAATGTTTGTGTCATAAAAGGAGTTTGGTAGAACTCCCTCTTTGCTTATTATGTCAAATAATTTCTATAGTATTGGGATTAACTATTCTCTGAATTTTTGATGGAATTCACTGGTGAATCCATCAGGCCCTGGGGATTTTTTCTTAGGAAGTTCTTTGATGGCTTGATGGATTTCTTTTTCTGATAGGGGATTATTTAAGAAATCTATTTCTTCTTCTGTTAGTCTAGGCAATTTATACTTTTGTAAATATTCATCCATATCACCTAGGTTGGTATATTTATTGCCATATAGTTGGGCAAAGTAGTTTTTAATGATTGCCTTAATTTCCTCTTCATTGGAGGTGAGATCCCCCTTTTCATCCTTGATGCTGTTAATTTGCCTTTCTTCTTTCCTTTTTTTAATTAGATTGACCAGTACTTTTTCTATTTTGTCTGTTTTTTTCAAAGTACCAGCTTCTAGTCTTGTTTATTAGCTCATTAGTTCTGTCACTTTAATTTTATTAATTTCTCCCTTAATTTTTAGGATCTCTAGTTTGGTTTTCTTCTGGGGGCTTTTAATTTGTTCTTTCTCAAGTTTTTTGATTTGCATTTCCAATTCCTTGATCTCTGTCCTCCCTAATTTGTTAATATATGCACTCAGGGATATGAATTTTCCTCTAAGTACTGCCTTGGCTGCATCCCATAAGGTTTGAAAGGATGTCTCACCGTTGTCATTTTCCTCAATGAAATTATTAATTGTTTCTATGATTTCTTCTCTAACCGATTTTGGAGTATCATATTATTTAATTTCCAATTAATTTTTGATTTGGCTCTCCATGTACCCTTACCGATCAATATTTTTATTTCCTTGTGATCTGAAAAGGCTGCATTTATTATTTCTGCTTTTCTGCATTTGAGTGCCATGTTTCTGTGACCTAGTGTATGATCTATTTTTGTGAATGTGCCATGTGGTACTGAAAAGAAGGTGTATTCCTTTTTGTCCCTATTTATTTTTCTCCATATGTCTATTAACTCTAATTTTCCTAAGATTTCATTCACCTCACTTACCTCTTTCTTATTTATTTTTTGGTTTGATTTATCTAAATTTGATAGTGGTTGGTTCAAGTCTCCCACTAATATGGTTTTACTGTCTATTTCCTCCTTCAATTCTCCTAGTTTCTCTATTAAAAATTTGGATGCTATGCCATTTGGTGCATACATGTTGATTAGTGATAATTCCTCATTGTCTATACTCCCTTTAAACAGAATATATTTACCTTCCCTATCCCTTTTGATCAGGTCTATTTTTGCTTTGGCTTTGTCAGATATCATGATTGCAACTCCTGCCTTCTTTCTATCAGTTGAGGTCCAAAAGGTCTTACTCCAACCTTTAATTCTAATCTTGTGAGTGTCAACTTGCCTCATATGTGTGTCTTGAAGACAACAAATGGTAGGGTTTTGGGTTCTAATCCAATCTGCTATTTGTCTACGTTTTATGGGTGAGTTCATCCCATTCATGTTCAAAGTTATGATTGTCATTTGTGGATTTGCTGGCATTTTGATATCTTCCCCTAGTTCTGACCTTTCTTCTTTAGCTATCTCCTTTTGAACCAGTGATTTACTTTAGGTCAGTCCCCCTAGTCCCCTCCCTTGAGATGCTTCCCTTTCTAGCCCCTCCATTTTTATGCTCCCTTCCCCTCCCCCTCTCCTTCCCTCCCTTTTTATACCCCTCCCCCTCCTTAATTTTCCTTTCTTTCTTGCCCTATTGGAAAAGATAGAATTCAGGATCCCACTGGATCTAGATGTTTTTCCCTCTCAGACTGGATTTCACTGAGAGTAAGGTTTAAGTAATTCCACTTCACACTCTCTTCCTCTCCTTCTCATATGAGAGTTCTTCCGCCTCCCCTTCCCATGTGTATCTTTATATGGGAAAGATTATTCTATTAAGTCCCCCCTATTGTTATCAATGGTTCCCCCCCTCACTTTTCCTTCCTTTGCTCCCATTTTCCCCAAATCTTCTTAATGCCCCAATCTTTCCCTATGCATGTTTCTTCTAACTACTCTTATGATGATAGAATTTATGAGAGTTACACAAAACATTTTCCCCACATATTAATATATATAATTTGATGTAAATGTAGTCCTTATAGAAGAGAGTTTGACTTAAAGAAAAAGATAAAATGTATCTCCTTTTCCCTTTCTTTCATATTTACCTTTTCATGTTTCTCTTGCTTTCTGTGCTTGGATATCAAATTTTCCACTAAGTTCTGGTCTTTTCTTAGCAAATGCTTGGAAATCTTCTATTTTGTTGAATGCTCATACTTTCCCCTGGAAGTATATAGTCAGCTTTGCTGGGTAGTTGATTCTTGGTTGGAGACCCAGCTATCTTGCCTTTCTAAATATCTTGTTCCATGCTTTGCAGTCTCTTAGTGTGTTAGCCGCTAAGTCATGTGTGATCCTTATGGGAGCCCCCCTATATCTGAAGCTCCTCTTCTTGGCTTCTTGTAGGATTTTCTCCTTTTCTTGGAAGCTCTTGAATTTGGCAATTACATTCCTAGGGTTTGTCTTTTGGGGATTTAGTATAGAGGATGTTCTATGAACCCTTTCTATTTAGATTTTGCCCCCTTGCTCCAGAATGTGTGGGCAATTTTCTTTTATAATCTCCTGTAGAATAACATCGAGTTTATTGTTTATCTGTGCTTTTTCTGAGAGACCGATAATTCGGAGGTTGTCTCTTCTTCCTCTGTTTTCCAAGTCTGTTACCTTTTCAGTGAGATATTTTATGTTTTCTTCTAATTTATTAATTTTTTGGCTTTGCTTTATTGATTCTTGATGTTTTATGATCTCACTTTCTTTGAGTTGCTTAATTCTGGTCGTTAGGGACTGGTTTTGCTTTTCAGCTTTGTCTGCCCTTCTATTGGATGCTTTCAGCTCTTTTTCCAATTGAGCAGTCTTATCTGTCAGACTGCTGATCTCTTTCTCCCATTTTTCTTTCCAGAAGATTTCCATCTTTTGGGTAAGTTCCACTTTGAGATCTTTCAGAGCTTGTTGATAGTTTCCATTTTGGGAGGCATGTTTTGATTTTTTTTTTGGATTTCATCCTCATTCTCCTCTTTTCCTTGGGTACTTCCACCATAAAAGTTTTCAATAGTCACTTTTTTCCCTTTCTTCCTGGAGGCTTGATTTTGGGCCATGTGAGCCATCCCTTTGGTGGTTTTATTCCCCTTTCCTTTTTGGTCTGGGGTCTGGGTGGTATGGGCGGGTTTTCTGTGAATTTAGGTTGCCTCAGACTAGTTCTTCCCAGCCTCCGAGGTTTCTTAGAGAGCTGGGCCCCTGATCACAGCCAAACTGCCCAGGTGTTCAGCTCTGCCCAGATAACCAGCACATGGTCCACCCCTGGTGTTTAGCTCCGCCCAGATGCTCAGTGCAACTGCCCCGAGTACAGCTCCCTGGGTTCCCTTTGCTTGGCGCAGGATTCCCCCCTGTTTTTTCCTGGCAGTCCTCAGATCCCAAGGACCCTGGAGTGTCCCCCCAAGACAGAGACATTCCCCACTCACTCGCTGTCCCAGTGAGCACTTCGGTAGCTCACTCTGGTTTGGTGGGGGAGGTGTGAGGGGAGGGGAAGGGCGGCTCAGTTCACGTTTCTGTGCAAGCTTTCCCTCCTTCTTATTATAGTGTTGAAATGTTCAAACCCCACATACCTTTGCCTCTTTGGGCTACTGGGGAGTCCTTCTGTTCCTCCAAAGGTGATTTTTATGCTCCTTTTATGTAGTCTATTTCTTTCGGTGCTGGGGAGAGGAAGCGTGTGGCGTCTAGATTGCAGCCATGATTACCCGGAAGTTCAGTAATTAGATTTTTTTTCACATGACAATTGATAGTTTTAATTTCTTCTGAAAATTGCCTGTTTATATCCTGTGACCATTTACCGAAGGGGAATGGTTCCCTTTTTTTTTAATTTTTTATAAATTTGGATCAATTGCCTAATAGATTTGAAAAATGGGACCTTTATCAGAGAAATTTGCGATACATTTTCCCAGTTTCCTGCCTTCTTTCTATTTTAACTATAGTGATCTTGTTTGTGCAAAAACTTTTTACTGTTATGTAATCCAAATCAATTTTATCTCCTTTGAACGTCTCTATTTTATTAGGTCATTATCTTTTCTTTTATCCACATATTTGACAGGTAATTTTTTTCTTATGCTCCTCTAATTTGCTTCTGGCATAAATTTTTTACATCTGAGTCATGCACTCATTTTAAGATTATCTTGATATATGGTATGAGATGTTGATCTGTGACTAGTTTCTTCCAGACTAGTTTCTAGTTTTCCCAGCAATTTTTGTTAAATGATGAGTTCTTACACTAGGTTATTGTGCTTATTTGCTTCTGTATATTGTTCACCTAATGAAATGTATTGCTCAGTCACTCTATTCTTTAAAACCCTTGTTTTTTGTCTTACAATTAATGCTATGCATTGGTTTCCAAGAAGAGAAGTGGTTACCGCCTCCTCCCCCTCCCCCTCCTCCTCCTCCTCTTTCTTCTCCTCCTCCTCCTCCCCCTTCCACTCCCCCTTCTCCTCCTCCTTCTCCTCCTCCTTCTCCTCCTCCTCTGCTACCACCACTGTTACTACCACCACCTAAGCCTCCTGAGTACATATATTGTCTCCATTGGTAGAGCATTCGCAGCCGCAGCCACTACCTACAACCACCACAATAAGGAAGGTGAGCTTCCGCTGGTCCCACCTGCAGGCCTCAACAGTTCCTGGGTGGAGCTCCAGGTGAATGGCAATGGCAATGGCAACGATGGGAATGGAAATGGAAAGAATGGTGGTCTGGAGCATGTTCCCTCCTCCTCCTCCATTCACAATGGAGACATAGAGAAGCCCTGTAGTTCCTGAGTCAGTTCTCCCTGTGACAGTCCTTCCCCACAATAAGATGGTCAGATAGTGTTTGATATGGAAGAAGTGGAAGCTTTGCAGAAAAGTGTGGACTGGGTGTTGGACTGGTCCAGTTGGTCTGAGAACATCCCCTCCAAGGAATTCCACTTCCCGCTCCCAAACGTCCTATTTCTTTGGGTATGAGAAAAAGTGGAGTCAGGAAGAAAGGGGGCATTTTCTCTACAGGAGTTCTTAAAATGTTCATTCCATTGCTGTTCATCTCTCTTGTTTTGGCTTTAGGACTAGACATCCATATGGGAAAACGACTGAGTTCCCTATCTGCTAGCACCTACCGAGGGAGAGGAGAGCCCTGGCCATGCGCAAGACCTGTGAAATGCTGTCCCCATTATGTTAATGTATTTGAACTTGAGACCAGTCTAAGTATGCCTCAGCTGACGACCTTCATTTTACAAAGCCATGTTCCAGCTCCTCTTGGGATGCAGTATTTTATTCGAATTCTTGGGAGGTATTTTCAAGACCTCATGCCCTTTTTGACCTGTAGACCCTCAGTTTCCTCACAGAGTTTTTACCAATTTTCTAGAAATTTAGAGTCTTCTTTCTGACCCAAATGCCACCAGCAAGTGATTTTTCCGCAGCCTCCTTTGTCTCCTCCTTTTCTATTCTTCCCGAGTTAGAGTTTAAGCCTTCCCAGAGAAACACTGCCTGGTCCAGGACAGCAAACATCACTCTTTTGAAAAAGAAAGCAGGCTAGCAAGTATCCTATCAAACTGATTTTTTTCAAAATAAAGACAAGTTCTCCATAAGCTCACAATTTGTAGTTATAACAAAACCAAGAAAAAGAAACATGAGAGAAAGTAGCCTGTGTCAATAAAAGATATCTCAAATCAAAGAAGAGTGGTGAGGGCTAGACAATGGGGAAAAGTGACTTTTCCAAGGTCATATAAGTAGGAAGTGTCTGAGGCTAGATTTGAACTTCAGACTGCCATCTCCAGGCCTACCTCTCTATCCACTGAGCCACCTAAATGCCCCCTTAACTATTCTATTTGTAAAATAGTTTGAGATTTGGTACTGTGAGGCTCCTTTACCTTACATATATATATATTTTTTTTATTCCCTTGATATTTTTTATCTTATGTTCCTCTAGATGAATTTTATTTTTTCCAAAGTAATTCTTGGGTAGGTTTATTAGAATGTAACTAAATGAATAAATTAAAGTAGTAATAATATTTTTATACTATTGGCTTTCTGTCAATGCACAACTAATATCTATCCAATTATTTAGATTTGTCTATTTATTTTGTAATTGTGTTCATATGATATATGGAATATTCATGGAAGACTATGACCTCTGGTACTAGAGCTTGCCAAGCCCTTTCTATGGTTGCACATCCACCTTTGGTGTCCATCTGTCAGACAATTCTCAGCAGTCTGGGATGTCTACTCCAAGAAGTAGAGACTTCCCAAGGCAGAATGCATTGATGAGAACAATTTGTTCCAATAGCCATGAAGGTGGTGAAATCAGGTGCTGTGTAGCACTTAGACCTTGGCCAGACATCAAAGATGCCAAGATCACTTACTTCTTGCCAGGTTGCCTGGACCTTTGTCTTGCCACTGGGTTTCAATGACTCTGGAAGAGAGGATAATGTTGATGACTTTGTGCAACTCTGCCTCACTTAAATTCACACACAAGCAAAGATATCACAGGACATGATGTTATTGGTACTCTCTAAAAAGGAAGAATGACCAACAATAATTGTGTTCATATATTTCCTGTTCATTTATTGGCAGTTTGATTCATAAATATTTTATACTGTCACATTTTGAATGGGATAACCTATAGAAAACAGTAGCCAGTTCAGGAATGTGCATATAAATAATTGGACAGCTTTTAGAGTGATAAGTAGGGGAAATGGATACCAAAAAACTTTAGTGATTTTAGGACAAATAAAACTTATTTGATCAGAAAGAAGAGAAATTCGTTATTAAACAGCACTAGAAGGACTATGCATATCAATTGATGGAAAAATGATTACACATTTTCTTTACCTAGTTTCTCTAAATGTATATTCACTCTTCCCAAAAAATATTGAGCACATTTGTGGGAGAACAAATTCTAGATTTGTGTGTAGATTAACATTTGTCTATTATTTATTTTTCCTGAATTTGCTTTAATATATGTGTCACTGTGGCATTATTTCTTTTTTCTTATTTTAAAAAAAATTATGCTTAAGACCTAAAATTTAATCATGCTGAATATCTGGATTTGTATAAATTAAAGTGTGTTAGGATATATTTCCCTAAAACATAATTAACTCTGTAATCCCCAGATGTATTGAATGTGTTCATATGGTTGTTGTGCTTCTTTGGGAACCAAAGCCTTCTAGTTTAAGAGCAATATGGAGAGAGTATTTAAGAGAATATGGAGACAACCAAGATGGTGAATAGGCTTCCAGATACCCTGCGAGAATGGTATAAAATACTAACGTATTGGTGGCCAATCTATGCACATATGTAATTATTTTTACAAAAAACAATACACATTTCATATAATCACTTTGTTGTTATTTCTGATGTTTTCCTTGTACTGAAAATCAAAAAAGAAGGAAAAGAAGAGGAAAAAGAAGAAATGGAATAACAAAACTGGTTTCATAAATTTATATTTTCTGAGAAAGAAATGTGTATTCCAAGGAAAAATTAATATAATCTTAATTATAATTTGATATTTATACAAGTTTAAAAGGAACTTTCTCCCAACATCCCTCTGGGATAGTTAATGCAAATACTAATGCTCCAATTTTATTAAGAAGTTAGAGTTCAGAGAGATAGCTAGTAAACAGTATGGTCCCTAAGATTCTTTCTTACTCTTTACTACTTCCTTTCCTTGGATTCTGTAATATTGAAAATTAATATAATGCCAAATGTAATATGCTAAATGTAATATTTATAAATTGGTTTGGAAATATATTAGTTCAAAAAAGGATTGTTGTGGTCACCATTTATAAAATAATTAACTAAAATCACAAGGATGATAGTAGCTTTTAACAATTTAATTTTAATATAAATATAGTCTAAGAAAGAAATAAGAAGGGAAGAATATAGAAAAATATTTCCTAGCCTTTCTCCCTAATCTTACCAACCCATGAGAGTATCTTCCTCCCAAACCACCAAAGTCGAATCACAGAAAGACCCTTGGCCAAAGACCTCCAAAGAAGAATTCGATCTCCTCCATGGTCTAATTTTTTATAGTCCATTTACTCCACATCACTTCATTTCCATGTGCACTAGTCTATTACATCTCAAGAACCAATCAAAGTCTCTCTGATTCCGACCTGTAACCCTTAGTTCTGGGTCATGATCCTAGGACTCTTAACCTGTGACGTCTATTTGGAGCCTTCCAACCACTCTAATGGTTCAGACAAGCTGAAAGTTCACAACACTGGGAGGAAGGGGTTCCTGTTACAATTCTAACTTGAGGGGTAAATGATGTGACTAGAAATAATGGTGTGATATATCCATAAATAAATTTCATGAACTGCCCATCTGGTTATAATCCCATTTCTGCATGCCAAATCAGAAGGCACAGAAGTTGTAAGCAAAACCACAGAGAAAAGAAAGCAGGGGGTACCACTGTCCACTGCTATCTACTGAGAGAACCACATAGGGATGTGTGACAGTGTTGTGTTAACCTAGAAAGACAATTTAGAAGTATGAATCAAATCTGGGATGAGGGGCTGACAGCCTACTGAGTTACAATCATCCTCAAAAATTAGTGAGAATGGAGATGATAGAGGGTGGGAGACAAGAAGGATGTCAAACTAATCCAGAAAACAGTGCAAAAAAAGAATACTAAGTAGAAAGAATTTGGACCTCATATGAATGTAGACCCCAAGCATCTTGCTGAATTGAAGTAGAAACTATCTATGGATTCTACAGTCAGACAGTAGCTTCTAGCTGGCAGGAAGAGAAATTGGAAATATTTTTAGTCGACTAAGTCAATCTTCTCACAGATTTGTTAGAAGCCAAGTGCCCTTGAATTCTACTTACTTATGAACCTGACTGTTGCCTAATTATATTGCTATGCCTATATAAGTATCTATCTATAAATGATAATGCCTTTATAATGGATATAAAGAAATGTTACCTATTAAATTGGTAGGTGACATTGCTAGAAATCCTGGGCTTCGGAAGAAAAGTTATAATGCTTATGTTTTTCTTTTCTGCTATTTCTCCTTTCACAGGTCTCATTCTTTAAATACAGATTAGCTCTTCTGCAGAAAAAGGGTTTGCCATGAAATCTGACAATGAGTTATTGTGTCAAGAACAAAAGGGAAAATAAAAGGATTAACAAAAGGGAAAATAAAAGGATCTTGGAATCTCACATCAGATTATATAAACAATTATGCCTGATCAAGAGACAAGAGACCTTCACCTCATGGAAAGGTTAATGTTCCAGAGAAGAAAGGAGATACTGATCACAATAGCCAATGAATAAGGCCTTGTGGAAACAAACTTATTTTCATAAAAATCTTTTTTTTTAATTTTGAAACCGTACAGCCAGGGTAGAATCAATGGGAGGATTAAATCCAGATTTTAGGTTGTGTTCTCTATTTAGGTAAATGATCTGTCACCAGGGTGGTGCAGCTGGACCTGGAGTGATAAAGTCCAAAATTCAAATCTGGAAAGTGGGGATAATAATATTATTTAGCTTCCAGCGCTGTTATGAAGATCAAATGAGATAATATTAAAAAAAAACATTTTTCAACCTTTCAAGAACTAAATAAAACTTACCTATTATTATTATCATCCCTCATTTCACTACTCTTCAACGAAATGAGAGTGCCTTCTCTTTATTTGCCCAGTAATGCCTTTACAGATCAAGTATCCATCTGGGTACACATAGTACCATAGCACTTGGCATTATAAAAATGATCCATCAATCAGCCTCATAAATGAGAGAATGTTAGACTTTTCTATTCTCATCCTCCTTGATCACTTTCTGAGTTCAAAGATACCAAAGCTTATATCTACATAAGAAAGGAGCAGGTAACTCATTACTTTACCAAACCCCATCCTGGAGCCTTACCACCTCAACCAACTTCAAGGAGGAGGAAGCATCTAACACATTTCAGAGATGGAATTAAAAGGCCAGTACACCATCTTTAGAGCCAGAATACCTCCTATAACCTCTATTGCCATAGCATTAAACCAGTCTGGAAAAAAAGATTTGGAGACCTGTGTACTTCACTCTCATCTCCAGCCAACTATAAGGGAATGACCTTTAATAAATCCTCTTTGGACACAGAAGCTTCGTATATGGATTTCCTTTTCTCATCTCATTCCAGAGGTAAGAATGCCATATAATTATTCATTTGAAGAGGCATTTTCTGCCAAATGAAGGAACAGAAATGGGTAGGGAAAAAGGAACAAATCTCTTCTTCATATTAAACTTCCTTTGGGAGCCCTTATTCTAATTGGTTTAGTGTGTGGGCTTAATTTACTCTCATTTACTCCATAATTATAAAATTTTAGAATTTTATACTAAAAATTTATGCTACTTTGTATTAAAAATCTATGAAAACTAAATATTCCTCTTCCATGTTTTTAATTTGTTTTCCCCTCTACAGATTTCTATTACTTGGCTATAGACAATGTCATTTTAAGTTAAAAGAAATCATTTTCTCTTAGGACAATTAAATATTGTATTTCTTTATTTTCCATTCTGTTGAAGGACAGTATTATATAGTGGATAGAGTGTGGGCCATTGAATCGGATAAATCTTGCTTCAAATTTTGTCTCTGACATTAACTCTATGGCCATAGATGAATCATTTAATCATATTTCACGTCAGACAACTGCCTAACACTTCTTATTCCAAAGGAATTCTTGATTAATTCCTTGCCCTAATTAACTTTGGGGACTTCCATGATATTGTACAATACAATTAACACATGTATTATTAGGAGTCCTCACTGAATCTTTGATGCTTCAATGCTATTGTGGCAGGTTGGGAAAAGTCATTCATCGACTATAAGAGCCACATGTAAATAAAGAGATCCTTTTTATAGCTGTAATGATTTCCTGAAAATCATGTCAAACTTTTAAAAAATGAATAATATATATTGACCAGAACAATTTTATTATTGGTATCTTGATTCATTACTAAATATTTAGTATTAAATTATTTATAGGTTATACTCAATAGTGTTTTTGAAAAGCAAAGATAAAAAACCTTTATAGTTCCCTCTATAAGATGTCCCATATGAATGGAATCATGTGGAATAGAAAATAAAAATATTTTCTCAGAATTTGTTAAAATAATACATATATTTGAGAACAAAAGAATTCTTCATTAAATATATAATTATTTGGAAAATTCTAAATGATGGATCAACTGCTAAAACAGGCATAGCTATTTATAAATACAGATAATCAAAGGAGTCCTAATATGCTTTAAAGTGTATATGTTATGCACACATACAACACAATTCTTTAGAATAATAAATTTTATCTGAAAACCATCTAGGCAACTATAATTACTTTTAGCTTTATAATAACATTGTTTTATATATTTAGTTAAAAATAAGTTACACCAATATTTGGTGGGTGAGTGGGATGACATTGTTGGGGAGAAATTTGAATAAATATCTGTATTTCATGAAGTTTCTCAGTAGCAAAGAAAACATTCAAGTTTTGTCTCATGGCTTTTGAACTTTTTTTTTCAAAGCTCTAGAATGAAAAGATAATTACAATTGCTAATAATCATGGCTATGACCCTATTTCTCTTATTGAAAATGCATTTTTAAAAGTAAAGCAATGCTTCTCCTTGTCACTTTTCTAAACTCTATAGGTCAATTCAATTAGGGTAGTGTCAGTTCATGGGTAGTGAGCTAGTCTTAAAATCGGGGAATTTAAGCTCTGCTTCACATAAACTTTCTGGGTGACTTTGCATAAGTCATTTAACTTCTAAGTGGTTTAAGCAATTCCAAGAAAGCTGCAGAAAAGATACTACTACATTGTTGGAGATAGTTTCCTCACCAGGGAGTTTCTCATACAATTAAAATTATAGGTCAAGTCTCTATCCTATGGGTAGGGTACAGTGCTAAATTTTGGGGGACGGGGAGGGGGGAATAAATAAACTGAGATAGCCTCTGATCTCAAGAAACTTAAAAGGATATAATATGTTAAGATATTTCATTGTTTAGTTGTTTTCAGTTGTATCCAACTCTTTGTGACCCTTTTGGGGTTTTCTTGGCAAAGATACTGAAGTGCTTTGCCATTTCCTTCTCAAACTTATTTTAGAGATAAGGAACTATTTTAGAGATAAGAAACTAAGGCAAATCTGGTTAAATGACTTGGCTCGGGTGTTTGAGGCTAGATTTGAACTCAGGAATAAGAGTCTTCCATCTACTGTACCAGCTCGCTGTTAGATGTTGAGATATAAACAACTATTAAACATTTACAAAATAATTTCAAGGAGGAGAGAACAAACAACTTGGCACCAATCCAGTGATGCTGTTGCTCTTTCTCTTCCTACTCTAGACATTTTCTCTGACTATCCATTGTGCCTGGAATACTCTCCCTTTTTATCTCTGCCTTCTGACAACTAAAATGTCAGGTCATAAAAGAAACCTTTCTTCATCCCTCTTCATTCTAGTGCCTTCCTCTTGAGGTTTATTTTCTATCAATTCCATATATTGCTTGTTTGTCCATAATATCTCTCACTTTAGATAGTGAGCTCCTCAAGAGCAGTCTGTTACTTTTCTTTGTACCCCTAGTGCTTAGCACAGAGATGGCATATTGTAGACACTTGATAAATGTTTACTGACCTGCTGATGATCAAGAAATAGCTTATGTGGCACCGGAGTTGGACCCTGAAGCAAACAAGAAATTCAAAGAATTGGAAATGAAGAGGGATCAGATTTGAGGAAGAGTGGTAACTTGTGCAAAGACCCAGGCAGAATATGGAATGTTATGAATGGCAAATAGACTACAAGCTTGTTTTGTTACAACATACCATGGATGATAAAGAGTAACATGAAAAGAAATCTAGTAATGTACACTGGAATCCAAATGTGAGGGGCTTAAATGCTAAATAGGGAAGTATTTATTTTGTCCTAAAGGCAATAGAGAAACTGTATAAGCAAGAGGATGATGTGATTAAAACTGTTCATTAGGAATTTCTATTTACAGGATTGTCTGGTCATTTGGCAGGTGACTGGAGAAAAGATTAACGAGATGAAAGACTGGAAACAGGAGGTGATGAAGGGCTGGATTGGGACCAAGGTCATGGAAGTGAAAGAAGGGAACAGATGGGAGAGAGGTGGAAATGAGAGATGCAAGATTGAGCCTAAGACTAGATATGGAAGTTATGGGAAAGTGAAGATACAAAAATAACTCCAAAGTTGTGTACCCGGGAGACATGAAGGTTAATGGTGTCCTGGACAGAAATAAAGTGGTAAAGAGGAAACCTGTATTTGAATGTTCAGGAACCACAAAAGTATTGTTGATTGCAGTTAACTTTTCTCAATTTTAGCTGTCGCAGGAAAAAAAGAAATAAATTTGTTGACTTCCTACTTCACTACAAAGGCCTTCAGAGAGTTACCAGATAATTAGCAAGGACATGTGAAAAATATCTTTAAAATATCTCTGCCAGCATCTTTGATAAGCATAGAAACATGATCTAATGTAACATGGTTTTTTGTAGTGATAATCTGACAAGCATTAAGGGAGAGTTGTGAATAGGTGTGAGGGTAGGATCAAAATTTACCCCTAACCCACTTAGCTGTAACAAAATGATCACAAATACATCTTATTTTGACTGAGTGTGATCAAGTCCTGGCTACTTTCCTAGGTGGGCAATAGATTTGGGATAAGATGTCTGTTCAGTATAAAAAAAGGTTCGTGTTCACACCCTACAAGGACTCTATAAAACCAGCAAGCTAGTTGAGACAAGAGACTTGAATGAGTGGTGAGCTGGGGAGAAAGAAACCTTCTAGTCAATCTTCTGAAACAGAATTATTTGAGCTGTGGGAGCACTTTTACCTAAGCCTAGGTTTCTTTTTGTCCTAGTGGAGGCTTATGAGCCATAGTATTAGAAAGACAAAAACTCAATCCTTTAGGGCCATCCTTAGAATCCTAAGGAAGAAATATGGCTAGGCTTGCTCTAGGGACTCAACAACTATGTGAGATTGTGGGATAAAGACCCTTATAGACTAGCAAGGAACTGACTGACTAACAAACTACAGGACAAATAGACACTATCTGTTTTTCAGGGGACAAAGTTCCCTTATATATAATCAATTGATCATTGGTCACCTACTAGATTCATAGAGCTGGAAAAGATCCCACTTTGTACTTGAAAAAAATAATTCTCTTAAAAAGGAAGAAAATAAGTGGTCAAACAGACCTTCCTTGAGAATCACCAATCCTTTTACATTGTTGTTGTTCAGTCATGTCAGTCATATCTGACTCTTTGTGACTCCATTTGGGGTTTTGATGGCAAAGATACCAGAGTGATTTGCCATTGCCTTCTCCAGTTCATTTTGCAGATGAGGAAAATGAGACAAACAGATTGAAATGACTTGACCAAATTATCCAGCTAATAAGTGTCTAAGACCAGATTTGAACTCAAGAAGATAATTCTTTCTGAGAGCAGAACCAACACCATCCACTGTGCCACCTAGCTGTCCTCCCTCCCCTATAGTAAACATTTAATAAATACTATCTTTTGGATAATTTCCAAGGATGAATCTTTGGAATAAAAAGGAAAATGGAATAAAAGGAATATATGGAATTTTGGAATAAAAGGAAAATATGACTGCATCGGGGGAAGCTAAACTTTCCATGTGAAATAACAATAAAAACTAACTTGCCAGTCAATAGTCTGTTACAAAGTATTTATTAGGCATTTACAATGTTCCAGACATTATTCTAAGCCCTGACAATACAAAGAAAGGCAGAAGAGAGTCCCTGTTCTCAAGGATTTTACAATCTAATGGAGAAGTGAACTTGCAAACAACTATACACAAACAAGCCCAATAGGCCAAAAGGAAAGAATTACTAGAGGAAAGGAACAAAAATGAGGAGATATTGGGAAAGGCGTAAGGTAGAAAGTTGGATTGTTGCTGGGAATTAAAGGAAACCAGGGAAGCCTGGGCATTCCTGGCAAGGGGTACAACAAGAGATAATGCATGAACTGAGAGTTGGAGTAATTTTTTTGTGGGAACAGGAAGGAGTCCAAGGTCAGTGGTTTTGAGACAGGGTTAGATTAGGAAGGGTTTTGAAAGCCAGAGTTTTTCATTTCATTCTAGAAAGAAAGGTAAGGTGACATTGTTGGATCTGTGCTTTTGAAAAATAAATTGGGAGTTAATGAAGGATAGATTAAAGTGAGGAGACAGTTGTGGCAAAAAGACCAATCAGATAAAGTCTAGGAGTGAGGTGATAAGAGCCTACACCAGGGGGGTAGCAGTAACAGAGAGAAGAAAAGGGGGGTACATTGAAGAGATTTTTCAAAAGTGAAATCAACAGGCTTTGACAGTTATCATGATTGTGACTCTTGCATTCTTCTCAGTTGAAACCCAACAGATTTGGCTCCATCCTCTTACTTTTACCCTATGGATGTCTACCTTCCTCATGTGTATTTCTTGTAGATAGCATATGGGAGGGCTTTGGTTTCTAATCCACTCTGCTATTTGCTTGTGTTTTATGGGTGAGTTCATTCCATTCACATTCAGGGTTATGATTACCAGCTGTGTATTTCCCAGCATTTTGATTTTCACTCCTGATCCTGGCTTTTCTTCTTTCAGTATTTCCTTCTACAATTGTGTTTTGTTTTTAATCGGTCACCCTAATTCCCACCTTTATTTTACTTCCTTTTCTATATCCCCTACCTTCTTATTCCCCTCCTATTTTCTTTACAGTATTTTTATACTACCCCCCCACCCTCTCTCTCCCTTGTACTGCTTCCCTCCCAACCAGTCCATTTGTTACCCTTCTACTTCCCTCTAGGGTGCAAATCAATTCTCTGTCCCAATGTATTTGATTGTTCTTCCCTTTTTGAGTCCATTTCAATGCATATAAGAATTGAGTATTTTCTATCTCAAACCTCTTTACCCTTCTAGTGTTTTGATATTCTCTCCCCTCCCATCATGCGCTTCTTTGTGACATATAAATTTACTCCCTTTTGCTTCTTTTCCCATTTCTTTTAGTATTAACCTTTTTTAGCTATAGTTGTATATATACATATATATGTATTTATGCATACATATATCTATATACATATTTATGTCTTGGCATTTCATCCTATACAGTTTGTCACTTTTCCCTCTAAATGTAATTCTTCTAGCTTCCCAGGTGATAATGACAAATTTTAAGAGTTACCAATGACCTCTTTTCTTATAGGGATACATATCATTTTAACTTATTGCTTCTCTTTAAAAAATACTTTGTTTGTTTGTTTTTTGGTTTTGTTTTTCTTTTTCCTTTTTCACCTCTTTCTTAATTACCTTTTGATGATTCTCCTGAGTTCTGTGCTTGGACTTCAAATTTTCTGTTCAGGTCTGGTCTTTTCTTTACAAATGCTTCGAATTATTCTATTTTGTAAAATGACCATACTTTCCCCTGTAAAAATATAGTCAGTTTTGCTGGGTAGTTCATTCATGGTTGTAGACATAGTTCCCTTGCTTTCCAGAATATCATGTTCCATGACTTTTGGTCCTTCAGTGTATCTGCAGCCAGATTTTGTGTTATCTTCACTTTGGCTCCATGGTATCTGAATGAATTCTTAGCAGCTTGTAATATTTTTTCCTTGATCTGATAGTTCTTGAATTTGGCTATAACATTCCTGGGTGTAGTCAGTTGGGGATTAAGCACAGGAAATGATCTGGATTTTTCAATCTCCACTTTTCCCTCTTTTTTCTAGAATATCGAGGTAGTTTCTTTTTCTTTTTTTTTAAAACATTATTTTATTTGGTCATTTCCAAACATTATAAAAAAAGATCATTTTCCTCCCCTCCCCCATAGCCAACACACGATTCGACTGGGTATCATTTGTGTCCTTGATTCGAACCCATTTCCATGTTGTTCATATTTGCATTAGAGTGTTCATTTAGAGTCTCTCCTCAGTCATATCCCCTCAACCCCTGTAGTCAAGCAGTTGCTTTTACTCGATGTTTTTAGTACCACAGTTTGTCCTCTACTTGTGGATATTGTTTTTTCTCCTAGATCCCTGCAGATTGTTCAGGGACATTGCATTGACACTAATAGAGAAGTCCATTACCTTCGATTGTACCACAGTGTATCAGGCTCTGTGTACAATGTTTTCCTGGTTCTGCTCCTTTCGCTCTACAACACTTCCTGGAGGTTGTTCCAGTCTCCATGGAATTCCTCAACTTTATTATTCCTTTTAGCACAATAGTATCCATCACCAACATATACCACAATTTGTTCAGCCCTTCCCCAACTGAAAGGCATCCCCTCATTTTACAATTTTTTGCAACCACAAAGAGTGCAGCTATGAATATTCTTGTACAAGTCTTTTTCCTTATTATCTCTTTGGGGTACAAACCCAGCAGTGCTATGGCTAGATAAAAGAGCAGACGGTCTTTTATCGCCCTTTGGGCATAGTTCCAAATTGCCCTCCAGAATGGCTGGATCAATTCACAATTCCAGCAGTAATGAATTAATGTCCGTACTTTGTCACATCCCCTTCAGCAATCATTACTTTCCTTTGCTGTCATGTTAGCCAAGCTGCTAGGTGTGAGGTAATACCTCAGAGTTGTTTTGATTTGCATCTCTCTGATTATAAGAGATTTAGAACTCTTTTTCATGTGCTTATTAATAGTTTTGATTTCTTTATCTGAAAACTGCCTATTCCCTTGCCCATTTATCAATTGGAGAATAGCTTGATTTAGTTCTTTGTAAATTTGAGTAATTAAACCTTTGTCAAAGATTTTTATGAAGATTGTTTCCCAATTTGTTGCTTTCCTTCTGATTTTAGTTACATTGGTTTTGTTTGTACAAAAACTTTTAAATTTGATGTAGTCAAAATTATTGATTTTACATTTTGTGACTCTAAGTCTTGCTTGGTTTTAAATCTTTCCCTTCCCAAAGGTCTGATATGTATATCATTCTGTGTTTGCCTAATTTACTTACAGTTTCCTTCTTTACGTTCAAGTCATTAACCCATTCTGAATTTATCTTGGTGTAGGGTGTGAGGTGTTGATCCAAGCCAATTTTCCCAGCAATTTTGATCAAATACTGGATTTTTGTCCCAAAAGCTGATATCTTTGGGTTTGTCATAGACTGTCTTGCTGAGGTCATTTACACCCACTCTATTCCACTGATACGCCTTTCTGTCTCTTAGCCAGTACCAAATTGTTTTGATGACCACTGCTTTATAGTATAGTTTGAGATCTGGGACTGCAAGTCCTCCATTGCATTTTTTTTTCATGATTTCCCTGGATATCCTTGATCTTTTGTTCTTCCAAATGAACTTAGTTATGTTTTTTTTCTAATTCAGTAACGAGGTTTTTTGGTAGTTCAATGGGTATGGCACTAAATAAGTAAATTAATTTGGGTAGGATTGTCATTTTTATTATGTTAGCTTGTCCCACCCATGAGCAATCAATGTTTTTCCAATTGTTTAGATCTAGTTTTAACTGTGTGGAGAGTGTTTTGTAGTTGTGTTCATATAGTTCCTGTGTTTGCTCGGCACATAGATTCCTAAGTATTTTATATTGTCTAGGGTGATTTTAAATAGTATTTCTCTTTCTAATTCTTGCTGCTGAAATGGGTTAGAGATATATAGAAATGCTGATGACTTGTGTGGGTTTATTTTGTATCCTGCAACTTTGCTAATGCTATTGATTATTTCGAGTAACTTTTTGGTTGATTCTCTAGGATTCCTTAAGTAAACCATCATATCATCCGCAAAGAGTGATAGTTTGGTCTCCTCATTGCCAGTTTTAATACCTTCAGTTTCTTTTTCTTCTCTAATTGCTACTGCTAGTGTTTCTAGTACAATGTTAAATAATAGAGGTGATAATGGACATCCTTGTTTTATTCCTGATCTTATTGGGAAGGCTTCTAGGTTATACCCATTACAGATGATGTTTGCTGATGGTTTTAGATATATACTGTTTATTATTTTTAGGAATGGCCCTTCTATTCCTATACTTTTGAGTGTTTTCAATATGAGTGGGTGTTGTATTTTATCAAAGGCTTTTTCTGCATTTATTGAGATAATCATGTGTTTTTTTGTCAGTTTGCTTGTTTATATGCTTAATTATGTGGATGGTTTTCCTAATATTGAACCATCCTTGCATTCCTGGTATGAATCCTACCTGGTCATAGTGGATGACCCTTGTGATGACTTGCTGGAGTCTTTTTGCTAGTATCCTATTTAAGATTTTTGCATCTATATTCATTAGGGAGATTGGTCTATAGCTTTCTTTCTCTGTTTTTGACCTGCCTGGCTTTGGGATCAGTACCATCTTTGTATCTTAAAATGAATTTGGTAAAACTCCTTCTTGGCTTATTCTGTCAAATAGTTTGTATAATATTAGGATAGTTGTTCTTTGAATGTTTGGTACAATTCATTTGTGAATCTATCTGGACCTGGGGATTTTTTCTTAAGGAGTTCTTTGATGGCTTGTTCAATTTCTTTTTCTGATATGGGATTGTTTAGGTAATTTATTTCTTCCTCTTTTAGTCTAGGCAATTTATATTTTTGTAAGTATTCATCCATATCACCTAGATTGCCATATTTGTTGCCATATAATTGGGCATAGTAGTTTTTAATGATTGCCTTAATTTCCTCTTCATTAGAGGTGAGGTCTCCCTTTTCATCTTGGATGCTGTCAATATGGTTTTCTTCTTTCCTTTTTTTTAAATTAGACTGACCAGTACTTTGTTTGTTTTATTTGTTTTTTCAAAGTACCAGCTTCTAGTCTTATTTATTAAATCAATAGTTCTTTGACTTTCATTTTTATTAATTTCACCTTTGAGTTTTAGGATCTCTAATTTAGTCTTCATCTGAGGATTTTTAATTTGTTCACTTTCTAATTTTTTAATTTGCATGCCCAATTCATTGACCTCTGCCCTTCTTAATTTGTTAATATATTAATTCAAGGATATAAATTTCCCCCTGAGTACTGTTTTGACTGCATCCCATAGGTTTTGAAAGGATGTCTCATCATTGTCATTTTCTTCAATGAATTTATTAATTGTTTCTGTGATTTGTTCCTTAACTATCTGGTTTTGGAGAATCGTATTGTTTAATTTCCTATTAATTTTTGATTTACCTCTCCATGTTCCATTACTAATTATTATTTTCATTGCATTGTGATCTGAGAAAGTTGCATTTATTATTTCTGCTCTTTTGAACTTGTTTGCAATGTTTTTATGCCCGAATACATTGTCAATTTTTGTGACTGTACCATGTGCTGCTGAAAAGAAGGTATATTCCTTTTTATCCCTATTTATTTTCTCCACATGTCTACTAACTCTAATTTTTCTAAGATTTCATTCACTTCAGTTACATCTTTCTTATTTATTTTTTGGTTTGATTTATCTAGTTCAGATAGAGGAAGGTTCAGGTCTCCCACTAGTATAGTTTTTCTATCTATTTCATCCTTGAGCTCCACTAGTTTCTCCTTTAGAAATTTGGATGCTATGCCATTTGGTGCATACATATTGAGTACAGATATTTCCTCATTGTCTATACTGCCTTTTATCAGGATGTAATTACCTTCTCTATCTCTTTTAACTAGATTTATTTTTACTTTGGCTTTGTCCGACATCATGATTGCAACTCTTGCCTTCTTTTTATCAATTGATGCCCAATAGATTTGGCTCCATCCTCTTACTTTTACCCTATGCGTATCTACCTTCCTCGTATGTGTTTCTTGTAGACAGCATAAGGTAGGGTTTTGGATTCTAATCCACTCTGCTACTCGCTTGTGTTTTATGGGTGAGTTCATTCCATTCACATTCAGAGTTATGATTACTAGCTGTGTATTACCCAGCATTTTGATTTCTACTCCTGTTCCTGCCTTTTCTTCTTTCAGTATTTCCTTCTACACCAATGTTTGTTTTTAATCAGTCCCCCTAGTTCCCACCCTTATTTTGCTTCCCTTTCTACCCCCCTCCCTTCTTATTCTCCCCTTATTTTCCCTGTAGTCTTTCTAAAATTAACCCCCCGCCCCCTCCCTTCCTTGTATTGCTTCTCTCCCCACCAGTCCATTTGTTACCCTTCTACTCCCCTATAGGACGCAAATCTATTCTCTGCCCCCTATGGATTGGATTGTTTTTCCTTCTTTGAGTCAATTTCAAAGCACGTAAAAGTTGAGTATTTCCTGTCTCTGACTTCTTTACCCTTCCAGTGTATTGATGTTCTCCCACCGCCACCATGAGCTTCTTTGTAACATATACATTTACCCCCATTTGTTTCTTTTCTCATTTCTTTTAACATTAACCTATTTTTAAGCTCTAGTTATATATATATATATATATGTATGTATGTATATATATGCATACTCATGTGTATGTATTTATGCATGCATATATATCTATATACCTATTTATGTCTTGTCCTTTCATCCTATACAGTTTGTCACTGTTCCCTCTAAGTATACTTCTTTTTGCTGCCCAGGTAATAACAACAGTTTTCAAGAGTTACCAATGACCTCTTTTCTTATAGGGATACATATCATTTTAACTTATTGAGTCTCTTAAAATTTTTTTTGTTTTGTTTTGTTTTTCTTTTTTCCCTCTTTTTTAATTACCTTTTGATGATTCTCTTTCATTCTGTGCTTGGACATCAAGTTTTCTGTTCAGGTCTGGTTTTTTCTTTATGAATTCTTGAAATTCTTCTATTTTGTTGAATGACCATACTTTCCCCTGTAAGAATATAGTCAATTTTGCTGGGTAGTTGATTCTTGGTTGTAGACATAGTTCCTTTGCTTTCCACAATATCATATTCCATGCCTTTCGGTTTTTCAGTGTGGATGCAGCCAAATCCTGCGTTATCCCCACTGTGGATCCATGGTATCTGAATGACTCTTCTTGGCAGCTTGCAATATCTTTTCTTTGGTCTGATAGTTCTTGAATTTGGCTATAACATTCCTGGGTGTTGTCAGTTGGGAATTAAGTACAGGAGGTGATCTGTGGATTCTTTCAATCTCCACTTTTCCCTCTTCTTCTAGGATATTGGGGCAGTTTTCTTTAATAATTTCCTGTAGTACGATGTCAAGGCTTTTTCTTTTGTCATGATCTTCTGGCAGACCAATGATTCTTAAATTGTCTCTCCTTGAACAATTTTTTAAATCCTCTGTTTTGGGAATGAGATGCTTCATATTTTCTTCAATTTTTTCATTCTTTTGGTTTTGTTTTATAGTGTCCTGCTGCCTTGTGAGGTCAGTTAATTCTAGTTGTTGTATTCTGTTTCTTAAAGACTGGATTTCATCCTTGGCTTTTC
Source organism: Monodelphis domestica (assembly GCF_027887165.1). Classification (NCBI taxonomy): domain Eukaryota; kingdom Metazoa; phylum Chordata; class Mammalia; order Didelphimorphia; family Didelphidae; genus Monodelphis; species Monodelphis domestica. The sequence goes on from NC_077230.1 coordinate 53,702,412, forward strand.
GGTCATCCTTTTCCTTTTGGTCTGATTTTCTTTGGAGGTCATCTTTCATCCTCTTTACCTCGTCTTTCATCTCCTTTTTCTCATCTTTCATCTTCACCTCATCTTTCATCTTCTTTGCCTCATCTTTCATCTCCTTTGCCTCATTTTCCAGCTGGTTGATTTTGGCTTTCAAGACTCTATTTTCTGTTTCCAGATGATTTATCTTAGTTTTTAAGTTCTTTTCCCAATTGTCTTCATCCTCACTTGATTGTGTTTTGAATTGCATTTTGACTTCTTCCAAAGCCTGTATCCAATTCGCTGGGATTTCTGATTTTTCCTTTGCTGATCCCTTCCCCTCTGTTTTGTTCACTCTTTGCTCATTACCTGTACAGAAGCTATCTATTGTAATTTCTTTCTTCTTTTTCTGTTGTTTGCTCAAGTTTACCCCCTTCTTTGCTCCCCGTATTTGTCTGTGCTCTTGCTCCTCTCATTTTTTTTTTTGTTTTGGGACTGTCAGGCTCCCCTCTTGGAGCTTTGTCAGATCTCTTGGTACATTCTCTAGGGGAGGAATGTTATCTTCCCTGTCCTCTGGAGGCTTTTGACCAGATTAAGTTCAATGGGGCTGAGCTGTATGTGCTCTGAGGCTGAAGACTCCTGGAAGGCTGGTGCCGCCCAGGCTCCCTCTAGTTCTCTCCAGCTGTTTCTCGACTGTCTGCAAGGGTCCCCAGTGCCTTTGCCTTCCCCGAGGTTCCTGTCCTCAAGGGAGGCCCTGCACTCTAGGGGGTAGGGGTGCTGGCCTCCCTGAGCTCTGAGGTGTCCTGATGGGATTAGGTTCAACTGGGTTGGTCTGGATGTGCCTCGAGGCAAAAACCTCTGGTAAGACTGGAGCCAGATGGAATGACCCAGCTACGGGGCTGCAGGGTCCCCGGTCTCTCCCTAGCTTCCTTCCCGCTGCCCACACTGGACACTCCAAGCCTGGTGCCCTGCTGCTCACAAGGTAGACCCTTCAAACCAGCACCTTTGCCCTCCCAGAGGTTCCCTCTGCCGCTGGGGGCTCAGTGCTGTGGATTGGTGGGTAGGGGCCCTGGGACCTTCCTTCTGCCTTCCCCTTATACCCAAGTGTTCCCAGATTATGGTTTTTGGGAGGCGTACCTTTTGATTTGAGTGCAGAAGGAGGGCTCCCCATCTCTGTCCTGTTGTTAAGTTTGAATTTCAGTCCCCTAGGATCATTCAGTTTGTGATCGGTAAGGAACAGTTTTCAGAGGTCTGAACTTTTGCTGCTTCTAAGCCGCCATCTTGACTCTGCCTTTCTCGAGGTAGTTTTCTTGGATAATTTCCTGTAGGATGATATCCAGGGTTTTTCTTTTGTCATGGTCTTCTGACCAATGATTCTTAAGTTGTCTCTCCTGGAACTATTTCCTAAATCTTCTGTTTTGTGAATAAGGTGCTTCATATTTTCCTCAATTTTTTCATTCTTTTGATTTTGTTTTATAGTATCCTGCTGCTTTGTGAAGTCACTTGCTTCTAGTTGTTGTATTCTGATTTTTAAAGACTTGATTTCATCCTTGGCTTTTTTGGTCATCCTTCTCCTTCTGGTCTGATTTTCTTTGGAGGTCATCTTTTATCTTCTCTGCCTCATCTTTCATTTTCTTTGCCTCATCTTTTATCTCCTTTGCCTCATTTTCAAGTTGATTAATTTTGGCTTTCAAGACACTGTTTTCTGTTTCTAAATGACTTATCTTGCTTCTTAAGTTCTTTTCCCAGTTGTCTTCAGCCTCTCTTAATTGTGTTTTGAATTGTATTTTGAGTTCTTCCAAAGCCTATATCCAGTTAGCTTGGGTTTCTGTTTTTTTTTTTTTGCTTGGTGTTCCTTCATCCTTCTCTGTTCCATTTGCTCTTTGTTTGTTTCCTGTATAGAAGCTGTCAATTGTAATTTATTTTTTATTTTTCTGTTGTTTGCTTGTTTTTACCCCTGCAGTTGCCTGTACTTTTGCTTCTCTCATTTTTTGTTGGATCTGTCATTTGGGGTCTTCTGTCAGCCTTCACCCTTGGATCTTAATCAACAAATCTCTCAGTACAGTTTGTGGGGGAAGGGTGTTGGAGTTTGAGCTTCCCTGCCCTCTGAGAGCTTTGATGGGATTAAGTCCAAATGGGTTGAGCTGGATGTGCCCTGAGGCCAAAACCTTGGGGGGGGGGGGGGTTTGGAGTGTCTCCACTGCTGCAACTAGGCTGCCCCCTTTGAGCTTCTTCTCTAGCTGCTTCCCCACCACCTGTGTTCAATGCTCTGAGTTTGGCACAGCTTTGCTCACAAGGTACTCCCTCCAGACCCGCACCTTTGCCTGCCAGAGGTTCCAGCTACCACTAGAAGTTTAGCTCTTTAAGTGAGGGAGGGGTCCTTGGACCTTCCTTCTTCCTTCCCCTTAAACCCAAGTGTTATCTAATTCAGGCTTTTGGGGGGGGATACTTTTAAATTGAGTCCAGCAGGAGGGTTCCTTGTTAGGTTTGATTCTCAATCCCCTAGGAGCATTTAGTTTGTTATTGGTAAGGAAGGGTTTTCAGAGGTCTGAACTTTCGCTGCCTCTATGCCACCATTTTGACTTCACCTCCCAAATCAACAGGCTTTGCCAACAGATTGTATATGAGGGGAAAGAAATTGCAAGGAGTCAAGGAATAACTTACATTATGAGCCTAGGGGTCTAGGAGAATGGAGAGTGCCCTTAAAGTCAATAGAAAATTTTGAAAGGGAGGACAGTTTAGGTGGAAATATATATAAATATATATATATATATATATATATATATATATATATATATATATATATATGCCTTTGAGATTTAAGAAGCACTTAACAGATATCTCATTTATTCTTCACAACAACCATGGGAAATAAGTACTATTATTATCCTCATTTTATAGATGAGAAACTAAGTCACAGATAGATTGTTACCTACAGTCACACAGCTATATGTCTGAGGCCAGATTTGAACTTAAATCTTCCTGACTTGAAGTCAAAAATTCTTACCTACAGTGCCATTTCACTGCCTGTATATGACATAATGACACAAATTAGACTCTTTCTTTACAAGACCACAACTGTGTTAAATATGCCCAAAGAAAAGTAGATATCTATTGAACTTTCAAAAATGTTTGTAGGAAATTTTCAAGTACATACAAAGTTTTTTGAGGCAAGAAAAATTTGTTGTAATGATAAGCACTATTTTGGTGATATATTTTATTTATTTTTTTGTCTAACTTTAATAACTTCCACGTCCTGTTATTATAGGAAGTAAATAAGTGGAATCAGACTCAGAAGACAAACATATGCAAAAAGAAAATGCCTTAGGAAGGCATCTCATTTTCAAAGATACTTCACTGTCAAAAATGGTACAGAAATATTTCAGGAAATTTAAAAAGGAATGACTTTCCTTCAACTTAGTCTTCTACAGAAAACAGATACAAAGTGCTATAATGAAAACAATGGGTATATTATTCATCCTTATACAGCTCCATCTTCAATCTCACTCCTCTTACCAATCTATCTCCAAGTTATATTTCCCAAAAAAAGTCTTAAAGGGGAAAAAAAAACATTCCATCAGAGTTATTTTTTCTATTCTGCCCTGCAGGCAGCCATTGAAGTCAATGATGACCTGTCAGTGCTAATGTGATTGCTATAAAACCAAATATACACTAAAGAACTTAAGAGTGATGGGACATTGTTCTAATAACCTATGCTTTTAAAAAGATTATCCCTATTAAAGATATTTGTGCACATTATTTTTTCAAGGATTGTAACAGATTATATAAATTAACTCCATGTTAAGCACTGGTGATCCTATCCTATTTAAGAAACCTTTGCCCAGTCACAATATTCATACGATTACCTCTATAATGAAAAGCACTTGGGTTTAAAGAGGATATTTACACCAGGAAAGGAATCTACTGATTTCAGATTATTTGACAAAGCCTCATACTATCATTCTGTGGAATATTAGATAAAATCTACCTGAGTCCAGCTTCAAAACCTTTGTTTAATGCAAAGACAAGAGATTTCATTTTCAAAACATGACACTTTACTTTTGTACTGAGGTAAGCAGCCTTCTTCAGGGACATTACAGAACATGGTGAGCTTGGCTTTTTCCTGCCTTGAAGTATATATGAAATTAATTCTGGATGAATAGGAGTTTTCTCTTTACTGAAGTGCCTACTCAGTCCAAAGTATGGGGATATATTTCTTTCTCATATAACTGGGAAAGAACACAAGAAATTGCAGCCATCATAGACAAATATATTTAGAGCTGAAAGAGACTTTAAACAGCCAAATAAGGTGAAAAGAGCTGGATTTGGAGGAATAGGATCTATGTTGAATCGTGATTCTCTTATTTAGCAAATCATTTAACCTCTATTAGCATTCATTTCCTTGTGTGTAAAATGAGAATGCTAGATTAGATGGTGTCTACAGTTCCAGTTCAAAGCTTAGTATTCATTCTATGCCCAGAAAAAAATGGCATAAAGGATGTCACTAATGACTTGTATGAATGGAAAGAAAAGGGATAAAAGAAATAAAAGTCTAAAGAGAATCACCAGGAAAAATAAAATTGATCAAAGATTTAAAATGCAATTCCCCTTGCTATTATTCTATGTAGGAGATAATTTGGAGGATTCACACCTGTGATTTCATTAACCTAGAGAACTCTTGGTATTGAAATTCATTTGCTTAGTCATTTCAGTTGTGTCCAACTTTTCATGACTCCATTTGAGGTTTTCTTGGCAAAGATACTGGAATGGTTTGCCGTTTCCTTTTCCAGCTCATTTTACAGAGGAGGAACTGAGGAACTTAAGTGACTAGCTCGCACATCTAATAAGTGTCTGAGGCCAGGTTTGAACTCATGAACATGAGTTTTCTTGACTGTAGGTCTGGTCTTCTACCCACTGTGCTATCAACCTGCCATTGAAAGTCCTTTTTCTAAAACAAATTTATAACCAGTCTGTAATTTATAGTCTTAGTTCCCTGAAGTATTTAAAGAATGAGTGACTAGTCAGTAGTTACAAAGCATAAATAGGGATGGATGAGATATAGTGGAAATGAGGCTACATTTGGAGTCAGAAGGCTTATGTTCAAATTCAGCCCCTTATTTAAATAGCAGTCCTATTAATGCATTGCTGGTGGAGTTGTGAAATGATCCAACCATTCTTATGGGCAATTTGGAACTATGCCAAAAGGGTGCTAAAAGACTGTCTGCTCTTTGATCCAGCCATAGCACTGCTGGGTTTGTACCCCAAAGAGATAATAAGGAAAAAGACCTGTACAAGAACATTCATAGCTGCACTCTTTGTGGTGGCCAAAAATTGGAAAATGAGGGGATGCCCCTCAATTGGGGAATGGCTAAACAAATTGTGGTATATGTTGGTGATGGAATACTATTGTGCTAAAAGGAATAATGAACTGGAGGAAATCCATGGGAACTGGAACAACCTCCAGGAATTGAGGCAGTGAGAAAGGAGCAGAACCAGGAGAACATTGTACACAGAGACTGACACACTGTGGTACAATCGACTGTAATGGATTTCTCCATTAGTGGCAATGCAGTGATCCTGAACAATCTGAAGGGATCTAAAAAATACTATCCACAAGCAGAGGATAAACTGTGGGAGTAGAAACACAGAAGAAAAACAACTTCTTGATTACATGGGTTGAGGGGGATATGATTGGGGATATAGAGTCTAAGTGAACATCCTAGTGTAAACATCAACAACATGGAAATAGGTTCTAATCAAGGTCACAGGTAATACCCAGAGAAATTGTGTGTCAGTAATGGGAAGGGCAGGGGGAGGGGAGGGAAGGATAGTATATGATTTTTGTAACCAAGGAATAATGTTTGAAATTGACCAAATAAAAACATAAATTAATTTTAAAATAAATAAATAAATAGCAGTCCTGTCATTTGTTTACCAGTATAACATTGGACGAGTCATTTCACCCCTTTGGACTTCCTTATCATTACTCCAGCTCTAAAATATAAGATTACAAACCAGTTCTTTTTTCCAAGACTTGCTCCTTCTCAGTAACCTCACACTACCTCTCAAAATCTTTATAAACTACTGACAAATTTCTATAACATTTACAACTTTAAAAAGTTTTATTCTGGATTTAACAAATATCAAATAAAATAGACATTTACATATATGGTAGAAGTGCACATAAAACCTCAAATCTCTATTATATTTAGGTTATTTTCCATTTTAAGTATATAATACGTTCAACCTGTGACTTGCAAAGCTGTGCTGCTTAGCTGTTCTTTTTTTGCCCCCTTTGGTTTTATCTGTTATTTTCTTTGCATTAAAAAAATCTTAAAATGTTCCTTTTTTCACCCTTATCCCTATACCCATTATATTCTCTCACCTGATTACCACTAAAAAAAGAAAAAACCAAAAGAAAACACATTTGTAGCAATTATTATTGGTAAGCAAAATAGATTCTTACATTGGATAGGATGCTTTTGTATCTTTACAACAAATTATGTCTGAGTGAAAAACAAATCTTGATTAGTGTAATTTTTAACCTTCAACAATTCTTTTAATTAATGAAACATTTATTTCCTCTTTCTTCATCTTGATAGAAAGTTATTGTCTTTTTACATTTCACTTTGCTCTGAGAACTGTGTCATAAAGGAAAAAAAATAATCTCATAAGATTCTAAAGAAAGGAAAAGGTAGAGCATCTATACAAATAATAAGGCATGCATTCCCCAAATGACAAATGATCAAAGGATATTAATAGGCATTTTTCAGATGAAGAAATCAAAACTATCAATAATCACATGAAAACATGTTCTAAATCCCTCCTTATTAGAGAAATGCATATCAAAATATCTCTGAGGTACCCCCTTATACCTAGCAGACTGGCCAACATGAAAGTAATGGAAAATAATAAATGTTGGAGAAGATGTGGCAAAATTAGGACACTAATTCATTGCTGGTGGAGTTGTGAATTGAGCCAACTATTCTGGAAGGCAATTTGGAATGATGCCCAAAGAACTTTAAAAGAATGCACACCCTTTGATCAAGTAATACCACTACTAGGTTTGTATCCCAAAGAGATAATAAGGAAAAATGTTTGTACAAAATATACATAGCCAGGCTCTTTGTGGTGGCAAAAAACTGGAAAATGAAGTGGTGTCTCTCAAATGGGGAATGGCTGAACAAATCCATGTATCTGATGGTGATGGAATACTATTGTGCTATAAGGAATGATGAACTGCTTGATTTCCATACAAACTGAAAAGACCTCCATGAACTGATGTAGAGTGAAATGAGCAGAACCAGGAGAACATGGTACGTAGAAACTGAAACATTTTGGGATGATCATATGTAACCAACTTTGCTATTGATAGCAATGCAATGATACAGGACAATCCCAAGGGATTTTTGAGAAAGAATGCTATCTGCATAGAGAAAAAGAATTGTGGGAGAAGAAACACAGAAGGAAAATATTTTTCACTTATTTATATTGGATGTGAGGTTTTGATTTTTAAAAGATTATTACAAAATTGAATAATATGGAAATGGGTATTGAGTACATGGTTTTTTTTTTTGAAATTTTGGAATTGCTTGTTGGCTCTGGGAGGAGGGAGGGATGTAAAAGGGGGAGGGAAAGAACATGAATCATGGAATCATGGAAAAAATACTTAAATAAAAATTAAAACAAATACAAAATAATAAGGCATGTTTGAATACCTGGAGAGAAGATGAAAAAGAAATAAGTGTGAAATGTATAAAAGGTAGTAGCTGAGTGAGGAAGTGTACCTATCTCAATATGGTTCTTAGGATGGCTACCAGAACATTACTATTTCCAGAGATGTTCACCAACTATCCTCAATACTTAGACAATCCTAAAAAACCTATGTGTGGCAGCATTCATCTCCCTATGGGCCAATAGTCTTTCTTTCCAGTCCAGTCCTCATGGCCATCATCTAGGGAGATAATGCCTAAAGAGAAGGAACCAACTATCTAGAGCAATTGCCATCCAACTGCTGCTCCCTGAGCAGGAAAACCAACTTAGTTGAGACAGAAGAGCACCCTGAGGGAGAGAGGAGAAGCAGTATGTGCCAGGTGGATCAGACCAGCACCCCAACTTTGTCCCCTATTTCCTTTCAGATGTTGATGGAGACAACCCAAGACCATGAACCATGAACCCAATAGCCTTTTAATGGCAATACTTCCAGCCCCGAATCCTTAGATATTAATCATGAGAAGCAACCCCTATAGATATGGAGTATTGCAAAAGCCCCTAAAGATGCTACAGCCACATCTATTGAAGATATAGAAAACAAAGTTCTTGCCACCAAAGTGTTTAGCACTATCAAATAGTTTTACACCAGAAAATGATATAAGTTTTTCAATGTAAATGGCATTAAATAAAAGGCAGTGCCATATGCTTTGTCACCACACTCCAGGGACCACATGTGTATATTTCAAGTAGAAAGAGAAGCACAAACAATACCATGGAGACCTTATAAAACAAGTGAAAAAGAAGAAGCAGTAGAAGTTTGAAAGAGTGTCTCCACATTTCTAAACAAGATTCAGAATTCCTTGCACTAATGTCTTATACTGTATTTTATATATAAATTTAGGTCAAGATTATAAAAAAATAAAATATTCAGTTAATCTATATATTTTTTCCTAGGTAGCAATAAGTTCAAATTGGATTTTTCTTCATAAAACTCACTGGTTGTTGAGGAGGGTGGGGAAGAGGGGTTGGGGAACATAGGGAGAAAAATAAAAACCATACAAGTGGTCACTAAGTCTGCATCTCTAACAAGACATCATTATGAAACCAGGCAGCTGAATCTATTTTACATATACTCAGGTTGATAATATATGAACATTTTCTGAGAAAGTCCACTTTACAGAAGCAAGTCTTATTTCCTGGAAATCAGGTCACTTCATTTTCCTTCCTACCATTATCCAAGTATATCATCTGGGACAGCATCCAAATGACTCCATCATTACACTCTCAGCTTAATTGGTTCTCCTCATTAATTTATTCCATTTTTGAACCTATGAGGTGACCTGAGGATACACTAGTATATAAGAATAAAAATGAAACCAAAATAAAATGCCTACTGCCTAGTTGAGAATTTTTTTTTAATTTTTCCCCTCCTTTTATTTTGGTCAAATAGTAGAAAAGAAGCAAAATTAGTCTCTGTTCTTCAGTTCTTTAACTAGTTGACTTTAACATTTGCAGCAAAAATATTCAAAGATAAATATATATATTTATATACATATATTGATACTGGAATTAGAGCATTGATTTCAAGATCCTCTTTGTTTTAACATTAAGAAAATATAAATTCACAGTAGGAAAAAAAGATTGAATAGTTAAATTAATTGTAGTGGTAGTAAAAAATAAGAATGATAATATTTTAGGAGTAAAAGTCAACCTTGATTTCAGAAAATCTACCAAAAAATATTGAAAAAATAGCAAACTATTAAATAATTCACATTAAAATATTAATCTTGCAATTAATGGCAATCTCCTTAATCCATTAAGAATATGATTTTTTTATGGATTTACATGCAAGGAATTTACCTTGTGAAGTGAATCACAGCTGCAATTCTTTGACTGACCCATTTTCAGCCCTAACAATGGAATCCTTTTTTTTTCAGAAATGCCTAGGCATGAAGGATCCAGGTTTCTTTTGAATGGCATCACACATCTACTAATCATAGTCTAACAGAAAAACCTGGAACAGGTCAGATATCTATTAGGATATTGATTGAAATACACCAATAAAGAAAAGACAATTTATTCATAGGAAATATTGCAAACTTTCCCTGAATAGAAACTTTGCAAAGAAGCTTCAGACTGAAGATTGGATTTAGCTATCTCCTGATTGTAACAGTGAAGATACTTAGCTCTTCCTTTATTGGGAAGATTGAATTGTAATCCACAATCTACTTTTAGATTTTAATCCCCAAAAGGTGATAACTCAGTATTTTACGTAGATCTACCCATTTTAACTACAAAAAGTTAAGTAACTACAAAAGGTGAATTAATTTTTAAAAAGCTGTTAAGTAACCAAAAAATATAATCTAACCAAAAAAGTTGTGAATTAAATAGTTGGCAGTCCTGAAGAAAAGCATCTGCCGTGATTGGTAGATGTGAAATTTAGGGGAAGTGACGCAAGAGAAAAAGATCTTTAAAAAGAAGACAAAAGGCCAGAAGAAGTTATACTTGATTCGATTCAATTCGAGTTAGATGGAAGAATTCTGACTCAGAGTTGGACTGGAGGAAAGGCCTATTGTCTTGAGACTCTCTTCCTTTGGCTGGGACTTAGAAATTCTAAATGGTATCAGAGGAAGCCAGAGTTCTATCTCTCTCTCCCCTTTTCTCTCTTCCTTAATATCTTCCCTCTATTGTAAATAAATTACCATAAATTCCATTTACTTTAGTAATTCATTTTGGGATTTAGAAATTAAATCTTTGGCAACCACCTATATAAATATTCAGAGTCCAACCAAAATTAAATTTAACATTTATTTGGCAACCACTATATATATATATATATATAAAGGAAGAGCCAAGTATCTTCATTGTTACAATCAGGAGATAGCTAAATCCAATCTTCACAAGATAGACATGGTATTGAGTCAAAGGGCATCCTATTCCTCTAGGAAGACTCCATAACTGAAGCAAATATGTAAAGAAATCATCAAGTCAAGTAAAGAAGCATTTACTATATGTTGACTTGGTGCAAAAGAAGGTAAAAAAATAGTCTCTGCGACTAATACACTGTGGTATAATCAAACGTAACGGACGTCTCCATTAGTGGCGGTGTAATGTCCCTGAACAATTTGCAGGGATTTAGGAGAAAAAAACACCATTCATAAGCAAAGGATAAACTGTGGGAGTGGAAACACCGAGGAAAAGCAACTGCCTGAATACAGCGGTTGAGGGGACATGACAGAGGAGAGACTCTAAAGGAACACTCTAATGCAAATATTATCAACAAAGCAATGGGTTCAAATCAAGAAAACATGTAATGCCCAGTGGATTTACGTGTCGGCTATGGGGGGTGGGGGGGAGGAAAAGAAAATGATCTATGTCTTTAACGAATAATGCTTGGAAATGATCAAATAAAATATATTTTTTTAAAAAATAGTCTCTACTCTTAAGGAAAAAAAATCTAAAATGTTTTTGAGTAGATATCAGAGCAACATGCTATAGACTATACTTATGGTAAAAATGTGGAAGAGGGAAAAAGAACAGACGAGGAAGGTATATGGTGGTTCTGAGTCCAGCAGTGGTAGTGAAATCCTGCTTACACATTCAGGGAAAAAGATTGTCCATGAACTTATAAATTTACACAGAGAGCATTTTTCCTCATCCACCATCTTAGGTGCTATAAGAGTCATGACCATTTGTCTAGTTAGCTGGAAATGTCTTTACTACATGATTCCCTCTTATTATTCACATTGCTTTTTGTCCTAAATACTTTTCTGATTAGATTAGATTAATGATTAAAATAGCCTAGGAACAGAGAATAAGGCCTTGGCCTGAGATTTGCAAAATAGATCATCTCCAAGCAATCAGATAGCATATATGAGCAAATTAATAGGAAGGGTAGTTAAACAAGAAAAAATATATTTTTCTTTATCTGCATAGTTGTGTGTTCTGAAAAGACAATAGGACTTGGACTTGGATATTTCCTTTCTCCCAATGTGACCTTGGGCAATTTTGATTGAGTTTCATTTGAAATTTGATTGAAACTTGGGTTTCAATTTTGATAAATCTGAATGGTTGGCATGCATTTTCAGAATTAAGAAGTCAGCACTTCAAGTGAAGATTAAAGGCTACTTTGTGACCTTATTCACAGATGTTAAATTGTAAATATTTATTCATTTGTTTTTGTTAGACTATTAATACTTTAACTGACATCCCTGATATTTGTTTGTTTCAGAGTGAAGATAGAGATATTGGTATAGGTATGTACATACACATATATGTGATATGTGGGTGGGGAGAAAGAGAAAGATAGCAGGAACATGATTATGTCAAATGATCAACTGGGGAGATTAGTCTCTCAAATGATCACAGGGGAATTAAGATTAAAAAAAGATTAAATTAACTCTCCTCTGATTGTGAAAATGAAATTAACTTTTCCCCTGATTGTGAAGATTAAATTAACTCTTCCCTGATTATGAAGATTAAGTTAACTCTCCCCTGCCCATTTTTAGATTTAATCACCAAAAGTGTAAACACCCCATTTACACTTGAGTGGGGGAGGTCTGTGACCCACGTGTGCAACAGTGGGTGATGAATCAGAATCAACTGACTGCCCCCTGGGCAGTCCCAAACAAAGCTTTAGCTATAATTGGTACATGTGAAATAGAAGATAGTCACAGGAAGTGACACAAGAAGTGTCTTTGAAAAAGAGTTACAACTTCCTGTGGGGAGTTCTTCTGGAGTTCTTCTGAATTTGAGTTGGAGGCTGGTAAAGAATCTGCTTACTGGACCTGAGTCCTTGGACCTGGTTTGACTGTTCTTAAATATCTCCCTTCGAACTGGCACATGGTGAGTGATAAAGGCTGACGCCTTTCCTGGATTTTCTGAAGAGACCAGCCTCAGGAGAGACCTAACCTCTTGAGAGAGGCTCCCTGCATCCCCAGGTCCTCAGATCAAGGCTGAGGCCCTTCTGGCTAAGGACTAATTAGCCCTGCCTGGGTATCCTCTCTCTGATTTTCTTCCTTTATTCTTTCTATATTTTCTAAATAAATTGTTAAAATAAATCTCCTTTGAATTAATTAAATTCCTGGTGACCCTATTCTTAAATAATACAGTCCAACCTTTTATAAAACCCCCTCACATGTCTATCCATGACAAACATCTGGGCAATGGGGGTTAAGTGACTTGTCCAGTGGTCACACAGCTAGTAAGTATCTGAGGCCAGACTTGAGGCCAGAACTTCCTATCCCCAGGCTTGGCTTTCTATCCACTAACCCTGTCCCTTACTTACAACCACTCCTAACACTTAGAAGGAATATCCCCTTTTAAACTAAAGCAGGAAAACTATTCTAAACATTCAGTTCTTTATATGACTCCTACTCAATTCCTTTCCACTAAAGATGCAAATAGGAAATAATTTTACCCCTTTTGATTCCTACTACAACTGAAACAATGAGGTTCTCATTAAATGGCTTCTCCAATATCATACAGCAAATATAGAGACAGAAGCAGGACCAGAACCTGAGATCCATTCCAGAGAGCTCATAATCAAATCTTTTCCTTTATTCTTTACACCCCAAAGATCTAAATCACTCATCACTTACAAACGCCTACTATTTGGTCTTGTATTGAAATAATTCAATAAAAGTGAAAATCCTCATAGCTACTTCCATGTGCACAAACTCTGAGAATTCCTTTATTGAGGGTAATCTTTTATTATTTCTTCTTCCTCTATTCTTTATGACCCTTAACACTGATCTTTAGAAGTCTGCTCACTTTGTAGTTTGTGTGAATGCTGGATTAAAAAGTCTCCACTATAAAAGGGATCAGTAAAGCCTAAGGAAACAGATAAGGTTAGATGAGATGATTGTGTGATGGCCTGAATCACAGCCCAAAGATAAAATGGCATCTAGCTGAAATGTATTCCTAGCCACTTTCCACTCTAACTATAGTCCATGTGAGTCTCTCTACAAAAGGAGATTTTAGTTAGGAAAAAAATTAGCCCCTCCTTCCTGTGTGACCCAGGGCTTTCCTCAGTCCTAGCTAAAGTTCTTCAGTCTCTATATGCAGCAATCTGCTTTCCTACTTGAAAACTCCTTTTGAGGGACTCTCTATGCTGATTGGGAAACATTTTTCAGCTGCTCTTTCAATATAGCAATTTTCTTTTGAGCAGCTTTTTCTTTTGATGCTCAAAAGAACATCTGGATTTCATTTTCATCAGGTTGATGATAAAAGACAATGTGACAGAGTGGATAGGTAGAGCTAGCATAGAACTCATGAAGCCCTGGGTTCAGGCACTACCTGGGACACATACAGGCTATTTGACTCTGGACAAGTTATTTCATCTCTCAATGCTCAAGATGCCATTACAAGGATATGTTATGGAGAATATAACATATTAAAGATCTATCTAGATTGGTAGACATTCAGGCTTTTCTTATACCAATGAAATTAGCCAAACCAGATGGAGGGTAACTGATGAACCTCAATCTCATCAGTCAATTAGGGGGATGTAAACGCCAGACATGAGAAGATTTCCATTAATGAGAACCTTTTATTCCAGTGTCCTTGAAGGTAGCTGAAGCAGGAACCCTGGAGCATCTAGAGCTTGTAAGACATGGAAGATGCCAAGGCCATCCACTGCATCACAGGCCATTGCCAGTTGTTTTGGCTTTTGTCTTTCCACTAGATTTCAATGACAAAAAGAAAGAGTGAGGCTGACAATTTGGTACAACACTGTGTCATTAAAATTCAATTGTCATTTTGTTAAAATATCACCCCATGATGTCCCTGATGCTCTTAAAAAATGAAGGATGAAAAGCAATACAAGTGAAATTTTAGGTCTGTCCCCTATGCTGACTTAGATGATGCTTTTTTTTTCAGTATCTAGCTTTTTCTTTTGTGTGTGTGTGTGTTTTTAAACCTTTACCTTCCGTCTCGGAGTCAATACTGTGTATTGGCTCCAAGGAAGAAGAGTGGAAAGGGCTAGGCAATGGGGGTTAAGTGACTTGCCTAGGGTCACACAGCTAGGAAGTGGCTGAGACCAGATTTGCTAGTTTTTTCTTGATAATTATGTGAACATTTGAATTTTTTATAAATATCCCTTTATGCAACCTCACTCCCTAACTATTTTTCAACTAAGATAGCTCACATTTAAACTCCCCCCCAATTATTAAGTCTGTTCAATAGTCTTTGATTACTGTATTCTAATACTTTAAGGATTTATAATTTAATGAATGTGGGTATTTCCCTTCATGGATATAATTTGCAAACCCCATCTACCTCACACTTAGTAGTTGTAACTAAAAAATGATGATCATAGGGTTAAGATTTGATGACCAAACATTCCAAAGTTAGTTATATTGAATTATAGGAAATGTGCTCCTTTGCTGACTTATACATTAGTCCAGTTCAACAAACATTAAGT